>NC_092862.1:122514775-122840954 GCF_032062135.1 Pyxicephalus adspersus | reverse complement strand
ATAAATATAGATTTTTTGTGAGAAAAATAAGACATCCCCTGAAAATAAGCCCTAATGAGATTTTCAGAGGTAAAATAAATATAAGACACTGTCTTATTTTCGGGGAAACACGGTATATATAAAACAAAGGATTTCCAAAGCACTGGGTAAGCCAAAATGAAATCAGCTAAACCATATAGTGAGGGATGAGTCACTGCTGATGGCTAATTCCAGCTCTGCTCTTGCCTATTTTTAGCAAAACTTTAAGATAAAACAGATATGTATGTACAAAGAAAATGCCATCGGTTGACCGATAAAAGGACTGCAAAAAATCAAAGTGTAATAGTTTAAATGTACTTGATTTAAAAAAAAGTTTTTAAAGATTTTTTTTATTTTTTTGTCTTCAACAAAATAAAGAAAAATATGTACAGAATGACTGTACATTCCCTTAAAGCTCCTGAAAAATCCTTTATTTTAATAACTGAAAAATAATTTGGGATTGAATATACATAACTGAAATGATTGTTACTTTTCAGAACTGATATGGTAGGCATTTTAACAACATGCAGGCATAAGGCAAATACAGTATTTTGCTTAAAACTTTGCAAAAGATTTACTGTCAAGTAATGTTTTTCTTTGATTTTTTTATAGCTGCCAATAAGAACAAGCTGGAAAAAAGCACAGGACTGAAAATCCTGCAGGCAGGAGTTGCAGAGGTAGGATTTCATGTTATATAACTTTCTTATTCTTATACCTCTCATTGTTTACAAAAGAGAATAATAATTCACTATTTTTTAAGTGTACTTTAGCTCTTATGGAAAGAACAGTTATTTTCTTGGTTGGACTGAAAAAATAGTGGGCTTCTCAGGCCTACCTTTGACTAGGGTTCCCAGTGGCTTGTGCATTATATTCTCTAGTGTACAAGAAAAGAAAGGAAATAAGACTGTTCTGACCGACATTGTTTTATGGTGCCAAATATGGGATATATTAAAATCTTTGTTTACCTGGTTCTGAGTTTAAGGGTAAGAGCTTGTAAAATTTTAAATGTGCAAATACTGTAGATGTTTTTTTACATCTTTTGCCTGCAATAAATTTGACCTTTAGAAGACTTTGCAGAGCTCATGTCAATTATTTTGTTTCTTAGACCAGTATTCCAGAAAATGTATTTTAGCAATTTGGTAAGAATCAGTTATATCACAGACACACAATGCCAGAATTAGTGACATTTGCCCTCCCTGTCATATACTATTGTCTAGTCTCTTAGTTACTCTCCTGCAATGGTTTTTCTTTATAAAGGCATTCTGCAGTATCTTCTCCTTTCTGTGTTAGGTTGGAAATTACATGTTCAGTGTATTATTAGATGATGGTGTGTTAACATCACACCTGTCTGAGAAGAAGCGCCAGTTATGTTTTAGTAAATCCAAGTTCTTCAAACTGTGCAGCAAATATTATTACTGCCCTGCAACTATAGTGTGGCCCACGAGTCAGAGATCAGCTCCTAGCATGGAAGGATGGAAATTGTTTCTCAGAAAAAAAAATTGACACTTTTAATTGACAAAAAATATTTCCTGTATTTCTATGAGACCACATTATTACATGGCACTTTGCACAGTACAGAGAATCATTTATTTAAGTCTGTGCACCCAAAGTAACCATTTAATGGTTCCACATGCATCATACAGACACGCACACATTCTTGGGCTGATTTGGTTGGAAACTATTCCACTCTGTAGATTGTTTTAGATGGAATGCAGTTGTAGATTACAGAGGTTTGAAACCTTCTCTACTTTGTTTAAAACATCAAAACATTGTATATTTCTCTACATTTGTGTAAGTCTCCTTTAGGTGGTCTGTTTTTTTCCCATTAAAAACATAAAGCTAGGTTAAAGTGCACCCTCAGGCAAAGTCCAGCGTTCATATTAAGTGAATCTCTTACCATTTACCTAAGTATCTTTCCATTGCTTAGGTGATGCTTTTACCATTTAGTGTATAATATTCACCCTCCAGTAAGAGCACAGCACTTTCTTTTGGGGTGATTGGCCTGCTATATGTGTAGGGTGACCGGTCTCCTCAATGCCCAATTGTAGTTCCTTTTCAAGCTGTGCTTGGGTTTAAATGTCAGCATTGCTTGTGTCTGTGGATGCATATATTAAAAAACACTGTGCTTGTGCCTATCAAGTACACCCAGCTCTTTCTACATACAACTCTATCTTCTTCTCTCATCTGATGCCATCCACCACTCCAAGGTCCCTCCCAAGAGGGCTGAAGGGTCATGTAAAAATGAGGTTCTACAGAACATCCTATGTCTGAAAGGATATAACATGTGGAGAGCTAAAGAACCCTCCTCCTGATGGCCTGACCATGCAGCATTCGAAATAGACATTACACTGCTTTGAACAAGGTACAGCAAGTTTGGTGTGCAGTCCACAGTACAGTGCCCAAGGAAGGGAGGAAGAAATGATTGACACTGAAGATAAGCTGTATGTGGCATTTCATTAGGTTGACGTTAAAGTTCATATAAGTGTGGTAGGGAAACCAAATTGTATGCTTCTTCATAAACAGATAAATATATCAACAGTTTCAGTATATTGTAAAGCTTGATGTCAGCATTATATAAATACAGCAAACTAAATAAATATTGAAATAAATTGTACGCTGGTAATTTGCAATATTTGTCAAACACATTCTAATCTCTATAGAGCAGTTCTTATAAAATGTCCACAAATTAATTTCCAGTCCGTCTTAAATTGTTGCAGTAAAAAAAGGAAAATATTTAATTCCTTGTTAACACATGAATAAGCAGATACAGTCAGTTTCTAGCAAACAATACCAGGATTATCTCGAGAACTGTCACTTTACTGCAAAACACAGTGCTGCCCAAATTTTCATAAAAACAACAGTGGATGGAATTCAAGATCAAGAGTATGAGGGCGAAGGAAAATCTGCATTTGTGGTAATAAATATTCAAATTTGTCTGCTCAGGAGATGGAAATCTAATCAAGGGTCTATTGATGCACTCACTAGCCTGTCTCAGCCTCTCTCCCCCCTTTTTTTTTTTTTTTTTAAGCAAGGCGTTTCATCTAAATTGGGTTTGATATGGAAATTTGTCTCTCTCTCTCCAAGCCCTTCTGGCCACGAGCATGGTGGGGTACCAGCAGAGGTATCCAGGACATCAGATGCTGCTATTGGTTGCTTCTGTTAAAAATGGAATAAAAGCCAAAACAAAAGGAGAAAATCACGAATAGCTGCTCCATGGTCAGAACTGCATTTAACTCTTCCAGCGCTCTTTAGGCAGCAAAATTTACTGATCGTTGTTTACTTATTTTATTAGGCATTCTGTTGCTTTCCAACAATATTTTTAAATAAAAAATAAAAACGTTTGCACTAAACCTTAGACGCACAATAAATATCAACATTTATTCGTTCTGTATATGTACTTAAAAACCTATTTACTTTTTTTTTTAGTAATGTTTTAAGATTAGAATCTTTTGTGTTTTTCCTGTAATTTATTTCATATTTCACCCATGTGATGTGCCCCCAAATTTAGGTTTTTGTTCTGCCATATAGGGGTCACAGTAAAGCCACTGTTACTTTAGAACAATGTGCCAATGTGTCAGGAAAGCTATGCATATTTGTGGGCCCTCCTTTCCACTTTCTCAGGTGGGCCTCAGGTCCCCAAGATCAGCTGTGCAAGTAAATCAGGTTGTACTGTATTGCACAGTTCTACCAGTCTATTAGTTAGAGCGAAGGAGGAATAGGCAGAGATGACAGTGATGACCCCAATAATCAGGTGATTTGTAAAAAAAGTGGAGATTCTTTACATACCTAGGGAAATTTGGGGAAATAAGGTGATAGTGTCTACGTAGTCTCCAATGGTTAATGCTTAACCCAGCAGAGAGAACTCTTTCAGAAGAGAAGAGTCGGCCATGTTATTAGACTCTCCTACCGCCTTTTTTTTTTTGCTTTACTCAAAATACCTTCTATTGCTCTCCCCTAACTTCGGATTCTCTAAGTCAGTAGATCAGTTTTACACTGCTGTCCTTCATAAATGTGTGTATTTTTTTTTTTTAAGCAAGCAGTGGCATGGCTGCATCCTCTGGGCACAAATCAATACCTGTGGGTGAGTCACGGCTGAGTGCTTTTCAGATTGCGCCTGCCCAGAAGTAAGAATGAAGTATAACGTTGCTAGTTTTCAGTCTCAAAGCTACATAGAGGAGCAAACACAACCAGGAGACAACAGTGGCAACCAGTTTAACCTGAATTTGTCATGCAGAAGATGAATAAGGGACTTATTCATCTTACCTTAACCATATCTCCAGTTGCAGCTCTCTCAAGACATTACAAACAATGCAGGACCAACAGTCCTGTGTTTTCCGTGAGGTTGCTGAGTGCCAATCCACAACCCAGGAAGCTTGGATGGTGAGAAGAACATGGTTGTGGTGAGCATCAACTTCAACCCCAATGAATAACAAGCAGTAACCCAGCAGTGGAAGGGGAATCCAAGTGAAAGGGTACAGGTTTTTCTTTTTTGGAGTTCAGCCTCAACATCAAGAAATCAGTTCACATATATTATCTTCAGAGGCTCCCTTCTAATACTAAAATATAAATAAGATTTAGTCTTTTGATCTCTTTACATCACTTCTCCATTACCCCAGTGTGCCTGCACTCCCTGTTATGCTTTTACCACCTCTCAATATCTGCATACAGTTTTACAATAGGTCAGCAGCACAAGCCAATACCTTCGGATGTACCACACACCATCTTATGGAATCACTGCACACCTCAAATTTACTTTGGGGGTCATAATATTCTTCAATTACCTATCCCCTTTGCAAAACTTCATGGTGTTTAATATGTTTTAAAAAATATTATATATTAAACTTGGGAACCAGCTATAAAGTATGATTGTGAATCAAAGCAATTGTAATAAATTTTCTTTCCTTGGCCAATCACAGAGTGCTTTGTATTTTGTGCATAAGCGGTGATAGGCCAAGGTGAGAAGGGGGAGTACAAATGCCAGTACTGTTTTAGTAAATGAAAGCCTCTTACAGCACCAAAATACAACATCAATACTTTTTAGTTAATATCTTACCATAAGTGGATTTGCAATGTAATGACATGGAATCACTGGAATTCCTGTATATAGTTATTCCAAGCTTCAGATGGCAGAATTGCTAGTTTAGGGACTATTCTTCCCATTTTGTAGTGTACATGTAGTCTCAAAACATGTAACATACCTCAATGGACAAATGTTAGCTTGAATTAGTGTTTTGCAGCATATAATGTGTTGCAACTATTGATGGACAAATTTGCACAGGGTCAATTTGTTCCATGTTCAGCAAATAAAATAATTTGCAAGATCAACATCAAATGAGAGTATAGTAGTAGTGGGCAGAATTTCCACTGGCAGCTGGAAAATACTTTGTAATTGGCAATGTAAACATCAGCCATAAGTTTTTTGTTAAGGTCAAACCCATGATGGGATTGAATTTGAACCTCATTTAACCTAGCTTTACCAAATAAATGAAATATATCGGTAATGCTGTATTATGAACTCCAGTTCATTGTGAAGTCCATAGACATATGAATGTATACTGTGATGACTGGCTTTGTTATAAATATATATATATATATATATATATTTATATATATATATATATATATATATATATATATATATATATATATATATATATATATATATATATATATATATATATATATATAGAGAGAGAGAGAGAGGAGAGAGAGCGAGAGAGAGAGAAAGAAAGAGAGAGAGAGTTTATTTCTATCATTATTTTTAATGCTTAATCTCAAATGTAAACAATAGTATCCAATACAATTCTGCCAAATGTATAATAGGAATGGGTTGTTTCTGCAGCTGAAGCCAAGTAAAAACATAATAACAATGATAAATAGGCCAATCTCCCAGCTAACCTCCACCAAAATCTATACTGGCAGCTCAAGACAGATACCATGCATTGCCAAACCATCTGAAAATTACCTGCATGTTTTCCTGACTGTTAGAACAATGGCATGCCTTCAGAAGATTTAGGATGATGGAATTCAGGCTATGATTTTTCTGCCACTTGTTCTATTTTTGGGATTATTTCCAGGAATCCCTAACCTTCCACTGGGATCTGTCAGAATTAGCATTTTAATGAGGCTTGAAATTTAGGGCATGGGACCAAAATATCTGGTGGCTTGGATAGTTATGGGCAGCAGGCCAGATGCCATTGATTAGATTGGCGGTAGTAGAGGAGCGCCTGGCATGGTGCTATTCACACAGGAAAGGTTGCAGCTTTTACTGCTGTCAAATTTAGAAGCAAAGTATTTGGGTCTAGGCTCACTGTTTCCTTTGCCAGATTTGTCATTAGATTAGAAGGTCACCTAAACCCCCAGTAAAGTTCCTCCTGAAAAATCTCCCCAAATGAAAGATAAAAAACAGTGGCACTCCGTCAATAAATCTTTACGTGGCAAGAAATTTTTGTATCTCAGTATATTAACTCGCTTTTATGTAAAGGATTTATATTAAGATCACACTCTAATATTCCATTTGCAGCAGCCATGAATAATGCTGGTAGCAAATGATGCCCCAATACACTGAAAGTATTACCCTACTACCTATTGAGAAATTTGGTGCAATGAAATGTCTTGAAAACTATTCTGGGTCTAAAGTATAAAAGAAAACAAAGGACAATTGCCCATAAAAGGCAGCCGAGTTCGAAACTTCATGGTTTCAGACTAGTATTTTCAGGCCTCTTTGAGGCTGGCTGCTGGCGTCCCATCCTTCACCTCACTTAAACCAGCAATGATCTAAGAAGGATACAGACATCATTATCACTCACTTCCCATATCCATTTTGTAACCAATTTGAATACATCAACAAGAAATAAGGAGTAGTGAAGGACATTGTTTCATGTTAAATTTGAGCATGATTACTTTCTGGGCCAGTAATCTATCATTCCATTAGTCTAACTAACATCTCCAAACAACAACCATGTATGTAATAGAGTTGAATACATCAACAAGTAAAAAAAGCTTGCCAAGTACCCAAGGTCATGGTGGATGTTAGAATATGAGAGTCACATGTGTATAACTATGATGTCAAAAATTCCCAGATCAGATCATTCCCAGATAGTATATATGTTAGAGTAACCTAAACCCGTACTTTATGTGACATCCCTAAATAACAACTAAGAACCAAATAATCAATCATCATTTTACTCTTATGTTCCTCCCTTGATTTAACTCTGAAAACAGCTTTTCAATTTACATCAATATATTAACCTTTATCAAGACTGACCTACATAACCATCATCACCGAAAACTTTTAATTATTCACTGCCTCAGAAAATAATTATTTTGGGGTACTCAGGTGTGGATCATCTCCCTGGTACCTCCTCCCCCTTTGAGTTTACCTTAGAGATTCCAAAGTAGACATGTCCAGTCCTAAAGGTGGCTTTACAGGGTAGCCAATAACCCTACTGATTGTTCCAAAATTTTCTTACATTGTAAAGATGAATAAAAAGAAATCAGACCCCCAGTACTCTCTGATCAGAAGCTTTTCATGCATTCCTGGTACATTTTGAGAGATTGTGGACTTTCTTCCCCCAAATCCGTGCAGCCGACCCAGAGAGAAAATGGATTTTGAGGAATGGACCTGATGAAATACGATTGCATGCATACACATCTGTACACTTCTTACTTTTAGACTTTAGCTAACTTTTTAGGAAGTTTTCAGATGACTTCTACATTTTTATTTTTAATACATGTAGAATTTACAGATTAGCCACTAGATAAAGTTCTGTTTTAGCCTCGCTGAACCTTGGAAACCTTCAGATTTTATCAAAAATGAATAGGTCACCTATGTGCATGGTGTTGTTAATATAAATAGTGATTCTTCAAAGTTTTGTGGTATGCCTGGGATCCTGGTGAAAAATAAAATAGTCAGCTGGTCAATGCTGCTTCTATTCTGTGTGCTGGGTGATTGGTTTTCTAACACTCTTGTAGCGTCCATTTCATTAGCTTAGCCGGAATTTATTGTTGTCCACTTATGCCCACCCAGCTCTGACCACTACTGGCTGTGACTGACCATAAAAACAGGATGTACTCTGCTTTTTTGACAGGTAGGAGAACCCATTTTTTTAGTTATTGTGAAGGAAACAGAAAAAGTATGGAGTGTGAAAAAAACTAGCCAAGCTTTCATATTGCTGGTAAAAGTAACAACCATCATGAAATCACTTATATATTCGCAATGACTTGACCTAAATTGTAAGAAGGAGTGCTAAAAAGGAGCAACAAAGCAGAACCATTGTGTAGCAAGGCAGTCACGGGTGTGGTGAGCCAATATGGCTGCCTTATGTACATATATTATTACAAATATTACATTAAAAAAACAGGCTATCAAAAGATAAGAGAACATTAATAGCGTTTACTTCAAGCAACTAATTGCAAAGTTTATACATTCCCTTTAATTCTGCCACTGCTCATAGCACTAATTAAAGCCACGAGTATTTGGAAGACTATACGAACATGTTATTTAGTAAAATACTATATTTCTATTATTACATTTCTATTATATAAATAAGATTTTACAGTTTTTCATGGACTGACCATTTAACACCTCTCTATGAAGCTGTAAACTATCAAGAAATGTTTTCTAGTTTTTCAGCTTTGAAAGTGTAAGCAAGTAAATTAGACCAAAACCAGGATTTATCATCTCTGTATACTTTTTACAGGAGAATTTTTATTCTCATCAGTAAAAAAGGAGCCTGCAACAGATCAAAAGACTTCCAAAATCCTGATTTGCAGAATGCCTTGTCTATGAATCATTTGCAATTCCTTATCAACTACACCTAACTCTTCCTCTATCTTATTAGCGAATCATTTCTTATCCTCTTGAAACTTCAAGTATGATTATGACACATCAAACACATCACTGTTCAGGACTTTCTTGCTGTTTAATTTGATGGCCACGTTAATGATTAAATAATTGGTAGATGTCTCTTGACATAATCGTTTTGGTGTTTGCATTTCTTGTAAACAGGTAGTTTAGAAAGTGCCCTAAAAAAACTGCTTTAAAAGTATTTTACAAGATTAATTGGATTTTTTAGAAATCCTTGCTGCTGTGCGTAGGCGATTCTGGCATTTGTGATGCAAGTTATCTTAAAATAACCTTGTCTCTTAGTTGGAGCTTCTGACAGTTGAATGCAAGGGTAGGTTTCTACATAATTCCTTAAAGTGAACCTGTCATCAATGTGAATAAATCAGTCTGGGCATATGCATGAAAAATGCATTGTGCGGAGGTTACCTTCAATAAAATTTGCACATCAAAATGATCATTTGGTTGAGAGATACAGGAAACTGAAAATATATATGCAGTAAATCTTGACTTTCTCTATAAAACAGAGTTTGGCCCCATCCTATAAGTCTACATTGCCTTGACATGCGACTTTCACTGAATGTAACCTTGAATAAGTATTGCTTAATTAGATGTTTAGTTCAAGTTTTTCCAGTTTTTGTCAGTACTAGCACTGTTGTCATTTAAATAACCCCTGCCCCCCACCTTACCCCTAAATAAGCATCTAAATGTAAATGGGCATTGAGTTTTAAAAGGACTAAAGATTTCTTGTACTGAAAGGGTATTTCTAAAAATGGAATCCACCTAAATTAGCACTGTAGCCTACAGACATTCTATTATTTACATATTTGTAACAAGCAGGTAATAATCTTTCAAACATATTCTCACTTACCTTTGTAGCTGCAGCCTTCATGGACTAATTCATCCTTAGAGTTCACAAGGGAAGCAATAAAGTCACCCAAATATGTCTCAGTTGGCATACTAATAATCTTGCTATGGGACCAAAGCATGGGCCACCTAAGCAAATGCCTAGGCTTCCACTCAGGAGTGATGGTGCGGATTGTAAATTTTCATTGTAGAGTTGCTGCTGCCAGATGCCCAGCAGCAGGTGTTCAGACGGCAAAGTTTATACCCTAACTTATACGCTAACTACAGAAACAGCTCAGCAATGAAGAGGAGTTGGTAGAAGTAGGTAGTGCATAGTAAAGGAGTCAGAGGGAGCTCTGGAGGGTGATATGGAACCTACAGTGTTTAAAGTGTGGATATGCTGGGGCTGAGTGTGTCTGTGGATGCATTAGTGTGTCAATTTATGCATGTGTATTTGTACATATGTAAATGTATGCATCTGTGCCATGCATGGTACATGTACAGTACATATATGTACTGTATATGTTTATGAGTGTATGAATGCAAGCATAAGTGTGTGAGTATGTGTTTGGTATGTTCATGTATTGGTCTTTGTGTATAATGTTGTGCTTTTTAATTTTTTATTTTTTGGGTAGACAGTAAATTGCTTTGCCTAGGGCATTAAATGGCTATAAACAACCCTGGACTCCTGTCATTTTTTTTTTCAAGTTAAGTGAGCATGTTTGTTTTGTGGTGTTACAAGGGTTTGACCAGAAAGGCATGTAAGAAATTGGAATCTCCCAGTTGCAAAGCTTCCTTTTAAAATGCCTTGTTCATAACGTGTTCTTCTCATTATAAACTGTTCATTCTTTCCTGGTCATCTCCTGCAGTTCCTGAACAAGTAACTGGCAGCTGACCAAGAGCTTACAAGAGGCAGCTGCTTTATCTTAAGTCTGTCAGACTTTGGAAATTTCACCATGTTGTTTGGTTCTGTTATATGTGGGTGCCTGGAGGCATTATTGCAATAGTGAAGTATGTTTCTTTTCTAATATGGTCATATAATTTACCTGGTGTGTCATTTTAGAAAACTTACAGCCCTATTTGGAGTTTCCTAAAGTGTCCTAGATATAAGCCATCTTTCCAAACCACAATTTATTTGCAGAGACTCTCTGTCTCTTACTTCTCAGTTCTCCCATCTTTTTTTCTGATATATAAACCCCAAAAATGTGTTGTAGTTACACTTATAGTGTATTGTGTCTTGTTTAATGCTTCCCCCCTGCAAATTTTATATTCACCCATCCACAAACTTTTACTTTATAGCATGGAGCATGAACTCTCTATAAGACTGAATAGAGAGTATACTGTGCATGCCTGGTTTTGTAGGATGGGGTACAGTACAAAGATCTATACATTTTACCTAGCAAAAGTGTTTTATTACAGAACTTTTATCCAACTTCCAATTTTTTAAATTATTTTATTAAGCCAATATTAGGGTTGTGAGTGATATAAAAAAATGATAAATAGGTTTATACAATCATTTTTTATATTAGTGCTTAATAGTCAGCACGGTGGCTTAGAGGTAAATCCTCTGTCCTTTGCAGCACTAGGTTCTTGCTTCAAATCTCAGCCGGGACACTATCTACATGGAGTTTGCAGGTTTTCCCTGTGTCTGCTTGGGTTTCTTCCAGGTACTCTGGTTTCCTCCCATATCCCAAAAACATGCAGTTAGGTTAATTGGTTACACCCCAAAAAGAAAAAAAATTGACCTTAGACTGTAATAAAGACATATGACTGATGTAGGGACATTGTGAGCCTGTTTGAGAGAAGCTAGTGATATGACTATGGACTTTGTACTGTGCTATGTAATATGATGGCTCTAACTGAAAACTGTGTAATAATAATGGTCTATGTAACTGGGGGAATGCCAGGGTGGTGTCTTTTGCTGGAATTCTTCATGTCAAAATAGTAGGCTATGTTTTTTTCCAGGATAACCTAGAGGAGAGGGGTATTGAAACAAAAATCTTTAGGCAAGTAACCTAGTGCACCGTATTGTAGGTGATTTCCCATTGTTAACCAATGACTGCATTAATTCCATTGCTATTGTACAATGGTGAAAACAAATAAAGGAATTGCCCCAGGCAATACTTTTAAACAGGTGAATAATATAAAGATAAATGAAAAGAAGGAAAAAGCTAGGGTATTTGCTAGGCGGCAGTGTAATAAAAGGAAAAAGTAAAGTAACAATATTTCCTTAAATCGGAATGTGCATACAACAATTTTTCAGACGTTTTGACAAGTGAACTATAATGCTGTCACCCCGCTGAATTTCGTGAAGGAGGGTTTTTTTGACCTGTCAACTAGAAATAGAATCCTTAAGAAAATTATTGCAATTAAACATTTAATGTTCCAACGTGTTTCCCCTCTAAGGGCTTCCTCAGGGGACTTGAGTTAAGATGTTGAATTGCTGGCTCCATATAAACACATCATATACATAAATACAATTATATAACATTTATGAAAGTTACTGGTCCAATAATGAAGAAGTCATGCCTCATTGGTGCATTGATACTGCCAGGGGGTATCAATAGACCATTCAACATATTATGAATGTTTGTTAGTATTTACAGTATTTTCTTTTATGACATTATCAGGGTATGCGGCAAAAAACAGATTGTTAGAGATTCCTCGATTATCACCCTTTTCACCTACTCGATACAGGTGAATAATATGTTAAAACTACACTGCTTTGATATATGTTGAAGAGAATGGGTTGCCTATATAATTGCTAAATATTTAGTGTTTCAGCGTCGCACCAAAATTCCCAATTTAGATTGTGTTCTTTTGAGAACTCCCCATCCCCGAATGTCAATGAAAACTTCAGAATTACTAAATAGGATAAAGGTCTACAAATATTCACAGAGGAGCATAGACAGAAGAGTGTCTCTGTCTGGCTCAAAGATCAAAAGTTTTCATAATTTTTTTTGTCAGTCTTCGGATAAGATTTAGACCTTTGACCCTTTTTGTGCTTGCCAGTAAAAGGGATAGGAGCCTGGGACAATATGGATGGATCATGTCAATATTATGATAAGTGGTTTTTATTCCATGAGTCCCCAACACCAGAATAGTAAGCATTTTGATATTTTCACACAAAAAAATTAAATTTACCTAACTATCCGATAATCGCATATTTACTTATAGGATGATTTTTTTATTCTACAAATGGGGATCAAGCACCAGCCTGCTTTCCATACTCTTGCCTTTTTGTTTCATTAATGGGTTTGTTTTTCAACTAAGAAGTCTTTGATGGATCAAAAGACATGTAAATGTGAACATCTGTACCGAAAAGTGCAAATATAAGTAAGCCTTGTCCCTCATGTTCATTGTTATATTGAGCTGAGTATTTTTTTAATTAGATTACACACATGCTGTCTGAATTTGTGATCAAACTATATATCAACTTTTTTTTCTGAGTAATTATAGAGTATTATCAGTCCAGAACCCCATTTTAGGCTGTGCTTAACCCTAACCTGTAACCTTAAATTCAACTCCCGCTAACCCCAATTCCAACTGCTTCCCTGAACTGTATGTTTAAAGTTTAGATGAACTAAAAAACTGCTAATAGCCATAGTTTTTTTTAAAGAAGAAAATGTATATTTTTATTATGACAAAACTTCTTTCTGAATGCCAACAGTTTTTTTTGCCTAAATTTATACTGCTAATGTGCAGTTTAGTGTGATTGCTTAATTTATAGGAGTGAAGCCATACATGCATCAGATGCATCATTACAGGCCATCCTGTGGCTGAAGGAAAAAGACAACGATGGTGAAAGACGCTTCACAGAAGATGTCACAGTGGCTATAGAGTGGCAGAGAAGGGTGCAAATCTTTTAAAACAGAACAGGGTACATTTAGAAAATTTCTTACTACAGTTCCCATAGTTGCGCAGACATTTTTAATGCCATGTACCTTTTTTTAAACATTTTATTACATGGAAATGTGTGTCCTGTCATTGGTTTTTAGCCAAAGCAAATTCTGCTACCGTTTTTCAGCATTTGCATTTTTATACATTCAGAAAACCTTTAAAGATTAAGTCAAGACAGATTACTAACTAAAAGATAAACTACATAAAATTTTACCTGTCCTAAGATTTACACAGCACTGCCAGACAGTTCAGCCAAGATGCCGTCTAGACTTACCTTCATTGCAGTTAGGTCATACAAATGACCTTTCGTCCCTCCAATAACGTCTCTCTCCCATTGTCAGAATGGTCATTGTCAGCACATACAGAACAGCTATGTTGGCCCTACCTTTATGGCCCCTAATTCTGCCCTTTCCTCTTCCAGTCTAAGTGCCACCATAAAGAGCACCAATCCTAAATCACTTACATAGTGATTCATAGCTGCCTTAAAAATATATGTAATTATATTATAATAAATATAAATATTTAAATGCTTTTATATTGTTTAAAATATTTCATAAGTTCAGCTTTAAGCATTGATGTATTTCTTTCTATTTTGAACCTTTTCTATAAATATTTCAGTTTACTGCTTGAATGAATCTAAAGTGAAAATGAAATAAAATAGGCAACTGACATTCATAATGTTAACTGCAGTTTCATTCAAATGGCATCCAGTCATAGTCAAAACATGTTGTTTTCTAGCATTATGACCAGACTCTTAACCATAATTGCAGGAAATAGTCACGTAAAAACCTTGCTAGAAAGAGTCCTGCCGGAATGGCTGCTTACAGCTTGTAATGAAAATCTGACATTTACTCTGTATCTGTGCTGTTTGAAGCTCCTGGCCATTACAGAGAACATCAGCCTGTCTCTCATGCTGCCTGCTCTGCCTTTCAAAGATGTTTCAAGAGTATAGAATCATTTTTGTGGATTGAAAAGTGAAGTTTAAAAAAAGGCAAGCCAGCATATTTTTCCTCTTAGAGTGCCCATCACCCCTACGGGGAGTCAAAAGTTCATTTCATAGTGAGTCTCAGTGCTTCATGGTCTAATGTATATTTAATCCTAGCTGTGTCTCACATAGATTCAGACTGTACTCCAGAATGTTAAAGGAGACTTGCAATGAAACACGAATTATAACTGGGTTAAGTAATATTTCATAGCTCTAAATGGGCCCTCATTTGGAGGGACTGTCCTTCATTTTATACCAAATCCGTCCATCATTCCTAAACAAGTGTTCCTCTTTTTGACTTGATGTAGAAATCTGTAGAAATAACGCAATATATCACTATGTAAGGTTTTTATGTAGTACTAAACTTCACATCCAACCTTTAGATCAGCCATTTTCAACCAGGGTTCTGTGGAATCCAGAATTCAATGGTTCATTTGCTAGGGGTTCCTCAAACATGGTTTCTTTTCATTTTTTTTTTTTACATCATGGCACAACACAGGAGTTTCCAAATCAACTTACTATGTATTTCAGAGTTTAACATGTATACATTACATGCCTCCCATCTTTCATTCCTGAATTCCTTTATCAATAATGTTTGCGCAACCCTTTCATCAATGGCCGTTATAGAGTTTTTCACTGTAAAATGGAAAACGTACAGGTAGTTCCTGGGTTACATACAAAATAGAGACTGTAGGTTTGTTCTTAAGTTGAGTTTGTATGTAAGTCAGAACAGGTATATTATTTTAATAAATGCTAATAGGACAGATGTTTCTCTCAACATATTATTAGACAGTGAGGTGTCAGCTACTGTTTAAGATCCTCACTGTGACTTAATCACAAACAAACAAAAAAAAAAAATTATGGAGCCTAGACATTCATTAAATTCTGGAACAAGAGTTTTGATATGCAAAAAGAAACAACTGCAGAGTCTGTCTTGGTCATTAAAGAGTTACAAGAGGCTGCAGAAAGAGCTCACCCTGCTAAGAGCACCCACAACTTCAGCTGTGTTTAGCAAAAAATTTCTTCTGCAAGTCATGCAAACCGCCCCTTCCCCCATTTAAGCCTCCATTCTGCACCCGAATAAGCAGGGAAGCCCTGTTCGTATCTAGGAGGCGTCCGTATGTCAAATGTCTTTAACCTGGGGACTACCTGTATATATTAGTCAAAGAAATTCCATGAAGTGTAGTCACCATGTGTAAATTCAGAAACTTGTTGCTGGTGAAGTGGGGGCTTTTGGAAAGATCTATTTTTTGCCAAAAATGGTTGTGTGTATAAAATAATGGTAAATGAGTTATACAGTCAAATAACTTTATTATGGATAGCTCAGCGCATTGGTTGATGCTTAGTTGTTTACTCCCTGAACATGAATGTTCTCAGGTGTGGTCGGTACTGATAGTTTTTCTGTACAAAAAATGTGTTAGTATTCTTGCACTCTGTATGTACATGAAAAGGTGCCATTTTTTTTACTGATGAAAACATCTTCCATTATTACTGGCTGCCTGCATGTCAAAAGCAGTAGTAGTAGGTGAAAAATGTTAATTCTGTTGCTGCTATGCAATGGATTTGTATACCCCTGCATATCCTATGGAGTATACTAGTAGTATTTTATATTATATAGTCGGTATCTTCATAAATATATAAAAAGCTAGCCCCGTGAATCTGTTTTTTTTACAAATATTGGTCTCTATCCTCTACATTTATTCTTTCTTTTTTATTTTGAGATTTCTTTGAGGTATCCAGACAAATTAGATTAGTGTACTGTGGTACAAAAATGTCATGTTTTTGTCTCCATTATCGATAGATTTATTGTATGTTTAGAGTGAATCTGTTGTGTGTGAAATTAAATATCACAACTATTTATACAGTTCAGAATTATGTTTACAAGCTACTATGTGACCCTAAATTCAAACATTGGTGAAAAGAAACTCCAAGACACTTCTATAAAGTAGTAAACTTTGCAAGTCCACAATGTGAATGACAAATTGGAATTCCAGAGTATACTTTTTGGGAAAGTGAACCTTACTGAGCATAGGACATCATTTCTATTTGTTAAGATCTCTACACCAAAAATCACCAGCTTTAATCTTATATTGCCTAAAGCCAAAGTATTATGACGTGGCCTTCAGGTAACAGTCATACCTACAGGCCAACCATCAGAAGTGTTTTTGGTTAGAAGCACACATGCACCTGATGTACCTTAGATGGTATTTAGCAGGAAGGAGATGTTGTTGGCTAAAGTTTATCTCTGAATGAAGATTGATTGTTTCTCCTGGAGAATCTTTGGCTAAGGTCCATCTCATGTTCATGTCCAGTTTGTGCAAATTTGCTTTGGAAGTCTGGTCTTTATGTATGAAAACTACAAATGTATTGCCCTTTTTTCAAGGTCCATCGCATGTTGTTTACCTTTAAGTAATTCTTTTTGAGGTTATTACATTCTTGCTTAATTGGTCTTTCTTAATGTATAAAAGGAAACTGCATTAGCGAAGTATCTAATGTCCATTGTTCAATGTCTAAATAGTTGCGGCTGGGGCATAGTGGTAAGTGGAATGCTGAGAAATATGTAGTTCATTTTGTTACTTCCTGGGGCTTTGAATAGCTGGATAACCCTGATCACCACATTCATTAGATTCAAAAAGAAGGGCAGATAGGAACCTTTAAAAAGATTTTTGTGAAATCATGAAGGCCAAAATGTTTAAATCTTATTGAATTACTAATTTGAACTGTTGCATATTAGATCTAATATTTAGACTTCCAGCACTTCAGTTTGTACTTTAACAGGAATTTTATGTTTATTCACACCAAATTGAGCTCTTATAACTGTTATTAAAAAAATGTTTAAAGTTTAATTTAAATAAATTTAAGTCTACAAATTCCTTTTACTAAATGTTTAATGTTTTTGAAAGTTTTTGCTCTATACATGGAGAAAAAAGACAATAGGAATATTAGGAAATTGTGTGAAAACAAATGGAAATGTGAACGTGATAATCTATTGTTCAGAAAACAAATATTTAAATCAACATGTAATTGCTTTCTTTGTTTTTATGACCAACCCTTTTTATTATGAGCCCCATCACTTCACAGTGGGAGGTGTGACTAAATGGTTTGACATAGGAAACTAATCAAGATTAAGGAGTTGACAGCATTGCTGCAGCAAACACAAGGTTCTAAACTGCAAAATTAATTTCGAGACTAATAGCAACATTGTCTGTCTGCAAAAAAAAAAAATAGCATAAATGTACTTCGATGTGGCTCTTTGTCTTCTTTGTGTAGAGTATATAGTTCAGCCCTTGCAAAGCATTCATTATTACTGGAAGATTACCGATTTTTGGTTTACGGTAATATTGTAGTTATTTTCCCAAAGCCAATTTACCAAGTGAAGCTAGTAGACTGAAACAATGCAGAAATCATATGTTCTCTTTGTATTTGTGCTGTACTAGGGGTGCATATGCCAATGAATAGAACTAGAATTTTCAGTTTTGATATTAGGGGTATGACTTCTACATAAAATGGCATGACATCGTAAAATAAAAAGTTGTCCCCGGGGGAGGAAATGAGGGAAAATTTCTCTGATGTTTCTACATTCTTTTAAAAAAAATTCTCTCAGTATAAATGCACTAGAAGCTTTACATCCATTAAGGCTACTGTAATAAAACAATAAAAAAAGGAAAACCAAAAGCTTATAATCAATAAGGTCTACAAGTGATCACTGTCTCATATCTGGATACATTGGGCCCGTCCAAGATTAGAGAAGATGGACTATGATGGGAAAACCTGGGTGATCCAGCAAACCTGGAATGGATCTGGTCCAGGATTCAGAACATTTGCCAATTTATAGCAAATGAAATTCAGATCAGGTTTGCTGATCACCCAGGTTCTCTCATAGTCTACTCCAGTCCTGCACAGTTTTATTAAATCGTGCCCAATGTATACGGAAATTCAACGTTATTGGGCTGTTTCACCACCAATTATGTTGCTTCAAGGCAATTTGTTGTGGTTTAATATTTGTGTTTGAAACAACTTTATTAGCATCAGATTTATCTGCTACACAATACTGTACAGAGCAGAATTACTTGGGGAGCTGTAAGTTTGGGAATGCCTTTGCGCATGGTTGCTAATATCCAAGGAAACTTTACTACTGAGCTGGTTTTACAAAGCTTATCGTGTTCAGTACCTCGGGCACAATGGGAAGCTATAGACATGATTAAGATTTTTCTTAGGTTGTAAAATATAAAAATACATACATTTTAAATGCTGCCTCCTTATAAAAACTAAGATGAATGCATGTAGTCCCTGCGATTGATATGACAAAATGCCAACACTTTCTGATGTGTGAAAGCCTCTATTCTCCCTCTGCCATCTTCCGGATGGCCAATCACTGCAATGGAGTGTTTTACTGGCCAATGAAAATGTGTACAAAACAGTAAAGGATGAGCTAGTTTAGAGTTTACTGTGATCACAACAGTTTACCATTTAGACAAAACAGTCCTAATATAGGCATGATATGGAACATACTTTAAACTTGTTATAATATTTTTAAAAATTGAGGGGGTATTTCCAAAAATGGAGCACCGTACCCAGTAAATGCAGATCATTGACACTTGTGATTTTAAGCTATTCTATCAAATTCCCTTCTACATGGTGTAGGATGTGACATGTATCACCATTTCACAAGTGGAAGGCATTTACTGGGTTCTACAATGGTGTTATATATTACCAGATATGCACTAAATCCAACTCAGCCTTCATTCCACATTTTTACCAAGATTGCTTGGCCTTTGTACATATTCCCCATTAAATGTTGTATAAATCTTATTTAAGAAAAGCTCGTAAATGATAAAACTAAACTGCATGATATCTCTGGAGCAGTTATGTCCCAATGAAATAACTGTCAAAATCTAATGAACCAGCAAGCCAAAAGTATGTCAAATAGCAAAATTCTGCATAGAGTATGAGACGCAAGCCTCATTTGCTGTAAACACTGCCACAGCAATAGAGGGGACAGCAACAGGAACTCAAAGCATCAAAACAAAGTCACAGCATAGAAACAGTATTAGAAGCTTGTTTATCAGTTTGGTTTAATGACACAATTTTGTGCTATAGACACATAATTGGCTAGACTGAAAGGACACTGCTTATAATGCAGGAAAAAATAAATGGGCTTTGACAAAAGAAAAAATAATATTGGGGCTCTAATGTGGTATTACAGTTGTGCTTTCACAAGCATGATGATGTCATAATTAATAATTATACAATGCATGAGGTATTTATATAATTGCACATGATGCGGTATTGCACACAGGGAAAATGCCATCCCAGTTAATTGTTGTAACAAAATACAGTTACTGTACGTGAACCCAAATCATTAAAATCTCATATGAGCTTTGACTTGGTAATCTTTTTTCAAAAGTCATTTTAAATGTTTACATCTTCAGTTTTCATTAGGTAATACCTGGTAATGAAGGTCCTTGTGCAGGACCTTTCTGTGATAGCATGCTAATTCCTTTTTCCTGTCTCCCAATTGTGTTTCTGCATTGTTACCCTGTCCCATGGGTGTGTGGTAGAGACCAGATTTGGCTATTACACATGGCATGGTTCATTGTTGGTTCATGGTTTAAGTGGAAATGGGCTGTGGTAAACTGGAGTATCCTGCATACTTACAAAATTAGGTACTGCAGTGTGTGTGGTGTATGTAGGGAGGGGAAGGGGTTCTGGACAACTATGGATAACATAACTAAATATGAAAATAGAATAAAATATAATTAAAACTCTCGAATCCAGCATTGGCAACATAACTCGTTCCCAACTATATATATATATATACACAGTTAGGTCCATAAATTTTTGTACAGAGGTAACTTTTTTCTAATTTTGGTTCTGTACATTACCACAATTAAATTTAAATTAAAAACTCAGATGCAGTTGAACTGCAGACTTTCAGCTTTAATTTAGTGGGTTTAACAAAAAGATTGCATAAAAATGTCAGGAACTAACGCCTTTTTTTAACACAATCACTTCATTTCAGGGGCTCAAAAGTAATTGGACAAATTAAAAAGCTGAAAATAAAATGTTCATTTCTAATACTTGGTTGAAAACCCTTTGCTGGCAATGACAGCCTGTAGTCTTGGACCCATAGACATCACCAGATGCTGGGTTTCCTCCCTTTTAATGCTCTGCCAGGCCTTTACTGCTGCGGCTTTCAGTTGCTGTTTGTTTGTGGGCCTTTCTGTCCGAAGTTTAGTCTTCAACAAGTGAAATGCATGCTTAATTGGGTTCAGATAAGGTGTCTGACATGGCCATTCAAGAATATTCCACTTATTTGCTTTAATAAACTCCTGGGTTGCTTTGGCTGTATGTTTTGGGTCATTGTCCATCTGTGTTATGAAACGCCTCTCGTTATGTGACTGCATTTAGCTGAATTTGAGCAGACAGTATGTCTCCGAACACCTCAGATTTCATTCAGCTGCTTCTGTCCTGTGTCACATCATGGATAAACACTAGTGTCCCAGTGCCACTGGCAGCCATGCACGCCCAAGCCATCACACTGCCTCTGCCATGTTTTACAGCTGTTCCACACCTTCTCCATACTTTTTTTCCTGCAATCATTCTGGTAAGGGTTGATCTTGGTTTCATCTGTCCAAAGAATGTTTTTCCAGAACTGTGCTGGCTTTTTTAGATGTTTTTGAGCAAAGTCCAATCTAGCCTTTCTATTCTTGAGGCTTATGAGTGTCTTGCACCTTGCAGTGCACCCTCTGAATTTACTTTCATGCAGTTTTCTCTTTATGGTAGACTTGGATATCAATACGCCTACTTCCTGGAGAGTGTTGTTCACTTGGTTGGCTGTTGTGAAGGGGTTTCTCTTCACCATGGAAATGATTCTGCGATCATCCACCACTGTTGTCTTCCATGGACGTCCAGTTCTTTTGGTGTTGCTGAGTTCACCAGAGCATTGTTTCTTTCTCATGATGTACCAAACTGTAGATTTTGCCACTCCTAATATTGTAGCAATTTCTCGGATGGGTTTTTTCTGTTTTTGCAGCTTAAGGATGGCTTGTTTTACCTGCATGGAGAGCTCCTTTGACTGCATGATTGTCTGAAAAATTCTTCTCCTTTAACCCCCCCCAAATAAACTACAGGTCTTTTTTTGCTTAATTGATAATGACATAACGAAGGAATTGCCCACACCAGCCCATGAAATAGCCTTTGAGTCTATTGTCAAATCATGAAGTGATTGTGTAAAAAAAGGCTTTAGTTCCTCACGTTTCTATGCAATCTTTTTGTTCAACCCCGAATTAAAGCTGAAAGTCTGCAGTTCAACTGCATCTTAGTTGTTTCCTTTAAAATAATTGTGGTAATGTACAGAACCAAATATCGAAAAAAGTTGTCTCTGTCCAAATATTTATAGACCTAACTGTATATATATATATATAATGCTCAAAATGCGCAGGTTAAATTACCACATAAGACTGTGAAGATTACAAAATCTCTGTATTATGATTTTATATAATCTAATCTACTGATATGACTGGTAAGGCTGCACACGTCAAATTCTTCTCACCTAAGATGAACAATCACGTGTGTATAAAGGCCCCCCGATACTATTTATTGATCTATACTGTTTGACCAATAGACACCCGAGGAACACAAGGAATGACTGCTATGTATGTCAGTGGAGAAGTGCATTGGGGGGTGCCACTTGTTTGTCCTCCATGCACTCCTCTTGATAGAAGAGAACGAGTACTATGTGTACACTGCTTGTTCGTTAATCTGTCAAGGAAAACAATCATGAAAAATAAGCATAATTCAGAAGAGTTTGGTTCAGCTGAGTGTACATAGAGGCAATCCTATAGATTCAACTTAGCCAAAGTAATATGTTCGCAAACTATAGCTCTAAATGTAGAGACATGTTAGACTACTTGTGCTCGTCAGACCAAAGTAGTAAGTGATGCGCTTGCCAACAAGGAAATGGACAATGCAGAAAGCTTGTAAACTGCAGAGAAATATTAGATTTGGCACTTAATTGACAATGAAGGGGCAGAGTTATTTGCCTATATCAGAAAGTAAATTTATTTTTGCTAATGTGCCGTAATTGCATTGGAATAGGAGTGCAATTCATTTAAGCATTTAATAACACAAGAGCATTTGGCTTATAAAGCTTTGTGTAACAATGTCAGTTTTAACCCCTGTTCTCTCATGTGTTAAGCATGGAAGAGTTGCTGAAGAGTAATGAGGATGGCTCATTCTGTAACCTGAATCTTCTTTAACCCCTTAGCTGAGATAGAGATAATACTTTAGCATTGCTCAGAGCTGTTTGTCACTGCAAATTAACATATATTACTATCTACAATCCTGTGAAATGTCCTTTGAATTCCTAGAAAGATCCTGTTTAATATTCAATATTGCCCCATCCATTCATGCCCAATTTCTTCTCTTCAATCCTTTGCATATGGAGAAAATAATAGGAATAACTGTTATCTGTAAAGTGTGTATGACAGTTCATAACACTAGTAACAAGCACTAGTCATTTATACCTTGAAGTGTACCTAGTAATACATTCCCCAGTGGTAGTCCTTTCAAGCCTCTTATTCTTTACATACTGAAATCATATTTTGACAGTAAATGCTGTGTAAACAAAGTAAAAAAGGGAAATGTGTCAACCAAAGACCCTGATAAAATACTTCATACAGAATAAACAAATCAGGAGTCAAACCTGAATTGCACACATTCACCCTGTGCAGTAAACTATTACTATAATAATACTATTTTTAGTACCTTATGTATGTTGATGTCTCCTCCATTCTGTGTTGAATGCACTCAATAATTTCCCTATGCTTGTGTACCCTTTTGTGGTTTGTTCCAGTTAGTGGGGGTCAGATAGTTTCGATTGGAGTTCAAATCAGATTGGAGCTATTCTGATTTTGGATCTGACTCAAAATGTGCGCTCTCTAAACTAAATTCTGAGTCTGCATATCCAGTGGCCAGGATGAAGTGCCTATACTTGGGATCATCTGATGACTGGCTGCTCCCATGATATGCTTGTATTCCATCTACAGAGGAATTACTTCAGTGCAGCCCTCTATAAAAGATGGTCCACGCTATCCATGTCACCATTTTCTGTTATTCAGGGACAGAGCTTGGAGTGAAACTATAGAAACTCTAGGAATTTCAGAAGGTTCTTGCTATAAAGCACTTAGGGGAAAAGTACTTTGGGGAAAATTGGTGGAAGAAAGTGCTTTAGAGAAAGTAACTTGTGCAAACTGCTTGGGAACATTGTGACTGTTAAGCAAGGGACATTAGAGCAATTATGCCCAGTTGCACACAGACAAGGTTTTCCCTTTTTTGCAGAAATCAAAATTACCTGGTTTTCTTTTTATTATGACTGTTAACCAAGTGGAATCACAGCAGTTATACATAGGCAATTATTTTCATTTTTATGTCAAAATGTGTCTGTTTTCTCAAATAGCACAAATAAAGGTTAATGAAGCAAAAAACGGATTTAGAATGTCCCCATACTGTCCAAGTATACTGGCTAACATTTCTAGTGATGTTTCACCAAAAATGAAATGCTTTCACCAAAAAAAAAAAAAAATCCCAATTTAGATTCCAGCTTTCAACTATCAAATCCAGTCAGACTGCTAAATGGATCCAAACAGATTTGATCTAACTTGTTTTTTTTTTTATAATATTCTTTATTTATAGAATTACTGACTTGGGTTTTTATCAATCCACTCACCTGTAGTTCCTGGGGTAAAGTTTTATAATAGGCAGAAGGCAAAGTTAGATTAAAATTATTTCCACTTTTCTGTCCTTGTGAGGCCCCTAAATTTGGAATGTACCAAAAAAAATGAACCTTTAGAATGTATGTTTCAAGAAATGTTTCTTTCCAGTTGATATGTACATTACATTATTATTATTATTATTATTATTATTAAAGTCGTGTTTTAGTAATACCTGGTAATACTGAGTATGTGCATTGAAAGCTCTATAGACATTACATAAGGCCTATAATTACTAATTAAATTCACAAATTAGATTTTGAGTTGAAATAACACATGCTGGTATTGTGTAATCAAATTACTTGTAAAAAGTGTTCTAATATATAGGTGATATATTGAAGTGTGAAGGGCAATGAAGGATTGTGTAATCAAAGGAGAAAGCTAGCAAATTATATCTGTCTGATCCATTAATTAAGGTAAGATCTTATTTAAAATGTGTTTGCAGGATGAGTATTGTGGAAACAGAAATGTGGGCTGTGGTAACGTAATCTAGCACACCAAAATATTTTCCTGAAGCTATCAAGTATATTAAAAATGGTGAAATGTTTTTGTTTTTAAACTGTATGCTATCTAAATATTCTAGAAACTTAAATATTCAGTTAAATCAGAAGCCTGGACACAGGTATTTGTTTGATAGTCTCATAGCTCACACACCAGTGGATAGACAGGGAATGTGAAGCACTAGAAGCCTGGATATAAGCAGTAGTCCTGGTATAGTGTGCTGCTCTTAAACAAGCAAGCTGTGTCTAGACTTTAAAGAAGTGTTTCTTAACCAGGGTTCTGTGGAACCCTGAGGTTTCTCCAGACATTGCTAGGGGTTCCTTAATCAATAAGCAATCTTTATCTCTCGAGCCAGTTTAACTGACACCAATGATCTTCTTGGCTATCTGTAATTGTTCCCAATGGCAAGCAATGTTCCCACTGACTACCATGCTAATATACTATAAGCTATGGATATAGTGAATATAGCAGGGGTTCCCCAAGACCTGAAAATTATTTTTAAGGGTTCCTTAGCAATAAAAAAGCAGAGAAATGCTGGTCCAAAGTATGAAGGTATAATGAGGAAAATAAAGACAGATAGACTAAATGTATTTTATTTTTAACCGCATTCAATAAAAAGCTAGCAAATTTTAGGGATTTATTTTATTAAGGTTTGATCCTGGATCAAGGACATGATCAATATAATTCTGGATGAAGGTATCTTGTCTAAAGCCTCAAAACACATCGGATTTTTATTGAGTTGCAACAATATATATAGACTTTATCTTGGCAAAAACAATCATTCAGGAGCAAGACATAAAAAGAATATTAAAAGCAGGTATTCTAAAGCTACGTACACACGTCCAATGGTTCTCGTCTGATAATCAGGTTAGGGCCGATATCGAGAATCTGATGAGTGTACAGCGCCGGTCATCCATCGTCCGAACGACCGCCCTGTCAGATCCACCACGACGACGAATGATCTTAATAGAAATGAAGGGGAAGAGCGCACAGCAGGGTGCCACTCTGCCGTTCTCCTCCTCCCCTCTCCATAGAGTAGAACGGTGCTGTATGTACAGAACTCATTCATGCATCGTGCAGTCCTTAGTCGCTGGAAAGGATCATGAAAGATCCTTTCAAACGACAATTATTGCACGTGTGTATGTAGCTTAATTCTCATGAAACAGCACAGACAGTATGCCAAAGCAATGCTACATGCACAGTTACAGGCAGACTAAATTAGACAACCTTCTGGGAAAGGTGCTCATAAAAAAATGGTATAAGCCATATATATATAAGCTCTTCGGGGCAGGGTTCTCTCCTCCTGTATCACTGTCTGTATTAGTCTGTCATTTGCAATCCCTATTTAATGTACAGAGCTGCGTAATATGTTGGCGCTATATAAATCCTGTTTAATAATAATAATAATAATATACTGTATATTTAATATTTGCTGTTCATCTGGCTGTAAATGGTCTACTATTAATGATACACGCACAGGTACATTTTTCATTTATGCAAAGGTTTTTAGAGGGATATCATCTAGGTATCAGGCAAGCATAGCTTAAGGTTTATTAATTACTCTCTAATTAAAACATAACACATTAAATTTGCTTGGATATTTTATTTAAAGGCTTTCACCTCATTGTACTTAATATATATTTTTATAGCAGAATTCATACAATCCAACTGTACCAATTATACTAGGGACAGCTTGGTCACTGGAAAAAGAAACCGATCCAAATGTCATGTTACATGATGTTGTAGAGAGTTGAAAATTCAGTTATCATTGTTAGAGGCTGACACAGTCTTTTGTATTTAACTCGAATATTCTCATTTTTCACCGTAAAAGTCAAGTCCTTCGGCTGAATAAATCTTTAAAAAATCTTGCTATCCTCGATCTACAAACTGCAAGGTGATAAAAAGTGGGAATTGTGAGTATTGATTCCTTATTTCTAACCATTAAAAGATGTGTGGTGAATGTGGGTAAAAAGAGAACATTTCAGAATACCCCTATCTTCACAGTTTGTGATGAACACAGGAGAGACAACTCTAGGTGAATCTTAATGTCTATGCAATTTTGTTTTTTTCGTGTCTGACTGGGCCTATCAATAGATCAAAAATAAATGTTAACGATCTCTCTGCTTGTTTCCTATTTTAGAGTTTTTTGCACTAAATATTTTACAAGGATACCTAGACCGTGGACTAAATTTATAAACAGGCAATCTAACATTTCGAGAAACATTCCCTGGTGGGAACTAATTAATGCTTTGAAAACACTGCTTTGGAGGATTCCCACAAGGGAATGTTTAGGGGAATGTCTGATACCCTGTTTTATAAATAAAGTCCTGTGTATTTATGTGGCCAAACATTATTACAACAGTTTTTGTTTATTCAACCTGTTGATCCTGCTAGTAGATCCTTTCTTCATTTTCATAGGTTCCAGTTTTCCACCTAATTTAGTCTAGTTGTTCAGTAAAAGAGGCAGTAAGACAAACTACAAAACACTTCAGAGGGTGGATAGGATATTTACTGATTCTCCATACAAGAAAAAACAAACTGTGGCTATAACTGCTTAAAAAGTGTTACCTGGAATTAGGAAATGATGCATGTACCATATAGTTAAAGCCCATCTCTGGCCAAAAACTATCCCCTGTCCATCACATCTTTATTTTTGTATCTGTATTTTTTTAAGCTTGTAAAGTAAGACAGACCTAAACGTAACAATGTAGTCCTGGGTTCTGATCTCTGTATCTGCCTGTTGATGTCACTGTTCCTGACTCCGTGTTTATATTCTCAAATGGCCCCACCACTGGACAGCTAGAAAGTGTTCATGTCACAAGTAGTGACATGGGCACCCAAAGACACATTCCACTGTAAGTAAACTTAGGTAAAAAGAAGAGTGAGGACTGGAGCTGACTTGGGGTGAGTGATAATGGGTTTTAATCTTTTTCAGTTTATGTCAGTGGCCACTTGATTGGCATAACCCAGAAATCAGCTTTAGAGGTAATTCAAAAATTGAAATAAAAAAAAAATTATTTCTACTGGAAGAATGACCAGGTAAAAAGACTATGTTGTAGGACAATGTTTTGTTGGCTGCTCTTACAATGAGATAGCTACTCCATCTTGCTTGTGCCTTTTACTACCTGTTGTGTCAGATGCCACATGCAGGTATTAATAGAGTGAGTCCTCAATTATTTACTGTCTGTAGACAGAGAAAAATAGCACAATCTACTGTAGAAAAATCAAAACAAAGGGCTGATTATTCGGAAACACACACAATAGGCACTATCCAGCCTCTGGCTCAGTCACAGTACGTGGGCCTAAAGAAAAGACTGAACATTAGTTAAAATTACAGAGTAAAAATATTGTTTTTTGGAGTGACAAGATGACAAAGTTTGAGAAATAACTTTTTTATTTAGTTTTATAATGTGAGGGCAATTTGCACAAGACAAGTTCAATTAAAGGAGCAGCTACAAATAAACATCATCAGTTGGCATCTGGAATTTGTAGAACAGAAAGTATATTATTTGTCTGATGTGGAGTTTCCACAAAAGTGTCTTTTAATTTTCCAATATGTTCAAGTTTGTAGAAACATGTCCAGTACACTTTTACTTTAAGTTTTCATGAGTCCATCAGCCAATTAAACATCTCTAGCTGTCATTGCAGAGGCTGATATTATGTACAGATAGCTTTATCAACCACATAATATTTAGCTATTCTTCTCCCTAAATAAGACACTGTAGGGGTGTTTTGCCACTCATTATATGTGTAATTGTTGTAGAGGAGATGTTAGGAACAGTGTTTCAGACAGAAGGACAGCAGCCAAGTAGTATAGACTATTATTAATAAATCTAGTTCAAACCCTCTTTACATTGGGCAAAAGCAATGTAAAGAGGAACATACAGAAGGAGAAATTATGTTTTTTCTGCGCTCTACTCTTGTATGGCACAGAGCAGATATACTTTTATTGTGTTATAAAACTGCTTTGTCCTTTTTTAAATTATTTTCAATACCTATACTCCTATTTGCAGTCATATTTTACTTTAGTTTTACTAGGCAGAGAATCTTTGGTTTTGAGGGTGCAGTATTTTCAGTATTTATTTCCTTTTTATTTTGTTATTGTATTTTCTTATTTAAAAAGAGCTTTGCATCAAGCATATTAACATCAGTTTCCTATTATACTATTTCTCCTTTCTGTGGTAATAAATATTCCTGGAATAACTTAGTCTACCTCCCATTCTAAATACCTCATGATGGATAATGCAGATCAGAACACAACCTTCTTTGCCCAACCAATGGCCCCACAGCATCCCAAGTTGTCTCAATTTGAACACAATGCTAATCACCAGTGGCAAGAAAAGTAGGTAGAAGGAGGTTATTCTGTAGATGGTGATCCCCAAGAACAACCTAATGATGATATTCTAACCCAGATAGGAGGATATTTTGTGCAGAGGATGAGACTGTGACAACTTAAGCAGCGGATCCCAAGGCCAGAACAAGCAGTAAAGGGGCAACAAACATCCAGACAATGGTGGAGTACAGCAACTTGTGGGGGAAGAACAACGTCATAAGTGAAGACTTAAACCAGTATTTCCAGATTTAACAGTTATTGATTTTGGGCTTAAAGGCAGAAGATATCCCACCAGTAATGCCACTACCAGGTCATGAGGAAAGCACTCTTTAGTTTAGCAGTGTTTAATTTTCAGAGACAAAGCAGTTTTAAAGTAGGCTAAATGTTAAAAAGCCACCAGGCAACCAAGACAGAGATAAATATCTACAAGTGCTCGCTGTAGACTACAGTGGGCACAACTATCCAGACCAAAGGCCATACCACCATGACATATATTACAGTAGAATGGCAACCAGTAAATATGTCTTATGTTGATTACATTCAGAACTGCAGTATAATAATGCAACATTTCCATGTTAAGGTATAAATACAGCACAGAGAATCTGGCATTTAAATGTCTGGTTTAAACTTTAAGAGAAGGATTGGGGGGTTTTCAAGTATTGAATTGAGGTTGTTTTATTTTACACAAGCTGGATTTATATAACGGCAATCTTTTACAAAGAAGGAAAAAAATCTCTGTTGCAATGGCCTTAATTTGGATTAAAACATTATGAAAGTGTGCTAATAGGCTGGCTTGAGGCAGCTTGTTTTATATTGATGTTGATAAAAAATGTGAAGCCATTAATCATATGAATGAAAATCCCAGTTGTTGCTTACTCCTGTCCTATTAGTTAATGTGGATGCATGTAATGCTTAAGGGAAAAACTCAACCATGGACACCAAATTGTAAATAAATCTTAGCATGAGATAAAATACAAAAATTTTGAGTTGTACTAGGAAGAAGAACAATAAGTAATCTGTTCAGGGTCATTTCCAGTTGACCAAAGAATTAGATGCATGAGTGGATATAAGCAATAGTATTAGTCAATTTTCAGGTGAGATGGTATTGATAATTTGTTTAGATGTTTCAAGTAAGCCACTGATTCTGCTGATTAAACAAATGGCATATAGTAGCCTGCAGACCTGGGTGCCAGGATTAGAAAAAAAGCACTGCTAACCGTGTGCAGCTTACAGGCTGATAGAACAGATATGGTGTGTGATTGACAGGTAAAGGTAAAGAGAATAAAAGGAAGATAAGATGTTTCTAGCTCTCAGAATTGTTCAGGTAATATTTTACAATGCTGCAAAAATTGTGTCCACTATTGTACAAGTTTTAACACTATAATAATAAACCTATACATGAGAGGAATAAAGTATTATTCACTGGCAGCTGTTTATATAGCAGAGAATGCGGGTAACATCTTTCAAGAGAAAAGCTAAAATTACAATTTTAAAATAGTAGAAAGGCTGATGAATATTCATACCCATTCCGCTTACCCATACTGCCTTATGCAGCAGTAGACCTGTTTTGGGCTCAAAATTGCTAAAAATTGTGAAATCTAGATATAGGTGATTGCATGAAACATCAGTGAACTGCATAAAGCCTCTACTTTATGGTAGGCAGAAGACTTCTTTGGCATGACACCCAATGCAATAGTATTTACAATGTAAATTATATTTTATATATGATTTATTTATAAATTAAATATCAATTACATTATATACACAGCGTGGTAAATGTGATTATCATGGCAGACATACCAAGGTTCATTTACTAAAGGAAAATAGGTTGGACATTTGAACCATCCAATCATATGCAAGCCGTGCATGTAATTGGGTATTCCTTGCAAAGTACATTTTCACCACATTCACTAAGCTAAGTGAAATATCCATTGCAATCTGATGAATGCAATTTTTTAATATAAATATATCTAATAATAAATAGATAAAAGATATATAAAATAATATAAAATATTATGGAAGAAAGGGTTGAGCTTGTACAAAAGGTCACACATTTATGTTATGTCTACATACATCTGCTGCAAACCATGATAAGTTGTAGTATAAAGTGCGTTTAGCGGCCTCCCTGCATTATCGACATTGGAGGTTATTATTATCTCTACTTGCTCTCAGCTGATTTAAGTATTGTGCTGTTTCATTGTATGAATAATTTCTCCCTTCTGATTCTTTCCACTTCTTGAAGGAAAAATGCTTCTAGATAAGTATATTCTATTTCATGCATATGATTGAACCATATCACTTTAGTTCATGAGTACATTACATAGTACTCAGAAATCACTGGATTGTAGTTAGTTATCATCCGTGTCTTTTGTCATTTTGTTCCCTCAACCCTCTTGTGAGCTTGTAAAGTATATGCACATTTGTCCATCTGCAATGGTCAAGTAAACTGTAGGAATGCCAATTTTTCTGATATCAAAATTAAAGCACCTCTAAGCATATATTACACTATTCATGTATGTGTTCAGTAACAATAGGCCAAGAAGGTACAATAGAAGGTATTTGAAATAATGATGGCATATCTAGGAACAATATTTTGATATGTGCTTCCTGTGCAGTCATTTTATAGATAAAGACTAGAATCACTTTGCTGAACCTTTGGCCTAACGTGACAGCTAACATAAGGATTTGGAATGCACAGAAAATGTGCACAATGGGGTCAGTTTTTTTTTTATACTTTATACTATACTTATATATTTTTAGGAGGTTTTAGAAGTTAAACCACCAGACAAAATCTCTAACTAACAGGCTCTGTTAGTGAAAGTACGTGCCTTCTGTTGCCATTATGAGGGGTTTGTACTTAATTATAATTAATAATAATTATGTAGATTGGAACACAAGGAGCTTTAACATCAAACTCTGCGCCTTAACACAAAATTCCTAGGTGATTCACAATAAAGTTAAGGATTATATCTTGTTTTAAAATTCCAAATTTGTAACAAATCATAATCTAACTTGTAGGGAAAATGAATGCTTTTTGTAAAAAAAACTTATATATTAAACTTTTCCTTCCAGAGAAACCCACTACATTGGCACAGTTTGTTATAAACTTTGGCTGTAGTTCAGCACATAAATATTAAGCATTACTGTTTTTTTCTCCAATGCATCTTATTCAAAGATTGGTTTATTATGGACTGTGATGGATTGGAGAAAAAGTGGGAGATTATGAATCCTATACAGAAAAGCAGAAGCTGGGCCTCCAAGACCTAATTTTGGGTCCTAACTTAAATTTCACATTGAAGCCAGAAACAGTATACCTAAACTACACAGTTCTGCAGTAAGTGTTTGATTGGATAAAACACTTATTCATTCCTCTCAACTTTTTGGGATGCGAAAAAGCACCTAATAACACAAAGCATGTAGGCAAAGACACTCATCTGCCACACCATGATTTAAAGAATAATTGGAATGGGTAAACCCACTAGTGTTTTTTTTCACCTCTACTTTCCTTTATACTGGCTTTTCAAAATAACAAATTCATTAAAGTAGAGAATGGGTAAAATGTTTACATTTATGGCAGTTAGGTATGGTGAAGATAGGGGAACAGAGAGATTTGGGTTTGGAGGGAGTTGTGCTTATGTGCTAGGAATGGATTGATGAATAACATAATCAATGGATACAGACAGTATCACTGTCTGTATTAGTCTGTCATTTGCAATCCCTATTTAATGTACAGCGCTGCGTAATATGTTGGCGCTATATAAAAAATAATGAATAATAATAATGCAACAGCTCTAGTTATGTTTCTTTCTTTTGTGACGTTGTGCAGAGGATGAAAAGGACATGTGTTTTGTTCATTGTTGCATAAAATCAGGAGCAAAGAGGCTAAATGACATGCACAGATTTGCACTGCTTAGTCTGGTTCTTAATGAACACCAGTGTTTACAATTGAGCCTGGATCATGATGAACTCCAATATAATCTTGCTAAGTTTGCTTACTTGTTATAATGAATGATTTGCATGAGTTAGCTGCGTTTCTTTCTTTAAAACTCTAGAAAAGAGATCCTGCAGTGGTGCATCTCATTGAACAGTATTTCAGATACTCCCCAAAACTTTTTTAAAGATGTGTGAAAAGGTTCTAATCCTCCTGGGTTGTTTTCAATATTCACAAATCTGCATAAATTATTCATAAGGAATCTAATAACATTTCAGGAAGTTTCTCTGCAGACTGCACTACAAATGAATGGTAAGTGGGATTTATCATTAGCTTCTCTTATGCTAGGGTATATAAGGTGAGTATTGGGAACAGATTAGCAAGCACAGGTATACTTTTCCTTTTCTGTACTCCCTCTCTTTTACATTGCAATAAATGTAGAGTGGTAGACACTTTTTTTTAGATTAGATGCAACTACTTTCTAAACTTGACAGGTACCCTGTAGAAGCAAATCTGTATAGGTTAGCAACAGTTGATTAGGTTTATTAAGAATAAATTATATGTATTGGTAGTATATTTGTTTTCTTTGTAGTTGACTTTTTATTATTTGTTTCTGCCATCATCACATCAACATCAAATTTGATCAAAATTGCTGCATGCTCTTCAGTCCTCTACGTTAGTGTTTCTCCAGAAGTTGCTAGGGGTTTCTTGAGTAATGATCAACCTTTGCCTCTCAGGTCAGTTTAACTGACACCTATTTTTGGCTATCAGTAAAGGTCACTTTTTTTTACCACAGGCCAGCAATATGAGACATTATTCCCACTGACCACCACACTATTGTACTGTGACCTGTTTATAAAGTAATTATAGTAGGGGCTCCCTAAGACCTGAAAGTTTTTTCAAGGGTTCTCCCATATTTGAAAGATTGAGATGTGCTGGTCTATAGTCTATGGATATTTAGAAAGTAATATATAGATTTTATATATATATGTTATATTTTAATATATAGGTTTTATATATGCTTATGTCTTTGAACATTTAAAATGTATCTATGGACCTAAAAAAGAACTCATCAGTAAGTACAATGGCTAATGAATTCTTGCAGCCTTTTAATTATTTAGGACATGATGAAATTTCATACTGTGTACACACTGAAGTGAAGAGCTACAGCTGTATGGGTTGACCAAACTCAACATCTAGTCAAGATGTTTTCCTTTTCATGCTCCTAATAGATTTAAAGCACAAAATCTTAAATCAAAGCACAAAATCTTAGATTTAAAGCACAAGAATTTTTAAAATTCATTTTAGACAACATGTGGAAAGGTTTGAAACCCTTTCATATTTTTGTTTTTGAGGCTATTGGGAATTGTTTTCTTCCACTTCCTGTGTGGTTATTAATGCAAATTCTATTTAATGTGGTTATTTAATGCAAATTAAAGATTTGAGTACATTTCCTCCAATGTGGTGGACAAAATTATAAAATACGTTTGATCATCAGAATAAGAAGTGAAAGATCTTGCCTGCAGGTACACAGTAAAACAGGTGCTCACCATTGTCTACCTAACCAAAATATTGTTTTGGCTGGAGGTGGGTTTAAGGTTCTTAATTGAGATAACTGCCTTCTAATGCCCTATATTAGGGCATTACTATGAGTTTAGACTTGTTACAAAATTCCTTTTTAGAAGCACAGTAAGAAGGTAAAGCTTTAATATTATGCAGCAAAAGGTGCTTGAAGAAGTCAGCGTAGTATATAATTGCATGTTTTATAAACAATAGTATATCTCTTTAACAGTAAACTCCATCTGACTTAAAAGGCATTGTCTATGGGTGCGCAATGACCTTTTCAAGCAATACACCTAAGGTAATGCTTTCTAAAAGAGCATCGGTGATGACCCTACTGTGAGGCATTTTCTTTTTCCTTTTCATTATAGAGTTCTGGCTGCATCTATTCTCTTCGTAACATTTCCAGCATCTACAAGGGGTGCACAATACTTCTCGATTCAAGAAGAGGGTTAATCAGCATTGTTTTTTCTGTCAGCTGCAACAGTATAACTACTGAATAACTCAGTTTTCTTTCTTTAAAATTCTGAAAGGTTATTGTTGTTAAAGGTAAATCTGTTCTTTCCCTTCCTGAACACACTTAAGAAATCTAAAATGTTGTTATGGAACTGTTCGACCTTTAAAAATGTTAGAAAAGGAAATCTTCAGGAACAACTGATGATAGAAAGTAAAAGATATATTGAGACAGTTTGGAAACTCTTCATTATATGGTGTGCAAAGGAATTGATTAACAGGCAGCTTTCTCTTGTGAGATGTCAGGAACTGCTGTGGGCTGCTACTCTTTCTAACTAATGTTTTATATTTTTAAAGTGTCATATAAAAACATTTAATACCCTTTTTTGTCTATGAGATATATTTCATACAGCATCATAAATTGTCCAAAGATGGAAGTGAGTAGAAGTTGTTTTCCTTCAGATTATATCTTTTAAATGGAATTTCAGGTAGCCATGTGTGAACAAAGCAGGGAAAGGAGAGGGCATGAGTTTCTTCTCTGACTGATTTTTTGTTTAGTAATTTAAGTTTTAGGTATTAAACACTAAAAACTTTTAGGAAAGTAATTAATTAATTATTTTTTAAATGGGGAGACTGTGAAGATTAAGAGGAGATGTCAGTGGCAGTGACAGAATGACAAGTGACATCACTATGATGAAAGCATTAAATAGGGTGCTTCGGCAGGTTAGTCTGCCATAACAAACAAAATGCAACAAGCCCATTGGACTTATAGACAGTTACAATTGGCATCATAATTTTTCTCTTTTTTACTCTTTCACTAATATGTTGTGAGATTGGGTATCCATGCCCCTATATCACCTATGTTACATTGGAAGGGGTAATGAAGCTAATGAAAGACAACACATTTTTATACTGGCCACTCTTCTGGATATGATATAATCTACCTTAAGTAATTCATTATTTTTTTTACTCCAGAGTTCTCTTCTTTCCTTAGTTTGACCTAGATCTGCCAATCACAATATCAAACAACACAGACATGCAAATTCTGCACCATGTACAAAAGAACATCAGTAGGCATCTAAAAGGCCATAGAAAAGGGAGGAGAATGTACAGGGCACCACCACTTCACCCGATGAGTGGAAAGCCCCTCTAGAGATGGATATAGAATGGCCAGAAAGAATTAGCGCAGTCCAGCTCCTCCATTCAATAGCTGATCCATTTCATAATTCTGCTGATATAGTATATGGGGATCCATCACATAGAGTACATCCCAGGGAACCATTGCATAGAGAACGAGAGTTCTGTATGCATTCTTTTGTTTTCATCTTTTACATTTTTGTTGAGAAACAGGTTGAGTATAAATGGAGTAAAGGCATCAACTTAATATACATGTAGCCCATAGTCCATTTTATGATATTTTTTCCCTATTTGATTAGTAGTATATCATTTCTATATCCACACAATACATGTCTCTATAATATTTACAGTAATGTCTTTTTGTAAACCTTAAATATTCCACATTTAGATGAGAAAGCTGAACATGCAATTTCCTTTGGTTTAGAACAAAAGGGTTTTCAATGAAGCAAGGGGTTAAGCCATTATCCATTTCATTGCTGTTGCCTCATTAGCATTGGCCATGCTCCCTTGGATTAGCTATAATTAAACTGTGAAATCAGGCCGATTGCCTTGTTGAGACAGCATAGAGGCCTGTCACAAGAAATCACAAAGGATAAATCAACAGCCCTGTGCATCTCTTCTCACCCTTGGCATGGGTAAGAGGGAGAACGTCAGAATAATAGGGGTATTGAATATAGCCTGCCTTGTGGACACTTGGCAGACAAGATGGGGAGGCGTTGTCATGACAATGACTGGAGGACGAGTAAACGAACTCCCATTAACTGTGGATAATAAAGATGATAATGAAAAATTATGGCAACACTCCTGCATATTTCTTTATCCTTGATGGGACCTTAAGCTTAATAGCAGAACACAATGGTGACAGTAATTGCACATTGATAAATAAAGACATAAAAACATTAGTCTATAAGATCTACAGTTCATTGGACAAGACTAGCATCGTCTTCCAATAAACAGCCGCTTTGTTCTTTGAACTCTCGCTAGGTGGTTTTGGACTGATGAAGACTGGAAAAAAAGGATCCTAATCGCTGCTTATTGCTGATTACAATAAAGAACACAATTAAAGTAAATACAGCTACATGGGTACATTGTCTTTGACAGTCTAAGCTATTCAAGCAAGATCAAGGGATTGGGGCACCAACAAAAAATACACCAAGAATGGGTTGTTGGCATTCCGCTTCCTGGTGTCATAAATCAGCGGGATTACTTCTTGATGGCTTGTTGCTCAGATACTTTTTTAAGACCTTGTTTGTTTGAGGCCTAAACGATTCTTTTATTTACACCAGTGAAATAACCCCCCAGACACGAGTTGCCTACTCTGCGTGTGAAGGACGGTCAATAAACAGAATGCTCATTTGTAGACCAAAGTCTTAACTACTCATTTGTTAATCTTTAGATCAGACATTCCTTTTGGTATTTTACAGCATACATTTTGTGGCATGAGATCCTACTCATACATGTGACTTCTCCATTCAAAATAAGTACGTTGGTTGATTTTCAGGGACAGTTCTTTATATGTAGAAGTTTTAAAAATGAGAAATACCTCATTTTGCACATATTACAGTCAAGGTTTTCTTACTGTTTCATATTCTAGTTTAGAAAAGGCACAAAATTGGGAGGACTGTAGCTAACATTAATTAAGCCAACATGGAGAGCTTTGTGGAGTTGAAAAAGTTTCTTTTAGATATGACTATGATTTTTGGCGGTACTTTTTTGCCTGTTGCCAACTCTGAGCTATCTTGTAAGAGGCCTTTATTCTGAGACCTGATCTTTTTACCATTAATACATTTAAAGAATTGGGGGGGGGGGGTTATCTTACCCACAACCTGATGGTCATTTTGAAAAAGTTTGGTCATAGATATGCTTTAGATGTACTTAAAGAATTAAAGTAAACTTCTACACAATAAGTAAAAAAATGTATAGTACATAGTATGTAAAGCCCAAAACACCAGAAAGATTACTCCCCATCCATCAATTCAGATGCCGGGAAGCCTATCACTAAATTCTAACATAGTCATATGGGTGTAACAATGGAAGCTACTTAAATGAGGTTTTTGTAATATAATAAACTACTTAAAATAATATTTTTATGAACCTTGTTGGTGTGAATCATAGAGCAAAAAAAGTGATAAAAACTCTTAGTTTGTGTAAATAAACATCTCATTAAAGGTGTGGGATTCAAGACTGCATCTCTGAAAATTTTCTACTAAAAATGCAGAAAAACAATTATTTGTTGTGAGCCTTCGTTTTCATAATTGCCTCTGTCCTTGAATAGATATTAGTCCATATTACAAAGCATATAAATTACCACTGTGTCCACACTGGTATAATTGGACTAATCTTACAATAGGTTCCTGTGCGGCTTTGTTCTTTGTGGATAGTGAGCAATTAATGCAGGAAACATTTGGTACTTAGATTAATAGAGTACCGATACATCAACACCTTAGTACATATTTTTAGTTTTTACCTATTTTTGTGAACATCACACATTCTTGTTTTATTGGATTAAACACTAAGAACATTGCACACAGTACATTAAAAAAAAGTAAAAGTTTTTACTTTTTATCCTGTATCCTTTTTCTCAGGGGAAAATTGGGAAGTCTAGGAGTTGGGTAAACACAACTAACTGGCCATGTTATGGTAGGTACAGATTTCTGTAAAATGTGTACCATGTAATGTTTGCCATGGTCTTATTGGTTGGGAGCCAAGGACATGGTAAAAGGACATGGTTTATTGTGACACAGATTTTGACTTCTTGCTTTATCAGTATTCTTTGTGGCTCCTGGCATTTGGTCACACGACCTTTCCGAGCCTCTATAGAAGGCAATGCTAAAAGACTTATGTCTGATGCTATTATCACAGGTTTGAACCGGTGAAGGGAACAAATAGTTTAAAACTGCCCAGCATGTGTCACTGATGGTGGATCCACACTCAAAGTCTAAACAGTGAAGTATTACCCAGGCACAGAAGCAGAACATGGAGGAAAAATGCATCTCTATCCGTTAGCTAATTCTTCCCATACCATGAGGTTCAGTTGACATTTGCTACATGACTACCTAACCATAGTACTTAGATCAAATGATCAACTGGAAAAATCCGGACAGTCCATGCAGTAATATATTGGTTTTCTATCAAGTGATATGATAACTGATCTGTTGGGCTGGATCAGCCACTATCTTTAATAAACTCCACAATGCAAGAGTAGTCTCAGTTCTCGCCTTATATTCTACATGTTTTTTAAATAGCAGTCTAATTTTTTTACCAAGTAAATGTTTAATGTCCTTTACCCTTCTATATTTTGATATATGATATTTATATCATGCGTTATGGTTTCTGTGTTTATATATACTTCACAGTCATCCATCTCTAAAGAAAGGACTATATTATTACCATTAATATGTAGTTATGATGTATTGGGAAGTCATTGTGTTTATATTTAGATTAACTTGTTTCATAAATTAGTACTGCAGCACCTTACAGTGCTAATTATTTTCTTATAAATGTACCTTCCCGTAGGATTCTGTGAACAATATCAAGGATTAGAAAGAGCCAGGCTCCACACACCATTTTCAGAAACCAGTTAATAGTACATTTATTGTTTTCTGTTCATCAGGGATGAGATGGCTGTGCACTGATTCTTAATGCTTTCTAAATGAAACTTCAAGCACACTCACATATATATTTTCCATACATGTTCGAGGCAGAAGCAGAATTAAAACTGGGAAACTCCCTTCACATTTTTTCTTTAACCCCGAGCAGGTTTTGATACTATACTCAGTGGACAAATGTGTGTGGGTTGTAGATAGGAAATTGTGTACATACCGTGGCTCAAAGTGTGCATTGTCAAAACAAGATGTAGACAGGGCCAAAAAACTGGCATAATTGTAAATTAAGGTGACATGCTACAACCAGTATGCTAATGTTACAGACTCCCTTTACCCGTCTAACAGGCTTCATTCCTGCCTCTTCTCCTGTCCTGTCACAACAGTGGAGGAGTCAGGAAGGAGCGAATGGGCCAGCAAGGCAACAAGGACATAAAGCAGTGCATGATCAGAAGGTGACTGGTAACCCCACACAGCACACACAGATTACCATTAGGTAATTTTTGGAAATCAACATAGCAAGGACAAATGCCTCCCCGTCCTCCAGCCAAGACTTCCGCTGAACAAAGCTGCAAGGTGGAGGCAACTTGTGTTGGAATGGGGTGTTCAGCAAACCCATTCGGATGTGTTGGTCAGGTGTCTTTTGGCCATATAGCGTATGTATTTCAGTCTACTAAGTAATAATTTACACTATCATTAAAAGATTGTTTCAAACAAAGGTGATATTTTATTCAGGCCTAGTCCTGATTCTGTACCAGCCCTAGATCTGATATTTCAAGCCCCTTCTGATATATTAAATATGTACATACCCCTCAACCCCCATAAAATGAGTACAGTGGAACCTCAATCTTTGGAACATTTGTTTTCCATTAGCAACCTAAACAATAAATACCATGTTTTTGTGGTATGACCCTTAAAGGCTAATTGCATTTCAAAACAAAGGGTACTTATCCTTTTTGTACTCTTGCCCCTGATGATCTACTGAAATGCTAGTGAACAGTGCACGCTAAAGGGCTAGTTTAGCTCAGATGGAGAGAGGGTTGGTTTAAAAATGCACCTATCCTTTAAAGGGCAACTGCAGTTTTAGGACACTTCCTTTAAATCCTCCATATTAGGAAATATTAGCAGGGTATTTATTATACCAGTTTACCAAATAAAAACTTTATAGCAAAGTATTCATCGTTATTGGCAAGTTAAGAGGCTCTGCTAAATTTTCCCTGGGCATCTATCCATTTATGATCTTTTGCTACAAGGAGTTAGAAAAGGTCATTGGAAATGGCTTGTGTAACAATGGTATTTGTAATTTATTATTACGAACTGGACTTTTCCTTTTAAGTTTAAATCATACCGGTAGTATTTTTGTCTCATACTTTTTGCCTGCTAAGATAAAGCTGTTCTGTGCCTTATCTAAGAAATAGTTTAACCACTGGGTGTCAGTGTTCTTTTTCCTGCCATCAAATAATTCTTATACTTTGCAATGGCTTAATTCTTGTATTTTTTCACACAAAATGATAAATGGATTTTTTTTTTAAATTTTGAATCTATCCAGATTGATTTAGAAATATAGCTGTATTAAAAAAATGTTTCCTTTATCCACTGGTTTACCACGTTATTTAAAAATAGTTTGTTTTTTGATGTGCACCCGAGATGGGAGTTTCCCTTAAAGGCTATTGGAGAAAGGAAGTAGAGATACTGAAATACAATACAACACTATAGATGGTTTATTCTGATATAACAAAGATTCAATGAAATGAACAAGAAGTACATAATCATGAAAATTGTACTATACAAAACTGCTCCATCACATTCTTCAGCTGGTCAGCACAGCAAACTCTGCAACATATATTAATAAATTGTGAGCAGCATTCTATGGAGGCAGCCTCTTCATTCTTAAGCAGAACTTTCATTAAAAATAAAAAAATGTCACTTACCTTTACTTCCACAGAGCCCTAGATCCTTCTAAAGCTGGCTTTAGAAGTGCCGGGAGCTGCCATCTTCTTCCTTCATCTGCCTGTGTCACTGTCACTGTCACTGTGCAGGCATAAGATCGAATGATGTATCCTGCTGTAAATGTAAAAAAGTGTGCAATCTCACTTATCACGCAAGGTAGTAGGGGAGGGCCTTCCCATTTTTAACAAAAAATTATTTAGAAAAAAACATGTTTTTACTTTATATAATAGGGTTTCTACCCATTTTAATGAAGTAAAAATTGTGGTAATAGGTCAATTTTAAAAGTAGAGCAACACACTAGAACCCTAACATTGCGGCTGAAGATTCACAGTTTGTGTCTGTACCAAATCTAAAAAAGCAAGAATACCAATATTAAATGTGTAACAAGCACAGGAAATGTACACAACCACAATGCAGTATACAACAATCTTTTTGCCTTATCTATGCATTGGGACCAATGCAGCCCAAACGTATGTGGTGTTAAAGAACTTTTAGACCAGCCATTCTTGATGTTTTTTACATGTGGAAACCCTTGAAATAGGTTTCAGGTCTTCAGGGAACCCCTGCTATAATTACTTTATCCACAGCTTACAGTACATTAGTGTGCTGGTTAGTAGAAAGAATGTCATCCTCATAGATCACCAAAAAGACCATAGGGGGTCACTTGAACTGACCCCAGAGGCACAAATTGATCGTTGTTCAAGGAACCCCTAGCAATCTTTGGAGGAACCTTGGTTCAAAAACACTTGCTTTAAACGTTCATCAAATCTCATCAAAAAGGTAGTTTAGAATAAAAAAACTGGCCCTCTATGGCGTGCACTGGGTCTCTGTCCAGAGTATCTTAAAATATAACTGAACACGGCATCTGAGCAGATTCTTTGTTTCTATCTATGAAGCTGCTTTCGGAATACCATAGCATTCAGATGAACTCATGGACTTTTTAAAGTAATGCACATAGGGGATTTTGTGTCCATACATTTATTAAACATATTGCTTTGTGAATTCAAGTAGTTTATCAGCAACATGCATCTCTCTTCCTCTAACAGGCTTGCTCTCAGCTATTTTAATCTAAAATGGGTAACAGAAAACATATTAGTGAATTTTCACCAGCAGCTAAGAATTGTCTAAATGGGATAGTAATATGAGATAGTATAGTATAGAGAAACTTCTAACTAAAACCTTAAAAAAGAAAATAAAAACACAGCAGGCACTTTCTACACAACATATATAAACACTGACCATTCCATACAGTCCAAAGATATCTTGTATTCTTTAAAAGTCTTCTTAAATCCTTTTTTCTTCAACCCCACCACCTTCTGTACTTCTTCTAGGTGTTGATGTCCATTGCTGAGAACATGCCACAGTGTGGATTTACACAGCTTTATGTCTTAACAACAATTGTTAATATAAAGCCCAGTTGTTTAGGTACACAGCAGTTGCATTCCAACCCGTGACAACTATCAGCCTGAGAATACTCTCCATTTTGTAACTCCCTACAGTGAATGATAAACTCTCGGTTCATCCATTGATTGAAATTCTGCTAAATTGCATGGCATCACCTCCTAAGTATAGCTTCTTCAGTATTCTTGTTTTGAGGCTTTTTTCCCTTTATTTTTATATGGTGACCCTGCCGGTAACACACTTTTCAAGACTCTCCAAGACTGGAAAAGATAGACTATCATAAGAGAACCATGATGATCCAACTAACCTAGGAGGGATCTGGTACAGGACTGAAAGCTATCTATATTGATATATATATTATGATGATGATTTTTAAGAAATCCATTCCAGGTTTTCTGTATCACCCAGGTCCTCCAATGATAGTCTTCTTCAGTCATGAAGTGCTTTAATAAATCATGCCCATTGTATTGTGTCTATAAAGTAGCAACATTGTCACCCTAGTACAAGATATAGACGTAGGGATGGGTTCTGTAGCCCCCAGAGATAACTGTGATTAATATATAACTGTGTTATAACTGATTAATAGATAAATGTGTTAATAAAGATCCTCAGAAATCACAGGAGGCTATAGCAGAAAAGTTTACTAGCTTGACCAGCAGTCTTTTTTTTAGACTTATGAAACAGACGAAAATGGTCCAAACAGAAGTTTATTGCTTTGGTTTACACACAGGTTTCATATGGGGTAATCTGGCAGTATTGACATTTATTTAAAAAATTTGATCACTATTGTTTGCTGCAAGCTATTAACAGTAGCTGAGCACTAAAATTGTGCTAGGGCCTAAATACATCTTTAGCCCACCAGGCTTGGCAAATTTTTGTATTTTCTCCACTGTTGAGTTGGTGTGTGTTATTCTAGGGCCCAGAATTACTCCCAATTTGGCCCCACATATCTTTGTATGAGTCAGTTATATTGGAAGATTTTACCTGATTCTATCTTGAGAGTGTAGATATGAGTCAGAAAAGCTACTGTTTGAGTTACATTCATAGGACATGAGGGAGCATGTGTTTCTAGAATTTGGGCAAAAGTATGTCGTTTGATGCCCAGGCCTTAAAGAAAAGAAGATTCCGTTCAAAGAAGAAAAAAAACTTTGATGTAGATAAAAGGCTGCACATAGACATGATATGACAGAACACTCACACACAATGAAATCAGTTTAGGAAAAGGTCACTACTATCACAGGATTAACTACAAAAAAACTTTATTATATACCAATATACCAGTTACACCAATAAAATAATACAAAAAAAAAAAAAAAATGCTAAATATTTTTCAGAAATTTATAAACTGATTTTTAGTTTTAGGATTTCCCAAGTAACATAACCACTTTAATACTGCATTTTTATCAAAAAAATATAATAAAGAATAATCAACCTGAACTACCAATAGCAATGAAATAAGCAAGTTCAGTATTTTAAATATGCAAATATTACATAATTCCTTTCTAAATAGTGGAAAGTGATGTGAGCATTTGTGAGCAACATGAGTTTTCAATCAATTCAAAAGAAAACATGAAATGCAAGCCAAAGCAAATAAAGTATGAACAGGTTAAAAAAACATTGTCAGAGATACTAAGCTTCAATGAAAACCAGAGGGGAGTGACAAAGCTAAGGGGTACACTTCTTTTTGTATTTTTCTCAGTAGACTTCTTGTACATTTATGAGGCATTTATGCACCATTGTCATTAAAGCACATTTTCCTTTCTTTTTCTACTTTTTTCTCCTTTTCTACTACCCATGTCACCAAACATTGATTTGATCCTCAGATTTCTTTTGCTGGTCTACATCTAACCTTCGCCTATTAGAAGAATTGTGGGGAACCTAGGATATATTGTCAGACATACAGTTTTATCTTTACATATTTTTCTTGGCTGAATGTGGAGAACTAACCTCACCTATTCTTGATACATTGCTGGTGCCTTCATGGTGACCAGATCAGCATGCATATGGCAGTTCAATAAATCCAGGGACCTGGGTATGCTGAGATTGTACACTGAGCTGCAATTGCACTTCTCAGTGTATATTCATTACTAAATAGGCAGTTAAGTTTTTTTCATTGCAGAGGGGACATAAGGAAAACTAAGCCTGTGGCATTTATACAATGCTCAATTGGTACTAAAAGCTGAACGCATCCCAACAAAATATTCCTTGCAGTCTTACACCACCAGCCTGAACCTATACAACAGGTTGGATCCATCTAATCATGTTGATACCAAATTCTGAGCCTGCTATCTGAATGTTGCAGCAGAAATGAAGACTCCTTACACCAAGCAATGTATTCCAATCTTCTGTTGTACAACTTTGGCAAGCCAGTGTGAATTGTAGCCTCAGGTGCCTGTTCATAGCTGGGGCGCCTGGTATGATCTCCAGCTGATGTAGCACATCTACTTCAAGGTTCAATGTGTTAAGCAGAAATACTTTGGGGCATACCTCAGTTGTAAAAAGTGGATATTTGAGTTACATTTACTTTTCTATGAGCTCAAACCGGTCTGGCCATTGTCCTCTAACCCCTATAGCAAGTCAGTACATGGTTTTTCACCTCTATCCTGAACATAGCCTAAAGTTAAGGCTTTTCTTTTGTTATCATAAATCTGAATTTGTTAAATGTAAAGATAGACAGTCGGATCAAAAAGCAGAATAGAAAATCTTAATTTGAAAAAGTTCCTAAAAGCTGTGGATTTTATTGCAGTCATTTATTGGAAAAATGTTTCCTTTCTGTTTGTGTTTTATGTGAATAGTAAGTGTATTTCTTTCTTTATTTTTTTATGCCTTAACAGTTATGCAATTCTAATCTCCTGGAGTAATTACCGGCCTTCCCATTTATTTCTTCAACTCTTGATGGAAAGTTAATTTGTTTCTAGAAAACAAACACAAGAAGAAATGTCAATATGAGCAAGTAAGCTGAATACAAAAAACTCTGCTAACAGTCTTCTTTAAATGATTAGGTAATAAAAAGACTGAAATATTTAGTTACATTAAGACCTTAAAAACTCATTTAGAAATACTTATTTTTTTTTTAGCCAATGCTCGACTATAATTTATTGGAGAAGACGGCACTATTATTAACCTCTAGAATGCTCTAAAATGTAGCGATATAAATTTCTTTTTTTTTTTTCTTTAGATAATTGCTGTGGATATAAAATAGCACCACAAATGGGTAACTCGCAATGAGTGAAATGAACCTATTAAAAAAAAATCTATTTGTTGTGAATTTTGTTATTTAAACCTGCATGAGACTAAGGTCATGTGTACAATTTTGGCTATGACTATGTGGGCAAAGGAATGCAAGCACTGCCTTTAAACTCTCATATTTTCATTTTATAAATGTTTAATTTACAGATCATTTGTAATCTTGAAATTGCAATTAGATTTCCCTACTTAAAGAGACACTGTCACTTTTCCCCATGTATGTGCATTAGGTGTGTCACCCCCATGATGTCACAATTCTATTTTTGGGATAATGCCCAGTCCTAGAGAATGCTAGATCCAGAGCACGGTCACGTGGTAAGGGGTAACATATTTATAAACAGCCAGTATTGTTGCCAACTGCCACAGGGGCAGTAGTAGGAAAGTGATGGGAAGGTGATCATTACTGGGGCAGTTAAAAGTAGGCAGCAGTGTTAAAAGGTAAAAGTGTTTTTCTAAAGCCAAACATTTATAATGAAAATTTCTCCAATGATGACACCCTAAAACCGTAAAACCAAAAATACATTATTTGTACAGTAGGGAATGGTTGGAATTTCTGATAATGCTGATTTTGCTGTCTGTGCCTATGTTCCCCATTTCTTTAAATCTATTTATTAAAGTTTTACACTACTTGTTCACAGAAATTCAAAACCTTACAAAACCTGTAACCGCTTTACACTCAAAAGCTAAAAAACAGAATTTAGTTGTGTCAAAGTTTTTGGAACGTTGACATCTATGCATGTATAGTGATAGTATCATGTGATTTAAAAAAAATGCTTTGCATTATTTCTCTATATTTTCTTTAATAGAATTTTATATACTAGAAAACACCCACATTGCTTTTTAGATTTGGTTTACATGGGCTGTTTCCCCAGTGTTTAACCTGAGCGTTTAAACTCCCATGTTTGAAATTCCTAATAATTCCAATGGGCCAGTCCAGACCAGAGCATTATCTTGATGAGCTGTAAAGGTATCTCAAAAGATGAATGGGCATTTTAGGGCGCTTGGGAGGTTTGTGAGAAGGATTTGCCCATTCTCGAATTCTTTTTTGCCTCATACCCCATGCCCCAAGTTTAAACGCTTACAGACGCACACAAAAACTGTATGGGCAATAATTTGCCCATAAAATTAATGTAAGTGAAAACTTAGCCTGAAAGGATGCTTTTGGTGCCCAACTGTTCTTTAAAAGTAAACAGTAGACATATACAAGGCAGAGTCCCAGTGGCCAGCAAAATAATTCAACTGCAGGTCAAGGTAAATGACCCCCACAAGAGGCAGAGGTGAATCAGAGCTCCATTATCATGATAGCACCTTGCAAGAAGCAAGCTTTTTATATTTCCCTTTTTTAAAATCCAGCATAAGTTTATTTATACTGTATTCGAAACTGACAGTGCCAGAGAAATATCACTTTACTGTACTGTATCAAGAAATTTATTTTTTGTTGTTACAGTGATAGCACAACATTGATCTCTATGAAGCACAGAAAATTTCCTATTCTTCCAGCTGAAAATAAAATAGCAGGGATGGTAGGAGGATGATGTAGTCTTCTGTCTTTGGAATTAAAGGAACGGCACTGTCAAACACGAACATTTTGAATTAAAACTCACCCAGAGGGTACAGCCAACCAGCTGTGCTAATTTTTATCATGATGTTCATTTACTACACATACTTGTCCCAGTTGCTAAATCCATTTTGCCTGTGGCATCTTTATTTTCTTAATGACCCTGATTGTCAGCCTGCTTAAATGCAGACAAGTGTGTTCTGTGGTTCGTAGCTCCACCCTCAGGGAGGTTGCATAGAACCATTTGACAAAACGCAGCAGCCGAAAGTTTATTGGATCTGGATGCAATTGACCAAATAAATCACATATTAGGATAAATTGAGTGGACTAATTGGGTTTAGCACAGTTGCAGTATTTCTTAGATGGCAAGGAAACAAAGTAAATTCTTCCTAAAAACAAGCATAGTTGCTGCTAATATTAACCTGCAATTTTACTTGCTTAGTTTATTTCCTGTTCTCATGGCTGCAGTTTGTTTATATTCATGAACTAGTTTGGGTAAAACCCCCAGAGCTTTTTTCCAATCTTGTTCTGGGTTAGTGAGTAATATTAATGTCAACAGAACAAGCAACTAGCACTGGCGTGAATAGCTGGATCCATGCTTTATTCAGAAATGTTTTTTTTTTTTTTTTTAACCATTCACTGATTTATTCTACTTGTCAGGCAGGAACACATATGGTGCAGAATCCCCTTCATATAGAATCTTCTGATAAAGATAAGGTTAAATAGCATTAAGACTTAAGATACCAGCGACTACAAACATAATAAATTATTTGGTGCAAATACTCACCCTAAAGTGTGATGCGACAATGCTGGTGATCCTATCCGCTATCCAATGATGATGCAGATTTCTTTGAATCAATGCTTAAAAGCAGAGCAATTAAACAGTCCCCGGGCCTAACAACAGCACATGGAACAGGTAATGGACATGTAAGTTCATAAGATGTTTATATATACATATATTTACTACTATTATTAGAGTAAAAAGAATGTAAAGCATATATTCAGCAACTGGACAAATGGTTATTGCTGGGACAAACCATGTCTGCAATACATCCATATAGTATAAACCACAATCCAAATCCTGAAAATTGCAGTTGATAATTGACCACAAATATCAAGTCTAATATGTCTTCCACAAGGTTTTGAAATAGCAGAATCATTACAGCATAGTGGATCTTACTGTGTATAAGATACTCAATAAATGTCATAGTGTTGATCATAATAGAAATTTTAAAGTTGCTTCCTCTGGCCAGCAAATACTTCATTTCCTTCACTTCAATACAACGCTATTCAGCCACTGATAGTAAAAATATACCCGCTGGGGAGGAATATTTTTTGCTAGTATTGTTGAGTTGTTATACTTCCATACTGGAATCTTTATATCTTAGATGTACTGTAGGTGCCGCTTGGTTTCCAAATGTTGCCTACAAATGTGTATTTTGTCAGAAGGTATTCATACATTCAGCTACTGTTGGTGACAAATTAGAGCATTTTTAGGCATTAAGGTAATGTATTATGTTGAGAGTTTATGTTTTTGAAATGTATTTCTGTTAGAATATTTTATTATTTGCTTTAAAGTTCTGATTCTGAAGTTCCCAGCAGTCGCCACTGTTTTGTATAGACAGTTTCCCAACTGGACTCGTAAAAACAAATATGGCTTTGCAAAAATGTATTATAGATCTCCTACAGACACACTGATAATATGGCTATGTTCTCAAGTCTGCATCCCATCCCTCCCCTGTCAACATTTATAGAAACGCAGAAATGAAAGACAGACTCAGAGGAGAGTGGGAAGAATAGAATAGGGAACTCTTGTTTTCTATGCAAACACATATTCTCTTACCCCACTGAGCCTGCCAGATGTAGGCATCAGAAGAGCGTCAGGGAAATCTGCAGCATGCCTCACTTTTGTGTTAGTTTTTCAGATGTTTAATTAAAAGAAAACTTTAGTCTACTTTAGTCAGGTAAACAGTTTGTAAATTTTGCATTTAAATTTGCCAAATCCATATTGCCAGCTTCAGGCTTACTAATGCAACATCTGTTCTGTAGGGTTGTTTTTACTTCTTTTTAATAAATCAAAAAAGTATATTATTTAAAGATTGATAGAAAGATGTATCCTGTAAATTATACCAATGTGACTCTACACCAAAGAAAATTGCCTTCAATACAGATTAGGTGGGCTGGGATTGGAAACATTGCATCTAAAACACCTAGAGTCCAGAGCTGAGGGTCACTGGGCCACCCCATACTGATGTTGCCATCAAGGTGGTGGTGTGGGAATAGAGAATTTTTTTTTCTGCAATGCAGATACCTTACTAGCTTTTGTCTGGTAAATGGGAATGTTCACCTTATGCAAAAAAAAAAACATAAACAACAAAGATAAAATAATTTAATAAAAAGAAATCTTCCACCCTCTGCATTTACGTATTTTTTAAACTGTCGTCTATTGTTTCCAACTTTAACAAACCCTTATCTTCTTTGATAGACTTGGTCATTATCCTAATATTAGTGAATTTGTTAGAGATACATTTGAATAGAATACAATTTGAATAGTGGGAGAACAGCATTCTGGGAGATTTCCATGCTCTAGTTCCCACTTCTTTTGTTAATTATCTCATTCATTCAAAAGGAAATATTTGATTAGAAATGTGTTTGGTTATTTAAAATGTAAGAACCTTGTGGATTTATTTGTCATTTACATGTGTTGAATATTTCGTTCCCAATTTTGTAGTTTGCCCTCTAGTGACTATATGTATGGCAGACATGGGCAGGTAGCAATATTGCTTAAGAAAGGACAAGAACACAAACTACATGATTTTTAAGCAGGATAACAATGTTTTTAATATATATTTTTTCCTATATGCAGTAAGTCTTTTTCATATTTGTATGATCTGCAGAGAGCTGATAGTCAGCTGTCAAGTATAAAAAAGTAATGTATATAGCTAGGGGGTGTTAGGGGATAGGAGAGAGTTGATATTTAAGGTTTACATATTTAGATTGATAAAGTGTGCTGGTGGGTTTTAGGCAATATTTTAGGGGATGATTAAGTATTTCTGTATGTAAAGGTTTACCTGTAAAGTTAGGCAAGAGCTAAATACACAACTGAAATATAGTACAGCCCAAAAACAATAAAAGATAAGAAAAGCAAAGTTTTTTTGGCAATAATATGTTATGCAAATCTTATACAAAGTGAACACACAAGTAAATAGCAATGTAAATATTTACCTTTGATAGTACCAGTTATGCATCTCACACCCTCCATTGAGGAAGCCCAAGCAGGCCAAATGCGTTGGGACTTTTGGGACTGCTGGTTGAAAACATTACCATTGTTTTCATAGGAACATATTTGTATAGCATATAGTCCCAATCCCACCAAAAAGTAGTGGATCTGGGACATATTTACTGCTTTTATGTATACCACAACCATTTGATTTGTGTGTGTTTAGTTTGTATATGATTTGCACAATATAATATTGCCAAAAAAAACCCTTTGCAACCCTTATCCTTTATTGTTTTTGATCAATACCAAAATATCGAGGTGGCAAACATATTATACTTATAAGGTTTAAGAGACGCATACAACCTATATGTACTTTTATATTGTATAGCCCATTAATAAATGCATTTTCTAATACATACACCCCTACTAGATACCATAGCTAGACACTGACTACACATACTGACCATTTTCTTTTCTTCATAACAGTAAAAGAAATAATGGATGGTAAAGGAGCTCTCTCCGATGCATTTTCCCCAACCCCTCTCCTACAATATTACATTAACAGTTTCCTTATACATAAACCCCCGCCAGAAACCATATCTAGGCACTGACCATAAAAACTGACCATTTACTTTTCTTCACAGCATTAAAAGAAATAATGCATGCTAAAGTAGCTCTCCATCTATTCTCCCCAACCTCTCTCCTACAATAATACACAGTTTTCCAATAAATAAACCCCTACCAAAAACCATAGCTAGGCACCGGCCATAAAAACTGACTATTTACTTTTCTTCAAAGGAGGGAAAGAAATAATGGATGGTATGTGAGCTCCTCCATCCTTTATTTCCAACCTTTCTCCTACAATCATCAAGCTCCATTTGTTGGATGCAAAATGTTGTACAATGCAGCAAAACATTATTGGCCCACAGTGCTGGTTCTTCCTCAGTTGAATGCTAATGTCCAGGGACTTTAAAAAATAAAAAAAATAAGTAGAAAGAAAGAGGTATGATATGTAAAAATGCATTTACATATTTTCAATATATACATAGTTAAAATAGGGGTATTCTATACAGGTTTATACATAAAGTGGTGCCTAAGTATAGGATCTTTTTTTCTTTTAATTAATTATTAATTCTTAGACTAGACATCACTGACATCACTGCCAACCACAGAGCCTATCATAAATGTATTGACATAGCAGTCTGCCTATTAGTTGTACATGAGCAATCTGCAGTTAGTTTTGCTGGTATGTCATACTAAGGTGATTGAGGTTGAGCAAAACAATGGAGCTCCCATTAGACTACAAATACTGCCTGACCTCCCTCTAGCCCTTTTTGCAGAATTTTTAGATTTGCTGGCCCAGGTTTGGGCTTTCAGTTAGAGAGAAAACATCCCACTTTTCCTGACTTGCTTCATTATTAATAGCAGGATCGCATACCTTTGCATAAAATATTTGGGCCATTGTCTTTCGTTACTCAACAGCATCAACATTAGCTGCCTAACAACTTTCTGATCTGTAAGAACAAAAAATAGGCTGGAGGCTGGAGCAACCTTTCCAGTGTTAAATATGCTATTCATATCAGTTCACATAACGCAAAGAAAATATGGATGAACCAGCCTGAGTTTTACTCGGAATGCTGTTGTTTCTATAATGAGAGGTCCCGATGCCTCTTTATTACGAACAGAGCATTTCCTTTTTTTTTTTGAATTAAGGCAGTGTGGGATTTAAATTGAATGTCAAATATAATTTAACATTTATAACATGAAGGGGCTGCCTATGTACTTGGAAAAAGTGACAGGACTTCCGCAGAGAAGTTAATTGCTATGCGGCCAGTAATGTGTATGTAAGTGGAGGACACTTTGGTAACTAAATTTTCAGCATAGCAGAAATCACAGCAGTGATTGTTCCCACAAAGGGAAATGTTTAATTTTAAAATTTAAAAAAAGTCAGTTCACTAAAAATATTAAAGGTTCGCTAAGTTCACACATTATTTTTAAGCTTTCTGTATTTAGAAAGGATTTTAGATAGGAAGAATTGAAATTAAATGAAAATGGAAATGAATGCAAAAGATCCATCCATTCAATAAAGTATAACAAAAGTGCGTTGTGCAAATACTGTACATCAACCAGTCAGAGTTTTCTGCTGGTCCAGCTACTAAATTGAAATCTAGTTTTGTGAGTTTCTTCACGCTTATTGCATGTTGTCATTGCTTGCTCTATTGTACTTGGTTATGTTTGAACTTGCAGTGAGGTTTAGATGCGGTTACCGCTTCCTTATGCCGCTGAACCACATCCTCAGTAGGGAGGTTGGGACAGGTGACCAAGCCACAGGCAGGGTGCCTTGCATGCATGGTGAGCACTTGTTTCTGCTCTAGCCTAACCTTGGAGTTTAAGATAAAATGTGTTATGTTTTCAGCAAACAAATGTTTATGGTTATGATTGCAGTGTTTTTCAAAAAGGTACACTTCTGCCAAAACTAAAAATGAAAGCTTAAGATCCATACAGTGAGCACAGCGAGGCAGCACAGCCTAATAATTTAGCTTGTCATGCAGGCATTGCTGTAGTGCACCACTTTTCCCAATCTGTTTTGTCAGTATTCTGCTGATTTTGGAACTCACCTCCATGTGAGGTTAGATAATTTTGTTGTTTCCTTCCTAACTTTCACATACAGTATAAAATCCCATTAATAAGATCTGTGCCCTCAGCCACCAACCAGATTTACGCCTGCCTAGGTGTTTTAAGTGTCATTAGTGGAAGTGGTTGCTTTTCTTTTGATAACTGTAAAATTGTGGACTTCCTAAATACACAGTTTTATCGAGTAAATCTCCCCAGTTGGGACACACATAGCAATTTTAAACCCATTCAACACTTTCCCATTTTATAAAAAAAGTGTATTTAAATATGCCTGATGAGTATAGATGGAATCTGCATTGTTTTTCATATATTATTAGTAACATAAATCAGTACTAGTTTGATATGAGACCATGTGTATATGTGTGTGCATTTGGTAAAGTGTTAAATATGTATGTACCTAACTACAGTTTTTCTATGGCACTTCTCATGTATTGGTTGAATTTACATATAAAATCATTTTTTCTTCTTAAAAAGATGATAAAAGCAGCATCGAAAACTTAGTATTACTGCGAAAAGAGCACTTAAAAAATGAAATGAAAGAATAATAGTGACCTTTTGGAGCATCAATGCTATCATCTCCTGAATACCATTTTTCCTTTTATAAATGACTTCTCATTTGAAACATCTGCTCCATAAAAGGTCCAACCATCTAGGCATTTTGTAATGGCTTTTTTGACCTCAATACTCTTTGTCTCCCGTCTCCTGTGTAAGTATGATTAATTCTTCTGGGCTCTGTCAATGTGGGAGCGGCCGGGAAAGGGGATTACAAAGGCATCCCCACAGCAGGTGAGGGTTAATAAGTTGATACATTAGATTTGACAGGTCAAACCACACATTGTAGATGACTTCCCATACAAAATCTGTAGTGATCAATCACTATATAAATGTTTAAAAATGGCACAAGAAGTCAATATTATTTACCTACTAGTTCGTTAGCAACCTATATTCAGCAAGATCAAAAATCCTAAAATCATTTCTACTGTAAACTCTAAAAAATGGTGTGTCATTTCATATTGGCCTAAAACATTCCCAAAACACTGCTAATATTAATATTGATATATTGAAGAGCCTCCCAAATGGCCAAGATCATGCAGCAATCTCATGTTTAAGGATAACCATTGGCCCACTTTTTCATTAGGTTATAGAACCTTCTGTTTAAGGTCCCTTCCCCTGAATTAAGTTGTGCCCACAGTTTGTGCCAGTATGCTCAACTACCACCCCCATTTCATTTTACTTACAAATACTTTTGCAAAGCCATTCATATACATTCTTGACAAATAGGAAACTGCCATCATCATAGAAGTAATGTACAAAATGCCACAGTTTATATGGTGGGCAATATCCATATCTTTTAGCTGACCATCAGTTACAAAAGCCGAGGGTCGTCATTGTGTTTCACAGCCCCATACAAAATTCTATAATTTCTGGTGTAATAATTATTTCTTATTATTATCTTTCTTTACATGGTTTGATTACTTGTTCATGGATTTTAATGTTTTGACATATGTTAGTTCTGATATTGCTGATAGAGAATGATTCTCTTGTGAGGCTGTGTTTCAAGGTTTCTCCCATAAATGGTGCTACACTTAAAATTGGAAACTTTGGTGTACAGTTGAATTTACATAGATAACATACCAGAGGTGATATGTTAACATGTGTCAGAAGTTACTACAGTATGTTCAGGTCATCTAAGACTCAGTGATGTGGATATGACACTGTAGCTTTCTACGGGAGCAGCACAATTTCATGTACTTCCATGTGCACTCTAGACAGGACCCGCTCCAACACAGGTTAGTAATGGGAGGCTGTACTGCTCACTGTAACAAACACACTGTGTGCAATGAAGTCAGAGTAAGCAGTTTTAGAACAGAAGTGCAGTCTGTACAAGTGTACAGAGATGAAGCTCAGCCTGGAGTTCTGCTTTAGAATTTACTTTGGTTCTTTAAAAGCTAGCAGTGCCATTTCTATTTATAAATCTTGTTTAAGCATTCACTCTACTTTTGTTCTAGTTTCCTTTTAATCAGACATTGCAAATTATTTTTATATATGGTATGTAGCTGACTTCTTCTCCATGGCCTTTAGTACTCTGGAAGAGAAGAGCCAGCTCGGATAAATGGTATTTGTAATATTACAATACTTAATGCGAAGACTGTTTTGATGAACAGTGACCAAAAGAGCAGACAAAAGAACAGACTGATTCTCTCTACTGTTAGAACAAATAATGATATGACAAAAAAATGGATGACAGTGTTCTGGTTATAACAACTGTGAATCTGTCAAGTATGTGATCAAGGCTTTAGAGCTTGTCAGAAAGGGAAGATTACCAGAGAAATATAGTTCTTGCCAGTGATTATTGTAAGATTGGACCTATCAGTGATTTAGCAGAATTATATAAAACATATGTAAACTTATTCTCTAATCCCATATTTTTTTTACTTTTTCTTGTATTATTATTGTATCAAACAATTTTCTTTTTTTTTAACCTGCAGCTTTTAGTAAATACATATATGGTGGTCCCACCATAAAGGTCGTTGTTCAGGTGACTCTTCGAGCCTTTATCAATTGTTATCAATTGAAACCACTGGAATCATTTTAAGGTCTTAGGAAACCCTTGGTTAAGCCATATAAGGTCAATGCAAAAAATACACTTTACATTGGCGGTCAGTGGAAATATTGTCCCATTTTCAGATAGCTTAAAAGAGCTTTAGTGTTATGCAATTGACTAACTGGCCAGGAAACTATAAGGTCACCATCACATGGGATTTCAAACAACCAAAGCTCAAGGAACCATCAGCCATCTCTGCAGGAACCCTAGGGTCCCATAGGACCCTGGTTGAGAATGACTGCAGTAGACAAAAAGCAACTGTGTTTATTGTGGTTGTAACCATTCAGCCAAAACTGGATTGTGTACACCTAGTCTTGGATTTAAAAAGGCCGCCAGATATCATCAGGTCTAAGGATAAAAATAGCCCTTATTTATGACACACAGCAACCTAATTTATAGGACAGGCTTAATTATTATTTTAATTAAAATATTTAAAATTAAGTTATCATTCCTTTGTGCAAATAGTTTCAAATCAATCTTTATTTACAGTATTATCTGCCCTAAAACCTGCAACCCAATTAAACCAAACAACCAAATCCACAAGAAAAAAAAGGTGGGACAATCTTAAATGATATGTGCACATACATAGTATTTCATAGCAGATGAAGATTCTCTATGGCCACTATATTAGTTTGATTGATCACAATGATTTAGAACCAAATATTTTGCCAAGGGAGATTCAGCACTTAAAATTTTTGTTTATTCATCTACAGAGTTGGGACTTTTTGATAAAAATTGGTAAATCTCGGTTTGATGGGCCGGAGGTGACAGCACTTGTCTTTCATTATATCTCATATGAATAAATAGCCTTTTCCAGAGTGTGTTTTCATGGGACATTTCGGCAATCTTTCCAGACACCAGACTCCACATAAAGTCAGCGGCTGAACGTCAGCTAATTAAACAATTGCTTTGGGCCTTAAAAAAGGTTGCATGGGCCAAATTAATTCCTTTATATTTAGCAAACATCAGATTAAATCTTTAACTGCAGTGCAAACATTGCAGAGTGGTAGGCGTAAAGATACGATGAGGAAGACGTGTGCCTGAGATATCTGGGACGAGCGGCAGTGTTTTGTGAATGTAAAGTAGTTAGGCTTGCTACATAAATAAATTAATACACTTACAAATCTGTCAGACTCACTTGGCAGAGCTTGTTATAAGCTGCTTCCAGTACATCACCTGTCACCCAGAAACACTTCCAGCTTCACCTCAGTAAAGAACAGTGGTCCCATGCGGGGAATAGCTTTCACTCACTGCAGGTTTGGCTCGTTCACCAGCCAGAGGGCTGCACTGTAATCTTTAATAACCAGAAAAGTGCTGTCCATATTGCAAATAAAGCAACGGTGTACAGTGTAAAATAGGGTAAGTAATAGTCCTAACAACCACTGTAAGTGATATGGGGCCCAGAGGATATAGTAGGGCCAGATTAAAGCTGACCTACAGTCAAACAGCTAAATACATACATGAATAGAAATATATATGTGAGCTGCTTTACCTGCCAAAGAATTTGTATTTCTGTCCATCTAGTGCTGAGATTTATATAGCGATGACATACAGCACAGTCTTGTGTTGCAGGACACATGACATGATTTTTCCCTACTGAGGTTTCAGGCCTTGTTCCTCCCCTAGCTTGTGACTGGTTAATGGAAAGAGAAGCAGCACACTAATGAGTGCATCACTTTATCACTGTTTTTCTTCGATAATGAGCATGTCCCTTGTTAGCCTTTGAGCGCTGCAGCACAACTAATTGGTAAGGTCTAAATTCTGCTGTATAGTGAATTGCATGTCTGTCTATGTTATAGACAGATGAGTTAAGGATATTTTATGCACAGAATTGCCAATAATCTACAGAGCTCATGGGTAGGTAGGGAAACTGGTGTTAACCAAGCATAGGAAGAAGCAGATGGCCCAGGTGATTCAATTGAAATTCCATAGAAAACCTATAACGTTTAAAAAATCATATCTGGCATATCTGAACTGTTATATACAAAAGAAAAGGTTAAGCTGGGCAAAATATTTTAAACCTTGGACATTATATAACTGGAAAAGAGGTCTGTGTATTATGGTGAGAACATATGTGAGACTTTAAGCAGTTAAGCATATTAAAGGATGCTAGAGAAGGTCTTCATTGTTTTCCACAAAGCTGGCCAGTTGAAATGCAATGGTTTGGGGCTGCTTTAGTGTTGGTTAGGTGGCAAATATACAAAGCTCATGGAATAATGGCACTAGAAGGTTTCCAATATAGTTTACATCATCATAACAGCCCCCGTGGTCAATGATTCAATACGTCACCCATTATCACGCAGTAGGACAACAATCTGAAGCGTATTTCTGAACTATGCTAAACTAAATATCAGTACTACTACAAAAGTCGAAAAACTAGAAAATACAAAAAAAAAATGCAGCCTCAACTGTATTAGTAACGAGTGGAGTCCAGATGGGTTAGAAATCTGTTATTCCTATCAATGTCTCCTGACACCAGCTACCAGAACAGGAAACAAATAACATTATTAACAAAATGAACAAAAAATTCTGACAGCTCCTACCTACTAAAAAGTGTTTTTATTGCACTGTATTCTCATGTATGTCCTATTTGACTCTAGTATTGGTGAGCATGCTGAGAATAGAACCAAGTGCCAGAGACACCTAAATTACTGCCACATCATTGGCATGAACAGTCACAGGATCCTGGACCCATTGAAGCAGCAGAAGTCACTAGCACTCCAAAGTACAGGATTCTTTCTTTATTGTAAAAACACTATCGCAACACAGTGAAAATCCAACATTTTGGGGCTACCTAGGGTCCCTTACTCAAGGCAACATAGTGACATCATTATGTTGTCTCGAGGAATGCACCCTGCAGAGCCCCGAAATGCTGGCTTTTAACATGTTGTCATGTCGATAGTAAAGCAATAACCGGGTATTCTGGAGTGCTGGTGAATTAGTCTTCTGTTTTCATGAGTTCTACATGGCACCATCCATAGTTGTCACTTCAACCACCATTCCTCTATTACAAAGAATGTTTGCTGTAAGGAGATCATTCCTAATATAGACATCGCTAGGATCTTGGACCTGTCTGGAATACAGCACAAATGTAGGAAAGTGTCCCTATTTATTTTACAGGGCTGTGTAAAATGTTGGCATTTTATAAATAGTGTTTATTATTAGTAATAGTAAAGTGTTCACCATAATTTGGAAGGATGGTGTACATTATGACAAATTATGGCAAAAGTCCACCAACAACTAGATTGCCTTTGCTTTAAAGTAATGTGGTTTAGTTTAGTGTTGTTTGTATGAAACCCTGTCACTTTTTTTAGGCAACTTGGTCTGCATGGAAGGAAAAAATAAAAAAAAAGTATCAGCTGCTTACACTTGTTAAAATAAATTCATTTTTTAGGTTTTTTAATGATAGTAGTCATTCAAGTAGAAATATAACACTTGAAGAAGAGTACAGAGAAAAGGCGAGAGTCAATACACTTCCAGAAATCCTGCCAAGTAACTGGGCTTGTTGGAGAGATCAGTGCCAGCACCCATTGATACCCCATCTCGTATTCATAATAATATACCAAACAGCTGAATACCCCTCCAAATTGAGTCATATCCCAGTACAAAGCATGGGAACTGGGCTTCAGGAATTTCTTCTGACTGCTACCCTTTGGTATTTATGTATATGAAGCTATTGAGTTGGTAATAAACAGAAACTTGATCTATTTTTGCCAAGAATTTCTTACCTCTCCACTTGTGTCTGCTCACCCAGTACTTCCTGCTTAGTTACTGCTCAGACAACGTGACACGAAGAACAGGATTCCCATGTGCTTCCATGGAAACCGGCATCGATCTGCATAATACTTTTCAGCCTCCTCTAGCCATGGATCGGGTTAAAATATTAAACTGTTTGACTAACCCACAAAGGAATATGTGAAGTTTCAGTGTAATTACTATTCAGCTCTACTGTGAAAAAAAAATGGAATAACTTAAAGTCATGAAATCACGCTGGAGGTTTTGTGCGCCTGAAGCGATCTAGAGGCTGCGTGTTTTTTACCTGGTTATTAACAGTCATGCTGTAAAAGTGCAGTTATTGCAGCACACTCACAGCCCGCCTTCTGGTTGATCACAGTGAATTATTTCCATGTATTACGCTACAACAAATGTATCTTTACTGTTAATCTATACATCTGCGTTCCTGTATAAAGAAGCGGGATGTTAGACATTTTAACCCACACACTCGTATTGTGAGAAGGAAACAAAGAAAGGGAACAAATTATATTGGTCATCATGCATCTGTATTTATACAATGGCTCATGGATTCTTCATCACCTATTGAAAGCGCCAAAGCCGTCAGTGTGTTCTGTATTCAGCAATGATCATATTCCGTACACAATTTCAGTAATAATCCTATGGAAACGTTGCCTGTAAGATGACAGAAGTACCTGGGAGCGTGTGATTGGCAGCCCTTAAATAAGCTTTATGTCATTTAAATAGCATACAACTGAATCTACTACTATTTTTTTGGTGCATAACTTTTTTTCTCAGGTCTGTTTAATATTTATTGTCAGAATTCAATAAATTGGAGAGAAAATACAATGAATTGAAGTAGTGGAAAATAATGCTATGAATATATTAGTATTGATAATACATTATTAGGTCATGGGTCTGTTGTAAAAACGCTCCAGCTCTCCTTCATAGCCTCCTAATCTATTCTAATTTACAACTCCCTAACAAGGTTCCTACTAGCAGTCTCTTACATTGTTGTTTACATCTTGCATATGTCTGTTCAGCACAGTAACTTCCCATTAACTTTAAAGGGCTGTGTCTTTTCTGTATGAGTACGGCCCCATTCAAGTCTACAGCTCAGCTGCAATTTTCTTGTAGACCAGTTTTAATGTTTCTCTGTGCTGTAGTCTGTTTTAACAGAGCAAAGATAACTGATTTCATCCATTACAATAGGAATGTGACTCTGCTCATGGTCAGTTCAATAGAAGTAAAAGGAGAAATGGTATCTTTGTGAGAAAGTAATTGTCCTCAGCTGAGGGGGAGGCCATTTTGTTGTGGTTTAGTAAGGAGAAAGGAAGGAGGGAGCTTCCCCTGGTGGGCTAGTCTTACACTGGCTGCAATTGTGGCATTTGTAATCAAACTGCAAGTTCTAGGCAGTGGTCAGTGGGGGTAATGGTGGCAGAGAGTTTTGGCATTTGAGGAATTGTCATTGTTCACATTCATGTATAGCACATGCAGTTTTAGAGTAGCGGAGAAGATATTATTATTATTACAGTCTATATATAGCTCGGACATATTACGCAGCTCTTTACAAAGGCCATAGTAATATTACTAATCAGTTCAAAATATACGCCTAGTGTCCATTGTAAGAAATCTGGCCCTGTTTGTAAATTGTATATTGATATAGCGTAGTTAATAAAAAATATATGTTACATGGGTTGGGTGGCTCAAGTGCTAGTACTCTCACCTCTGCAGTGCTGGGCCCTTGGTTTGAATGCCAGCCAGAACACCATCTACAAATAATATGCATGTTCTCTTTGGGCAATCCAATTTTCCCCACATTTCCTACCTTTTGCTCATTTTTTTAAACTTTCTCACTCATCTTCTTCTGTCTTTTGAAACCGACACTACTTCCCACCACTACATATCTACCCTCCTATTATGTGATACTTCCTCCACCTCCTAGATTGAAAGCTCCTCTCCTCCTCCTGTGTCACTGTCTTTGTTCATTTGTAACCCCTATTTAGTGTACAGCGCTGCATAATATGTTGGCTCTATATAAATCCTGTTTATTATTATTAATAATAATAATTTCCAAACACATGCAGAACATTGTGTTTAGGTTAAATATCTCTCCCAGAAATTGTTGTTGGTAAGTGTGTAAAATAAGCAGCACTGGCAGAAACAGAAATGCAGCTGCAATAAAGATGTGTTAGAATTATAATTAATAATGAAAATACAAGTGATAAAATATAAATATATATATATATATATATATATATATATATATATACCCTTATGAGAATTAAAGAATATTGTTTTTAATGGAATTTTAAAAGTAATCTTCAAGCATTTCAAATCTGCACCTTCACCTAGAATAATACCAGGTGATACTGCTAAGAATGAATTTCTTAAGACACTTATTATAAGGTGAGAGCTCTCTCTCAGTTGGTTTTCTGAGTTGTCTCCCAGTCACTCTCACTTCCAATAGAGACTACAGGGGGTCAGGCCAATGCATAGGCACATGTCATCATAAAGAAGCCTGTCCTGCATTGTTATGTGTAGCTCTTGTTAGAGCATGTGCATGTAGACAGGAAATGGCCCTAAACAGCCTGGAGGGCATCAGCATTATTGAGTCACAAAAATGAATGAATAAAGATAAAAACAGGTGTTGAAATGGCAATTGTTATATATACAGTGCTTTTCCAATCTAAATGCCATCCAGTAAAGATATAGATCTCTCTTTTTGACTTGTTAGCTTCATTTACTGAACAACATCACAGCAATTTGACCTTTTTTTTATTACTACTACTCTTATGATTATTAACTATTTATATTGCACTGTTTTCTTTTTATTATTGCTATTAATGATTTATAAATTGCCATCTTCTCCCATGGCGCTGTGCAGTGTAAATATTCCCAACAAAGGTGAGCTATACAGATAATACTGATGCATTATGTGCTCATGACATTTCCAATCAACAGTGCATACAAAGGTATGGTAAAAACATAGACAGCAATAAAAGAGAACTACGCATACAAGCCTGCAGTCTCGAGAAATTGTATTATGTCTGTAGCACTAATGTCCGCCAGTACAGCTGTAAAAAATTTTTTTTAGCACAAGGCAGCAGATGATAAGATGTCTACAGCAGATAATATTCTCCTACATCCACAAGCTATACGTGACATTCACACTTACTGATCACACTCCCATTACTAATTGCTGCTGTCTACTATTTGTTTGACAGCTGCATGGCACAGTGTGGGGACGATTGGGGAATACATTTAGCATATGAGTAAACTAATGGTGTCTGTAAACTTGATATTTTATTATAATTAAAAACCAGTGTCATATTCAATTTGTTACAATCATTACATTCCATCAGAGCGATTCTACCTCCCTCTAAATTAATTATTCCTGCTAATTTTTTTTATTCCAAAACTGCTGGGATATGAGCTATTAGAAATACATGAATGTACAGATAATCACATTTGCATTACTGTTTTTTTTACCTATAGACTGAAACGTGTACCTAAGCCTGTTGCTGGACAGGATAGGAGAAGAAGGGGACTGATGAGCTCATCTCTCTGTCATTCTCTTTTCATCTTTTATCAGTATACTTCTTGTTAGCACATGGACACTATTTCATAACTGATTGGTTCCTTGTGCTGTCTCTTCCTCTCCCAGCCCTCTTCTGCTGTGCAGAGACTATAGGGAGATAATACTAAGATAAATCATGGTGAGTTCAATTCTGGCTTTGTGAGGTGACACCGTCTTCTCCTTTTCTGGTTGCTTTAGTTGCTGTTCCATCTTCCAAAAACTCCTCTCCATTTGTAGCAGAACTTGATCTACTCTTCTCAGGTATTTCCTGATTGTGGCATAAATGTTAACATGACTGGCTTTCTCCAATAAGCTCTATTTTGACTCTATTTTATTTCCAATCTTTGCTCTCTGCTGAAACTTCAATCTAAAATAAACCAAACACAAACCTTTTAGTGTACTATGTTATTGTTCATTGATAGAACTAAATCTATCATTCCTGTAACAGTACTAAAGCAGTTACAAAGCTACATTTGAGGTTTTTAATATTCATGTATTTTAATGGCAAACAGGAATTGACAAGAAAAAGCCTAATTCTTAAAGACCTTGAGCACTTCTTAATAAATGTAAATCCAATTGTGATGACCTGCGTTTGGGGTGCATTCCAAACACGTTAAATGCAGGAAGGCAACACCCATAGACACTTACCTTAGGGCTGATAACAAAATGTTAAAAGTTTACCAGTAGAGCACATGTTTTAATAACAACCTCAGATATTCCTGGCTAGCACTTCTTTAACTGGAAGAAGGGGTATTTTAAACAAATGGCTCACACCAGAATCTGCTGCTATTTAGATCCTGAGTCGGCCTTCTTCTGACATCATTTCTTCATGATGGGTCCAGACATGTCCAAGCTCAGTCAATCTAGAATCACCAAGCTTAGGAAATGCGCATACTTTGAACACATTCTCAAACTCATTCTCATCCACGTACAAACACAGACCAGAGCCCCATGTTTTACTTGTCCATAAATGGGATAGATGGCTCCCGTGCCCTAAAGGCCATTAGGTAAATCGTTTATAGTGAGGTCACAGATTGCAAGGAAAGCTTTACTCTATCCAAGACAAATTAAAAAAACATTTTTTCCATTTTGGCTTTAGTCCCATTTTGTCAAACGTACTTAATAGGAAGAAAACAAAACACTTAAATGCTCATTTAATGCACTTTAATCTCCAGCAGGGAAGGCCTATGGGAAATTGCAAAGAAAAACTGGTCAGGTATTAGGGTTAATGAGCTTAGCAGAATTGTACTAATAAAATTGTAATTCTGATTGTTTACTCTGGATTTAACACATTTTGTGTTATTCATAACATGTTATTTAATCAGTGTTTGTGCATTGTATAAATAATTTTAGATGAGTAAAGCAATATGAAAAAATGTGGTGGAATAAAAATGTTATTCCTCCGTATTGACAAAATATTGTGAAAGTGTAAAATGACTCCTAATCATATAACTTGGATTTTTTTGGTTTCCATTTACCATTATATTAATTCTGTATATTTACATTTTTATTTTCCTTTTTGTATTAGTTGTATTTAAACTTTTCTTACTGAAAGAGGAACTTTATTGTAAAAACATTTCAAATAATTAAAACATATGGCTACTCCCACTTGCCATGGGCACTGTGCATCAAGTGCCAGTAAACTGAGTGGTGTTCCACCTTGTAATTACTTCTCCACTTTACATTCTGATTAGCATTCCATTTATTAAACATCCATGAAAGCAAAATTACATACAAAAATGTTTAATATTTCAGATAGTAGTAATTAGTTTGGAGTTAAAAGTGTATGAAAATATACCATTAAAAATGTTTTTAGATGTGTTCAAAATAAAAAAAAATGGAATACAGCCACAATGGGCAACATGTTTTGCTTTGACACAAGGGGCCTGATTTATCAAAGCTCTTCAAGACTGATGAAGATAGACTATCATGGCTTACCCTGGGTGATCCAATAATGGATCTGGTCCAGGACTGAAATCATTTGCCAAATAATAGCAAATGATTTTAGGAAATCCATTCCTGTTTTGCTGGATCACCCAGGTTCCCCCATGATAGTTTATCCTCTCTAGTCTTGGAGAGAAAAAATAAAGTAAAAAATAAATATAGAAAAGGAATGCGTTGCTGTGGTCTGGCAAGTTGCATTGGCTTTCTACTTTTAATATTAAATGGAACTACAGTTTACTGAACCTGATTTCATGCATTACCATGTTCTGCATCAATGTACAGTAAAAAAATATTTTAAAAGCCATGCACAGATGTGAATCTGGCCTTTAAAAGCCATTAACATGATGTTAATGAACATAATATGTTTTTAATACAGAACTCTATATGTGCTTTTTATCATTTACCTTCCTGGCACTATTAAGATATTTATTATTTACCCCGTTTCATCTCTACTGTTTTTATTTGTTCATTATATATGAAGAAGTCAGAATTAATGCCAAGGTAAAATGTCTCTTTAAAACTTCCCTTATGTTGTATACTCCCTTTAATAATACCTTTATGTATTAACAGTGTAACACAACTTTGATATTAACACTCATTACTGTCAGACACAGAGCAGTCACATGTATGCTGAGCACATGCAGAACAGGGACCGCTGCAGACATCAAGCGACTCTAGTGCCTCCCAAGCTATCTTCTGCTTAATTGACTTTTCCAGAGAGATAATTACAGACACCAGTTTGTTTATTCATACAATATAAACTGCAATCTCACAACATTTGTCATCTGTGTGACAGCACGCTTACACTCTGAATGTAGGAATGTGTTCAAGTTTTCCTACTGGGAAGTGAACTTGTCACCTTTAGCCACAAAAGCAAGAACTGAACTAGGTTGTAATGAATTGGAGACAGGGAAACTCATCAGTATTATGCTTCTTCCATAAATCTGTTTGTTTCTATGTGTACTTGTGAAGTACTAGTCTGTTAATATTAACTTGACTTGTCTTAAAGTAAAAGAAATGATAGGCTTTTCATTAACAATGCATAAGTAAGCTCATTAGCTTGTCAGTCACATTCCTGTAGGGCATACCAGTCCAAGATGGATTCTAACTGGCTTTTCCTTTGGCTCCTTGAACTGTATGAATAAGTCAACAGGAACATTTAGTTTTTTTGATTCTTACTCTATTGTATTACTGTTTGTTGATTATAAAGTATAAAATGCTCATACCCAACTGATACACATACATAGAAATACAACTATTTCTACAGGTTATTTGAGTATGTATGTTTGCATGAGGAGTATAGCCTTGCAGGCTAATAAGAAAAGTTTACATGTTTATGATCAAATTGATTTTCTTATATAATAATAAAATAATGGTAACCCATTGAAATACACTTAAGAGGAATGAGAAAGATCTGAAAGATCATCGGAGGGTTGGCATCTTGGCCAACAGCAGATATACCCAGGTGGGTATTTTCTAAAGGTTCATGAGGTTCTTGCTTTTCAAACATTTTTCAAAGAACTTTAGCAAATTTTAAAGTCTGTATAAAAATTTACATGAGTATAGGAAGACATTTAAAAGAAGGGGATGTTTGGAAAGCACAAGAGATATAGCTAAAAAACATCATTCTTTAAACATTATTGAAGATATTATTGCCCACACCAGAAAACACATGGCAATCACTGGCTTCTGAAAGGAATGCGTGCTTTATTATCTTTAGAAACATTGGGAATTGCCTTACACAAACTGTAAAAATGACATATGTAACCATTTTTCCTGTTCTTTTGTGGTCAAACCAATATTAAATGGAAGGCTCCCTAGGACTTCTTAGGTGTTTCAATCAATTTCCCAGTCAATAGTCAGATGATTCATATAATTATCTGTCCTTGCTTTTGTTCTTCAGTGGCAGCTAGGGGCTATCCTTACCACTGTAATAATGGTATTCAGGTCATTAGCTTTGAGATTGCATTCAACCCAGACTAAAGCCACGTACACACTTCCAATTATAGTCGTTGGAAAGGATCTTTCAGGATCCTTTCCAACGACAATGCACTACACTATGCATGAATGAGTGCTGTACATACAGCACCGTTCTACTCTATGCAGAGGAGAGGGGGAGAATGACCAAGCAGCACCCACGCTGCGCGCTCCCCCCCCTTCCCTTGCATTATGATCGTTCATCGTCTGTGGATCCGCCAGGGCGGTTGTTCGGACAATGAACGACACGTGCTGTACACACTTCAGATTCTCATTCGATATCGGCCCTGCGCTGATTATCGGGCGAGAACCATTGGGAGTGTGTACGTAGCTTAGAAATAAATGTTGGAAAAACCAAAACTGTGAGAGCAGCTTGGGACTGAAAGTAAGTATTGCAGCAAAAGGTACTTTTTCGTCTTAATTGGGCTATACGTTTTTTTTTACATTTGAGTTCTCACACATAAATCTATCTGTCTGTTCCCCTTTACCTTCCTAATCACATCATTTACAAAATTAAAAAGACAAATCTAATCAAAATGCATTTTACATAAATTACGCACATTTAGTAAATCATTACATAATTTTAATTATAATTCATAGTGTTTACTCGCTATAATAAAATAGGGACAGGAATGATGCTATCACTACACAAAATTGATCCTATAAAATGATGACGCTAATGGTGCCCCTCGACTAAATAACGAGTCACTCTTTAGCACTCAGAAGGTGAAAACCTGAAAGTCATGTTGGAAACCACAACTTGAAGAGCTTCCCTATCTCTTAGGATGAATGGCCAGTAAAATGAAGAAGCATGTAACACTAAAAGCATGACACTGACAGTTCCAAAACAAATATAGGCCATTTGTGGGGCAACCAAGATCCAAGTCTGAAGACACATCAAAATAAAGTGATACTAACCACATATTAAAATTAAAAGCAAGATCAAGGTAATTTTGGTACACAAGTTAAAAGTCAGTAGGCAGTTTGAAATCAGAAGTACTAAACCAGAAAAGCTTAACGTGCATCCGTTTAGGTAATCAGGGTTTAAGTCTATGGGGGCATCTAAGAAAAGTAGTATTTACCTCTCTGTGTTTATGGATGATAACTCAAATTGTTCTAATGGGGAAATGCCCAGTGCCCATTGGAGTACTGTGTGTGCAGTTGTGTTGGGTCATTGTCCTGGACTGTTGGTTAAGGGAAATATAATAGTTATGGCATTTCAGCATTCCAAAAGCACTCACATTACTATAGTTGATGTGAACCATCCAAACCTGACTATAAATGGAGTGATACTCATTATAAAATAAATGTACAATAGCCTCAAGAGATGTAAATCCATTTTTTATGTGCCAAATGCCTTTGCAGACTTAAACCTTATAGAGGTAGCCTATAGAGTAACATAAACATAATCACTAGGCTGCATAAAGCCTGATCAGAGAGCAATTTTGTAGAACAATCAACTACATACGGTTTGTAGAAAGCATTAAGGGGGGCAGATACAAGACCATTCACCCTGCACAAGGAGAAAGAACAGAAATGAACAGTCTTCATTACAGGAGTATACGAAACAAAGAGGGATTCAAGCTGGATTAATGAACAGAGCTGGAATAAATACACAGTTTTAATACACTTTTAAAGTTCAGCTTTAAAAGTCATGTTCACTTTGTATAAATGTGTTCTTTATTAACTCTCCCACCCCCCAGTACACACATGGGCCTTGGTTCTGTTCATTCTGTGTGATGCTTAGCAGGATTGCACACTAAATATCACTGGAATAAGGTTTAAGGTAAATAACCAGATATACTTCATTGGGGGGATAGGGTTAATAATGGATAAGTTTACTAAAAGTGAATATGTGCTTTATGAAAAATACCTATTTGTTTTTGTAATTAAAAAAAGAATGTACCTACCTTCATTAAGCTCTACTTTAGCGACATGTAACTTTCTCCAAAACTGCAGGTGTACCTAAATCTCAGCAAAAGACCAATAGGCATTTTCAGTAAACACCCATTCCTCTTGGCAAGAAGAGCCTCAATCTAGTCCCCCTTCCCAAAATGTATACTTACCTTACAATTGTGCCTATGGCGTTTTTACATCCCACCATCAGATCTTCAGTAGAATCTTATAGAGTTATGTAAGGCTATACTCTGATAAAAGAAGTTGGGAGATGGCCCTATAGACACTACGAAAGCCTACTGTGCAGACACCAGAACTCTATAGATTTGATACTGGGATGAAACTACCAGGGAAGGACTTCTGTATGCATGTCGAAGTGTGTAAGGACAAAAAGGATAAATGCACTTTTGAAAAACATAAAAAACTCAGTAAAATCTTCTTGAATAACTTTTTTAATACTTAGATGTGGTATTCTCTATGCGTTAAATCTAACCCTTTGCCTAGCTTTAAGAAGAAAACTATTTAGTAGAGAGCTTGCATTCAGTCAAAACCCTTTCCAATAGCAATAACTTCATTTTCTCTGCACCTTAAAAACCCACCTTCACCTCTGAACCCCTTATAAAATGTCTGCCTCCCCCATTCTCTTCAACCACCACTGTCCACTACATACTGTACTTACCCCACCAAATAAATAACAACATCTAACCTCTGCACATCGTAACCCCATTACCTCTGAGCCATGGCCCATCTAGAAACACTCCGCACCCAGCTTTGCTCCATACATCTTTTCCACTCTGCATTACTTTTGTATTGTTTTGTACTGTACATGACTGTTCAACTCTGTACCCCTCGCGCACTATTTACTTTGTCCATTGCTTACCTCTGTACCCCTCCTGCGCTGTTTACCTTTGTCCAATGCTGGCCTCTGTACCCCTCCTGCGCTATTTACCTTTGTCCAATGCTGGCCTCTGTACCCCTCCTGCGTTATTTACCTTTGTCCAATGCTGGCCTCTGTACCCCTCCTGCGCTATTTACCTTTGTCCAATGCTGGCCTCTGTACCCCTCCTGCGCTATTTACCTTTGTCCAATGCTTACCTCTGTACCCCTCCTGCACTATTTACCTGTGCACTATGTACTTTATACATGCAATGGGATATCCATTTCCAATTTTTTGGTAGTGTATTCTTGCCACAGTTTAGTTTGCCATTGCCATCACAAGACAAGGCTCAGATTCCTGCTGTTTACCATGTTTTGTTCAGCACTCCAAGCTATGTGTTGTTATGGATTTTATAAAATTATAAATGAGTAACTGCCTAATTAAAAATTATTTCACAGAAGAAAAACACATTACATCAATTTATATATCAATCATTTTGAGATCAGATCTGATTGCTCATGTAGAAATACCCTTAGATGAAATAGAGGTTTGGAGTGTTCCTTTAACATTTTCCTTTAGTATTTTGTCTGTCCTAAAGCTCTTTCATGCTTAATTTGTACTCTTTCCCTTCTCCACATCATGCCAATAGCTACTTGATTTTTATTCATCACATGACCAGGCTCCAGATTAGGCTTGGAAGCAGCATTGATGCTGTCAGTATGAAAGAGGCAGTAGGGGGACATCATTGACTTAGCAGCAGTGGTTCACAGCAGTGCACAGTACACAGACAAAAAGAGAACGCGAGAATCTGGGATAACATTGTGGTTTTAAAGAACAAAATGATATTTTATTATTAAAAATTGATTACTGATATATTGGTTAAAATAGAGAACATATCATCAAAGAATGTTTTTTATTTCCTATAATCTATATAATCTAAATTGATGTGTTTTTTAGTGCATTGTTCTTTTGTTTAAATGGTGAGATACATGTAAAAAATATGGTAAAGCCATCTCAAGCCCTATAAGAAAAGGCATTGTGCATTAAAAACTATTCTCTTTTTTTACCATTTGCACTTTTTTCATACTTTTCAGGCACCTTTTGTGTACATGCACTTATTGTGGCATTGGCTACACATCGTTGCACATCTATATCTGTTCTTGGTTAGGCTAATTCTGCACTTCATTTATATGATCACCATTCAAATAAACAGATGCCAGAAGGTTAATTGAACTCTGTTGAAAATAGATTTATGCTTGCATAGTTTTTCAGTTTGAAGCCTACATGACTGGTCATTTTTTTTAATACTACAATGCAGTCAAGCTACATTAATAAATGTGAGTATCTTTTTGGTTTTTAACTGAACTAGTATACTGCAGTGAAGAATAAAATACCCCGTTGTCAGCACATTGGAGAGCCAGACCGCTGCTCTCACGCACCATGGTGCAGCTTGTGTCTCTATCGGTCCAGCTCTCCTTCTGCCCAGTGCTCAAATCAACAACATTCCCAGTTACTCTTTAGTATTATTGATTTAAACATTGGGCAGAAGACTTACCAGACCACCGAAGACCCGGATCTCTTCATATCCAGGGTGCTGCCAGCACATGGTACCTTGTATTTAAACCCCAGGGCAGTAGTTGAGTAAAAAAACTGAAATAGGCCCACGCTTATTTCTGTAGATGCAGCATGGCTGCATTACAGTGATAATAAAGGAAGCTTCAATTGGACTTTAACAGCCTGATTGGGTAAAATTGTTATTTTTAGTATTATATATACCTCCATATGTGAGTTTTAGAAAAGAATGTATAATTTTCACACATTACATTCTCCTCAGTGCAGATAGAGGGAGAGGATAAGGAAGACCTCTCTATTTCAATTCCCATACTAAATCACCATCCAGCAGGTATAAAACAGCTCAGCTGTGTGATATGCCTGACCCATAAAATTGTCTTTATAGCAGCAGATTTTCTCAGTAGCTCAAGAGTGTATTTAGTAGCATGCTTGTTTAGCTTCTAATTACGCTACAACTGTCAAGTGCACAGCGACCGAAGACACGTTTTGATTGCTGTCCCATCATTTTAATGCTAAGTAATCAAGCCATAGATCTTTTTTATGTGCTAGGGGGATTGTGAATATTTTGGGCAGAATTACTTGCAGAATTGGAATGGCTCATGTTTGCATTCATTTCTCATCCCTTGAACTTAAAAGGAAATTAAGGGAGCTATGGATTGTTAAACAGGTAATGTATTAATAACTCGGTCACTAAGCCACAGATTTATACAGATTTTTATAACTAAACTTTAATATATTTAATCCCTTTGTGGCACATGCAGAGTACTTGTACGGTGATGAGAGCAAAGATGCGCCTTGCATTAGAAATTCCTATTGTTGTACACTGCAGGCTGAGTGTCTACTGGCAGTCATTTTGCCTTTATTAACCGAAAGTTTACTTGTGCTCTGATGCCTTCACATATTGACCTCAAAATGTCATATCCCCCCAGGACTCTTTTTTCTTTCTGGTTATAAAGATCTATATATACCAGTTGTGTAAACCATTAAATGAACCCAGTTAGGAGACACTCCCGTAAAGAAAAACAATGCAGTGATTATGTTTTTATGTCTACAGCCAGTTCTTGAGTCCATATGCTGACCTTATATACTATGCCAGATATACTATGAAGTCTTCGATATTTCTTTACTATTTTTTGAATCATTGCGCAATTTCTATTTTCTCCCACCCCAAACAGGAAAGATTAAACAAAATTGTACATATTAGGGAGTCTATTTATACATTTACAATGGTGGAGAATTTTCTAATCCATGTATTAAATTGGCGGTGTTTAATTCTCCCCCGAATATTTGGTGATTGCCAGGTTTACTCCTTTATGAGCAAACTTCTATGATTACAATTAAAAAATACTCACTTAATACCACAGCTTGTGGCAAAGGTGACATGACTTAAATTTCTTGGGGGGATTTTTGAGGGTCCTATGTTCTATGAATGTGCTCCTGCACAATTTTTTAGGTTTATGTTTACAGTTTTATTCGGAGTTGGGACTAAGAATTGGCAGGACCTTGCCTTTTCACATCTGGTCTACTTTATTCATGGTATCTGTCCTCTGACATATGCTCAATCTTTGCCTAACATTTGTCGGCTACCTGAACAAGTACTGTACCCACCAGTTAGTCGCACTTGCCCTGTCTTTGTTGTACATTCTAACAATTTTCTTCTGTTCTTATAAGCATAATGAGCATACCCTGTGGAAGTACATGGGCACTCTGCCACATGTGCCTTTCTGCCACAAATACATGTTTGAGTTTGGTCATCACAGAGCAGAGCTGGATGTGTTGGTCCAGGAAGGCCAAGAGTCTGCCTACCATACTTTTATATGCAGGAGGTGAGAAGATATTAAAAAGTTTAAACATAGGATATGGAACAGATAGTTTCTGCAACTAGGGTACAATTTTTAGCAGAAAAAAAGTTACTGTTTTCTAAAATGACAAAGGGGGTTCCTTAATTGGGATCATTTTAACTATTATTTGCATTTCGACTCCTTCTTCAGCACTTTCAGCAAAGTTTATTTCCCTTTTCTAAAGATTTCAGTGATAGTTCTACAAACAAAGCCATGGAGGCTCGCCAATTTTCAGTTACAAGCTCCTTAGAAACTGCAGCTGCCTCTGATCTTAGACATTCTGTTTTCACACTGTTGGTATTGAGTGAAACAAAGTAAATAAATAAAAAGTGATTACCTCTCTGCCAATGCTTATTATTCCAGGGTGCCCCTTGTTGGATGTAGTTATCATTCCCAAGGACAAAACTAATTCATTATGAATCACCTCCATGATTGTTTAAATTTCCATCTCAGCACTTATCAGCACTTATTTTATAAATGCTCCACTAATTTTAATGAGAGAAATTTGTTTGGATGCATCTTTGATAAATTACATATAATGCAATGCTGGCATGAATAAGACAGATTACATTAATAAGCAAGCATTAGGTGTTAAGTATAAAGAGGCAGAGCACGCAGAAATCCTTAGATTGTGTTCTATGTAAAAGGGTATTATAGCAAACCCCCGTTCTAATGAAAAATGTGCATAATTCATAGAACCAAAATGACAGTTTAATTGTGTTTAATTGTAAATAATGTTTTTTGCCATAGTTCATCTTTAAAATGCAGTTTTTTACGTTATTAAACATTAGTGATAAAAAATGTTGTAGCCACATTTACCTTTAATCAGACATCTCAGTCTCTTTGTTCTTCATCCCAATAAATTCACCTGTAGAGTTTTTTGTGCAGGTGACTTTGGTTTTTGCTGCTACATTCACTCAAGGGGACTCTATGGAGCCTCATCGTAGCCACTGCAATGCAAGTGCTCCCAAAGGAAGAACACATAGACAATATAGGCAAGTGAAAGTACTATGAAAGCAGAGAGGATGAATATGCAGAGTATGTGGTAATATGTGGCCAGGGAGGATGGTGCACTCATGAAAAGAATGGCCTGAATGGAGCTTTTATTCCTAAGGTCATACTTGTGTGCTTCCATATGAGGAATTCCTGAAGATCTGCAATAGGTAGACATTTATGGGTGTATCTATCAAAGGGATTAAACATTAGAAACAAAAAGGTAGAAACAAAAGTTAAAAAAAAAAAGTAGTAAATGTATTTAATTGTAATATTTTTTCTATGGTGGGTTTACTGACACTTTATTATTTCTTCCATTCAACTTTTTTACTGGTATTGATTCTGAAGCCACCAAAATAATTTGTGAGAGCAATAAAAGTAGTAATAATAAGTAATAATGAAGGAATATGTAGGTTAAAACTAAAGAGTGATTATCGAAGACAATATAATGTGGGTGGTTTCTTACGCTAACTTTCAATCTGCAATGACTGAATGTTAATGCAGGAAAGCTAGGTTTGAATTTAACCTGGAAATTGGCTTAATTGCAACCAGTTTGCCTTATTTTTGCACCCTTTCCTAAAACATAGCCCATCACACAAGTCACATGGAGTTCCCATGTCTAAAAGGCCATGAGCACGCAGAGCCCTGAACAATGCTAAAACATTATCTAATGATGGGATCCCTTCCTGCGTCATCTTTGGGGGCAGAGGTTGGTTGCTTTGTGCCTGTCAACTGCACATTTTGGGGCCTACTGGGAAATTACCACTTATGAGGTTATCAGTATTTGCGTCTTATGCCAGGTTGGTATAATTCAAGAGACTCTACTTTGAAAAATGCTTTATTGCGTGTTGCAAAGTTAAAAACAAAGGCTGATATTAGTGAACAAAATTGCAATAATGTAATGATACTTTGGAGCAAAAATCATGCAGAGTGCGTTTTAAAGTGGAATTTAAAACTTTTTCAACTGAAGGTATGAAACCTCTGTCAGATTTTTATTGTCTGTCTTCCTTGGAAAAATTTCCCATTATAGTAATAAAAGAAATAGGATCAATTTTCTCCTCTTTGAAGATGGACATAGAATTTTCATTTAACTCACCTGCTTTGAACTCAGTCATACTTCATCTATAAGGTGCTTTGCTATTCAATTATAGTGGCACAGGATGTAAACTTGAAACACGTCTGGGTGCAGTACATATATCAGAGCTATTTCACCTGTCACATTTACCTGAGATTTACACAACTCTGACACATTGCACAGCCCTGCCTAGCAAAGGTCTGTTCTTTCTCTGCTGTGGTTTCACTTTACCTTGCAGGTCTCCCCCGACCCTGCGGAGGAACAGAGAAGCTGATTAGCTTGTCTGCTTTTTCCTCTTTTGAGCACCTTCCATGCAATTGAACCCCACAGTTTGGCTGGGTGCTGCTTGTTTCTCCCTTATTATCGAGCTTTGCTGTTCAGGGAGCTGGTAAGTCTTCCTGGTTTGTTTACACAGCATTTAGAAGCTTATCTTCTCTTCTTGAAACATCAAAGAAATATTCTTCAGCTTCCCCAAGATAGTGGAGCTGATTTTCTAAAGGAATTTAGGTTGTTCACTTACCAAGGTGAATTGTCACCTCGCAAAGGATACATCACTTAGCAAAAATAGATTTTTTTTCATGCATGTGATTGGATTGTTAAAGTCATCTCGTTTACTAAGCTAAGTGAAAAATCCCTTACAAAGAGATAAATAAACTTGCCAAACGAACAGCCTAAAATGCTTTAGTAAATCAATCCTGTTGAAACAAAGTGAGTTTAACTCTTTCTGATACTTGGTATTAAGAATGGTTCTATTCATCGAAATATTAATGGTGTAGCAAATCTATAAGGAACGAGAGAACATTTTGACTATGGTTCCACTTTAAATACAGCAGAGAAAGGGGTTTCATGCATCTTCTATGCTGAGCAATAGGGCTGTGTAAATCATAGGGTTAGATACAAATATTTGGAAGATCAAACATATATACCATATAGGTATTTTATCTGTATGTTAAGATGTAGGCTTGTAGTTAAGCTTTCACGCACAAATATTACTGTTTGCATGTAACTGCATTACACACGTTCATATAAAAAAAAGCCCATATTATTGAAGCTGATCCCTTTCACATATTTATATCTTTTAAAGGTATTCAAAGGTTTATATTCTTTTAGTTTTTAGAGTCAAAAACTGACTTTGTGTCTTGAGATTTTTGGTATTATTATCTCATAATGTTATGTGTCAGAGCAGTGTAGGCTAAGTTTAAAAAAAATGATAATAAGTGTGGCAAACAAACCCTGCCCATTATTCCCAAGGACAAATTCATGCTAATTGTTGATCCTGTACCTAAAGATCTGTAGTAGAGCTGAATCCTAAAGCAATTAATTGCAAAGCACCTAAGCAAGACTAATGTAAATCTGTATGATTATTATGGGATATTGCACTTTGTAAGTCTTTTTTACAGTCTTGCACTTTTTTGGTTGTTTTGCTGTTCTATGGAATACGCATGACGCTATCACATCATACATTTAATTTTATTTATAGACATCAAGGCTACTGGTTTAAAAATCCATAAAAATTCCAAGTTTAATCATTTGACACAAGCTAGATCCCTGTGTTTGGTTGCATTGCCTGTTCCCTGCTTGATGCACCAGCTCCTTGGAAGATGCAGATAACTCATCTTCCTGAACATGGTAATGTTTTCATATGCTATGAATAGTCAACGGGTACTGTTACATTTATTTAAGTGAGTGTATTTGCATAGGTATATTATTGTACTTCTATCAGCAATGGAACAGTGGCATAGATCCAGCGTTTGTTTCATACATCAAGGCAGTGTAAATGCCTAAGGCTGCGCTGGATCAGATTGGCTTCTCCGCAGTATGTCATTTTTTTTCCCCTGCACAGATCATTTAAAGATATGCTTGCTGGGTTAACACATTTCACCAGCTTCTTTTTTAATCATTATGAGGTCTGAAGTAGTAACTCAGCAGTGGGAAATCTAGAATGATCCTTGTCCTGGCTTAAAACAATATATTTCACTTTGGCAACCTGGCACTTCTGGCTATGTGGCTGAAGTTGCTGTGCATACATACAGGTGAGTATGTGAATGCTTCTGTGGTTTTTATTATTAATATTATACAATATATAGTGATGACATATTATGCAGTGCTTTACAAAGTCTATAGTCATGTCACTAGCTGTCCCTCAAAAGGCTGACAATCTAATGTCGCAACGATAGTCATATGTCATTCATACTGTCTAAGGACAATTTGGGGGAAGCCAATTTACCTAACTGCATGTTTTTCTTAAATTTTATTTGATAATATAGGAAAAAGCAATGACACTCTTTAAGCAAACTATGAGCTTGCTATGCTGTCACATCAGGGTTGGAATGGGTACTTTCCTCGCCATGTGTATATTTGATTTGTTCAGAAAGAACTTTATGAAAGAGTTTCACAACTTCACAATCTTGAACAGACATCATAGCCGTGACAATGTTTTTATCGTTTTCATTGTTCCTCTTTCATAATTCATGATCAGGCAGAGCCTTATTGCAGAAAGGGACAGGAAATGTTCCTTTTGCTGCCTGATTGCTCTCTTGTCGAAAAATGTACCACATCCCGTCCTCCCCTGTGGATGCCGGGACTGAATAAAGTCCTCTGCACCCGTATAGGAATTACAACATATCGGGCCAATCAAGACGCCTGAAGATCCAAATCAGAAATAGACGAAGGACGAAGATGGGGCACCCACAACAGAATGAGGGACAGGTGAGTGTATTAAAAAAACATTAGGCAGGTAGGGGTATTATACAGCAGAAGGGACATTGCTTGTCTCTTCTGCAAGAAAGAACTTGCCTGATGATAATTTTTGGGGTTTAGTTTGCTTTAAGTTCATTTCCAGTTTGTGCAAAAAATGAAAAAAAGATTAGGAAAAGCAGCTCCACAATACCCAATTGCAACCTGGCACTGTCTCCTCGTATATTTGTGTCCTTCAAGCTATAAATGCCCGGTGTTGTTCAGTTTCCACAAATACAATGACCCATAAAATGTTTGTTAATAAGTGTATGTTGCCAAAGGTAATGTACGAATGTAGGTAATGTCTGGATTTGGGCTTAAATTATTGCCAAAAAGCTGATTTATTAAAGCTCTCCAAGGCACTAAAAGATACACTTTCATCAGTGAACCTGAGTGATCCAGCAAACTTGGAATGGATTTCTTAAAAGTTATTAGTTATTTGTTAGCAAATGTATTCAATCCTGGACCAGATCCGTTACAGGTTTGCTGGGCCACTCAGGTTAACCGATGAAAGTGTATCTTGTAGCCATGGAGAGCTTTAATAAATCAGGCCAATGTCAAAAACCTCTCAAAAAACATAACAAAACATTTACTTGAATTATCTGCCATCATAAAGCACCATATTTGGTCCCTAGTGGTTTTTCATCCAAGATTCACCTAAATTTTACCCACAATTTACACATTATCTAATTGAATACAATGTGAAAAATGTGTGAATTTGGATTGAACGGTAGCTGAATGTTGTATGAAAACAATTATAAATAGACCTCTGAAGTTTATTTTGATTTTCCTTCTGCTTCTTGTGCAACCAGTCACAAGGCAGGATTAGATTTTACAGAAGACTGTGTAAAACCTCTTAGTGCTGATATGTTTAACACGAGGCCCTCTCCATGTGAGAGATGGCAAATAGCTTGCAGCATTTTTCTGGAAGTAGGGCGCACTGGAGCAGTACTGCGTCAAAATGATCGACCATCTCAGTTGTGCTTTACAGAGATCTTAAGCCAGTTTACTTTTAATTGGTGACAACCTTAACCAAAGTTCAAGTTTGGTGGCCTAACAAGTCTTTAGTAAGCCATCTGCGTTTCCTTCCTCAACTATAAACTTTTTTCTTTTTTGCTGAATATCCATTTTATTCCTTTTATTCTTCTTTTAGCATTTTTCATCTAGTTATTCAGTGTTAATTTCCGATAGCTTTTAAAATCCTGTCGCTAATTATATTAGGTCCATTAGCATAGGCAGCCAGAGAATCAGCCTATTATTAATGCACAATAGGGGTATTGCTCATTATCCCTTTCCAAGGTTGGAAGAAAAATAAGGAACCCAAGAAGAACCTAAATGAAAAATGATTTGCCTCATTTGTGGCAGAAGATCACTAATGCCCTTTTGCGTTTTTTGGCTTATAAAAAAATAAATACAAATAAGATAAAATGCAATGTTTCGCATTATTTTGTTCAGGGTTGTAATTCTCCAATGGACTATTTTTTGTGTATATGTGAAAAAATCTGAGAAATCTATAGCAGCTTCTGTATCATTACATCTGGAAAGAAATTGGTTCATTTTTGGAAACTAAGCAATTTTGTGCTGGGTTATCCTGATATTCTTCCCGAATCGTGTGTTATTATTGGACATGTGCTGTATCTGGGGAAAGGATAGCAAAAATTGTAATGTGTATTATTGATGAAAAGATTGCTTTCTTGACAAGTATTTAAAGCCTCAAAGATCTCTGTCAGAATGGTTTTCTTTCCTGCTATTAAAGAGTGTGATTTGCTCTTGTGCACCTCTCACTTCTTCTCAATGTCAATATTCTGCAGCGCACTGTGAATGAAGCACCAAAGTTTATGTGTTCCATGAAAAATAATGGGAAGTGGATAGGATAGTTTGGTTGCCATAAAGAGTTTTTAAAGTGTCTATAGCTTTGTAAATTGCATGTCATTGTATTGACAGGATCCATATTGTTGCTGATACCAGAGGGTTTATGTTGTGTGCCCTTTATAAAAGGACACCATGTGGTAATTTAAAAAGTGGAAAAAATAGGAAAACACAAATCGGCTCTAAAACTATTCATATTGTTATCCACTGTAAAAAAATTGTGTCCGGAACAGGGGAGCTTTTTTTAAAGAAAGTAAATAAAACTGCCTTCAATGGGAAAAACATTAATCAATTCATAATGCATTAAAATATTTCCTGTATTCACATTATTTGTCAAACAGGATCTGTTTGATCAGCTTATAAATTCACGCATTGCACATATTTATAAGTATGTTAAAGTTGCTTGTCCACTTCTTCTTTGCGCAGTCCTACTATTTTACTACATTCATTAATTATTGTTGGATTGTACCGAGAGAGCTGTTTATAGTCATGCAACTTAAAGCAGAACTAAACTGAAAATAAAAAAAAAACTCACCTACATACCCTCAGATCCCTGAAATTCACTATTGATGACTTAGATTGTGTCCCGCACTTCCCAGCTATCTGTCCTAGACCCAGAGCAGAGGAAGTGCCGGGTGCTGCCATCTTCATCCTTCTTCTTCCACCTTCTGGCTACGTCAACCAATCTTCAACTGCACAGACACGAGATCGGGTGAAGTAGCCTACTGTAAAGGGGAGGGAAAGCATTTTTTTTCCCTCATTGCATTAAAATTTCCCTTCTGCGCATACCCAATATTGAGCATGTGCAGAAGGAGCAGTCAGGAGAATAACACTTTTACTTTACATAAAAGGATATTCTACTTTTTTTATTTAAAGTAAAAATTTTGGTGATAGGTCTATTTTAGGGCAGGTCAAAAGGAGGTCAACTGTAAAATAAATGCAACTGCAAATAATTCCCGTTTTAGAAGCAAACTGCTACAGGCTTGTTGGCCTGGACCCTTATGTACCTAAGACGTGTTTTTTTTTTAATTTCAATAGATTTTTATTGGGTTTAAATTATAACGAGTACATCATGGTATATCCATATACAGTGCATTTAAGAACAATCTTACCCCGTTTCTTCTCAATGGGTTGTATACTAACTGGTACCTATAAACTGATGTGTACATAATGTAGATACTAAAACCTGGTCAATATAGGAAAACTTGATGATCAGTCTAAAAGGCAGAAAACAAAAAGGGTAAGGAAAAACATAAGTGTAAATAATGCTTCCATTCAATAATTATATTTGCGGTACAGTTGATTTCCCAGACTTTAGAAAATTTGAAGACTTGTGTTTTTAAGGTAGAATACACCGGTCTGTTCAGATTAGTAGAGTGTCGGGTAATTTGTTTTGTTGTTTTTTTTGTTGCTTACTAGTTATTTATATATATATATATATATATATGTATATATATATATATATATATGTCTGTGACGGTTCTCATTCATCCAGGTCATTGTATATCTAGTAGTAGTTAGTCACATTTGCCGGACTTGTTCTTGTAATATGAAGACATTTCACCCCTTTAAAGCCACTTCATCTATTTATTCAATATTTATGTTTCTGTCCTTATTCACTCTTAGGATTGGGAACTTTTATTTCTTTTTAAGCAAGCACAATAAAAGGTGTTGTTCCCACTACAGCAGAAAGCTACATTTTTCAAAATGCACATGCATTGCAATGGTCGTCAATTTATTTAAATGGGCAACTCAGCACACCACATGATATTGAATGTCGTACATGCTCAAAGCAGCACACAGCAATGAATTACCATGCATTGACATTCTCAGGTGAATGCTGCCTGTTTACAATTTTCTAACTAAACCCATCTCTCCTCTCTCCAATGTCTGCATCCTCACCCAACCTTCTTCTGGGTTTGGGATCTCTGTCCATCTTAATTGGCCAGGCTGAAATGGCGTATGTACGGGAATGTATTGAGTACAGTACCTGCAGCTTGAAAACAAATTTCAAATAGGCAGCTTAGTTTTTTGTTGGTTGTTATTTGCACAGCAGGGAGATTGTCCCTTCTGCAACAAAGAATCTGTCTGTTTTAAATTTTATATTATTTAAGTTTAGTTTGGCATTTACAATCAATGCCGACTCAGCACACCAATGCATGAGTTGTGTGTTGCTTTAACATTTCTGCATGTAAAAGTATAAATCCAACCCCAGTAATCCAATATCTATTCTGGGCGAATGGTTGAACTTGCACAGAACTCTGTACTAGTGCCTTCAATTTACATTTAAATCATACAAGTTTCAGGATGATTTCACAATCACTGGCTGGCAGAAAAATACATTTTTAGTTTTACAGCAGTTAAATAGTTACATATCACATATCTTCAATCTGTTTGACAGAAGCATCAGCATTGAAGTCCCTACTACCATTTGTGCATTTCAGACTTTCCCCCAACCCTCAATCATTCAGCACAGCAGAAAATGTCAGCACTGTGTACAGCAAATGATAATAATAATTACGTACTGAATGGTGCACAATGTGAAATCTGTGTTTGTAGGTCATTTGTTTCCATGGTTTCCATATGTAATACTATATGTTGCAATGTAAATAAAGTAATATATTCATAAAGTGGCTACATGTGTGTTTCAGCATTAATAAGCCACTATTCTTGATTTGTGTTTGAATGTGTTCACCTGTATGTATAATAAGCCCTTGTTTAGTCATTTGAAGAATCATGTCTTTTTTCTTTCTGTTGCTATTACCCTTTCTTGTCCGGCACATGTTCAGTAATAATAAATCAGGATACAAATATATATTAGACCTTGCACTAGTCTCTGGCATTATGCTACATATTAAAAGCCTCTCTAACACTTCCTGACATCTTTTAATTTGATAAACAAAAAACAAAATGGCCAAACTGTCCGGATTTTATCAGTTCACCTTCCACCCTTCCCCCAGCCCTCTACCGGAAAGGTGCAATGCTTTCCAAACTGATTATATCTTTAGGCAAGCTTCCTCATTTTCATCCTGTGCACAGTTAAAAGCACTTCTCATGTGTTTGTTGGTTCCATTTAAATGTATAGATCATTTTAAAATGTTTCCATATTTTTTATTTCTTGTAGGATAAGTATTTAGAATAGCTTCTAATTGTACGGATAGTCCTCACTTCTGTTCTTATGACCTGGTCATTAAGCGAGTTGGTCATTAAGTGAGGAGCACAGTAAAGAGCTTGTCTGCTGTACTGTGAATGTGCAGCATATGTCAGGATCACACAACTCTATACCTTCTATGTTTCTGAGATGAGAATAATTCGACACCATGCTGAACAAAGAATATTTGACAAAGAACACAACCCCGCCATGGCCCCAATTATGCCATCCATGAATAATTAAAGTGTATGTAAAACCAAAAAGAAAAGTATCAGTACTGGATGAAGGAGAGAAGTTATTATTATTATTATTATTATTATTATTATTAATAAACCAGATTTATATAGTGCCAACATATCACACAGCACTGTACATTAAATAGGGGTTGCAAATGCCAGGACCAATACAGACAATGACACAGGAGGAGGGGAGGACCCTGCCCCGAAGAGCTTGATATAAGAACCGCAAAGGAAGTGCACTGACCTAGCACAATAAAAGAATACTATTGTGAATATATTTTATATATGTTATATATATAATTTTATTGTGAATAAAATAATTTATTGCACTCAAGATAGCCCAGCAAGAAGTAATTGTAGGATAGTCGAGTCTGCAGTTTGGCGTCTACATCAAAGCCAATAGTGGAGCCCTTCTACTGAAGAGCCTATGGCAACATTCAACTGGTACAGAGTGGGACCCATTTCTAGCTGAAGCATAAGCAGTGTTTCTTAGGACAGAAAGCTAATCTCTGCTTCCAGGTAGCATGGTGCAGATTACTAGTCAAATGAATTCAGTGATTTACCACTTTCTTAAGCCTGTTTTTTGTTCCTATACTTACTGTAGTGGATAGCCTCTCCAGTTTGAGAGCTGCAAGACCTGTGCTTGCCACTCTTCTACACTCTAATATGGATTGCTTTGCTGATGCTGAATCTCTGTATTGGATTTCTTTCCTGAGATTATCCAGTACATGAAACCAATTGACTTTTTGGACTGTGCACTCAGGTTCTCTTTAAATAGGATTTTATTGATCTCCATGCTGGGTAGATTTACCCATTTTATGTGTCTGGGCAACTATTGTTATTATGAAAGAAAGTAAAGTCAAAAGGAATGTAAAAGAAAATCTTCCAATACAAACACCTAGGAATAACTGTGAGATAAAAAATTTGTTTGACTTGGACAGATTTACTTTCATTTTCTGTTGGGTCTTTAGGACTAAAAATAAAGGGAGATATTTCTAGAGGGGTGAAGACAGCAAAAGGGGGGCTAAAGAGAAGGAAAGAAGGAATTCGTTTCCAAAGAACAAACGTCACTTCAAATGTTGGGAGCTACACGCACTCCTGAATGATTGAACATTTTGTATCAGCTCCATACATTAGGACTGATATATTAAACCTTTCCAAGGTTGGAGAGGATACACTTTCATCAGTGAAGCTGGGTCATTGTGTGGTGGATCTGGTACAGGATTCAAAACATTTGCCAGCAAATACCAAATGATTTCGAAGAAACCCATTCCAGATTTGCTGGATCACCCAGCTTCCCTGATGAAAATGTATCCTTTACAGCCTTGGAGAGCTTTTTAAATCAGGTCCATTGTGTTATGGTAATATTTAGGAAGATCCCAGTTCCATGACAATCGAGCCACAATGGTGCTCCATTGCACCTAGCAAATGTACTGCAATAATCATTCTGCAATATTTCCTACATTTACTACCCAAATTGCTCAGGGGTGCACTATAGAAGGCAATAATATATTGATAATATATTATAGTTTAAATTTTTTGAGTTATGGCTCTGCCCTCTCTACTCTAGTTATGCACAAAAGCCATGAAAATTAGGGCCCTGTTTGGCCACAGTTCTTTTTTGATAACCTGTGTATGATTGGTACTTGCTATGGGGTTAGGATAATTCTATCAGACTTATCTTTTGGATAATAGTTACCATTATCTAAAAATGACAAGGGAAATAATGAGATACATACAAGAAAATTAAAAGGTGCAGCAAACTTAATGCAGATAGAAAGCTTGGATTTGGAATACCCAAAGATGTTTAATGATTTAGCATGGTCATGTGACCAATTGTTTAAACTGTGTATGAAATTCACTGAGTTGTAGACTGTACTGCGTTCTGCAAGCAGCTCTGGGGCTAAATTGACCTTTACTTCTATAAAAAAGGTAAAATACATCTATGTGCACATGTATGACAGGTTTATTTCAGTTACAATTTACAGCAGGGCACTATACTGCTCAGGGTGAATTTTGTTATCAGATGCCAGGTATTTTAAAGGTTGAATTTATTTTTCTAAATGTCTGCTAGGTAAAAACAGGTGATAGAGGCAAATAAATTATTCTATGCAAGACTTTAAACTGAGTTCTGCAGAACAGAACAACTGCTTCCTGCTTTATCATTTGAAGTAGAACTAAATGTGAAATAATTCTGTCTATAAAGCAAAATAGTCAAAAAAACATGAATACATTATTTTTTATAATAAAATACAGTTTTCTCCTTATTTTCTACATGTTTTCTCCTGCTGTGCTTCTGTGCTGGCTTGTTCAGACTCTTTGTAAAAGATTCCTGTAGATATGTGTGCTCACCAGGTCCAGTGGAATATCACCTTTTAGGATCTTGTTCATGCTAGGGCTTTGCATTATCATACAGCGCATGCATTGTTATTCTGGGTAGCCATTCCTCAAATGCAAGAAGCACGTCAAATGCACCTTAGGAACACACTGCCATGCACCACGCAGCTTAGTACACTTTAAAAATGCTGTATTTTCTACATTTCTGGGTAATATGCTTCATTTGAATAATATTTCAATAAATGGGCTGTCAATGAAAACACATGGCACACAAACATAGTGCATGCTGCATTTTTTAATGTGCATTTTGCATTTTTCCCAGTCCCTGTATTTAAAGGTACTAAAGCCAATTTTGAAATGACGGTAAGGCCAATAGTATTTTTAGAAGACAGTAGTGGCGGTCCTCATCCTACTTTATCACAGGTTTAGGTATAATGGAAAATTGTTGTCATCCTTACCTGTAATTTTCCTTTCCTGTAAACTCCACCTGACAGCATGTACAAATAGGTTAGCTCTGCCCCTTTCTCCATAAGACCACTTTACCAAAGCAATAAAAGTAACCTCCCTCTGCCCTGCAGGTGTTCTGTAACAAGCTTGCAACAGAATAAAGGAGGGAAACATGCTGTCAGGAGGAGTTTACAGGAAAGGAAAATTACAGGAAAGTATGACAACAAGTTTCCACTTTCCTGACACTCCACCTGACAGCATGCACACATAGGGTGTAGCAAGCAATAACATAAAGAGAGGGAAGAAATGAACAAACAATGCCACGGAAACCAAGTTACCCTTTAGAAAGAGCCACCTGCCAAATGGAAGCCCCAAGGTGGCTAAACCTCCAACCTATAACGCCAAACAAATGTTGGAAGACTTCCAAATGCCTAATTACAGATCATTTAAGTAGATACTTCTGTAAATGAAGTCTAAAAGGTTGCCCCTTCCCTAGCTGAATTTCTCGGGATTTCCTGCAACAGAATCAAGCCCTGGATGTAAGCATATCACACGGTATTAAAAACCCTAGGATGCAAAATCTGACAAAGATACAGCTGTGCTTCATAAAGGACTGCTAGAGAGGCCGACTAGAACATCCACAACTATAAAATCATTGTTTCTCTGTAGATAAATGGAGAAAATCTTCCTAATTTTCATGTGAACCTTCAGAAAATGAGCGTCTCCATGCTGAGGAATTACGTCTCAGTTTGAGTGATGCACAGGATACACCTTAAACAAGACATTCAACGATAAATGCATATACATTTCAGGAAGGTGCAATCTGGCTCCTTTCCAAGACGGTGCAAAGTTCCGAAACCTTGCTTGTCATGGTCACAGTAAGTCTAGAATTTCATCTTCCAAGTCCATTTTCTTATTGAGCAGACCTAGACTGGATGGAAGGGAAGCTCCCTGAGAATGTGTAGGACCAGAGGCACTTGCTGAAAAGAATTACTTTACTGAAGATTTCAATTTCACAACTGCATTGAAGAATTGTCACCGCAAAAGACGTTCCACCCACTCGGTGGTTGTGGGGGCTGACACTTGGACCTAAACAAGTTGACCCCAAATTCCTCGTCCAAAGCTGAATGCAGAACATTCTAGAACCTGTGCTGGTGATAGGTTAACCAGGAAAACCCTTGATTTCTGCTGTACAAATAAAAATATATATTGTATGAGCGAATAGGAGAAAGAAAGAGGTATAAGGCTCAAAATTCAGTGCAACATAGTAATTTTGTATTTGTGCATTATAGATCCATACATAATTATAAAATACACATGTTTCCAGTGTATCCCAACTCTTGTTAACAATCACAAGGTTGGGATACTCATGCTAGACATACATTTCTAGGCAGCATACAGTTAAAAATAAGTACAAAATATGGGACCTATTTAGGTCACGTACTACCCGATGTTTCGCGATTTGCCCAATAATGGCTTCTTCAGGGGTTTGTTGTTAAAGCTGTATGGTCTCTTCAGGATAGCAGGGAATGAGTCTAATACAAAGAGATCAGTGAGGTAATTCAGGCTGCACTTTACACCCTTTGGGATGTATATTATAGAAAAGACTCTCAATGGTGGGTCTAAGATGAAATATTTACCAGTAAGGCTGTAAGAAACTGCAAACATGGGTCCAAGTGATGGTTTGACTTCAAACCATCACTTGGTTTGAAGTAGAACTGTGAAGCACAGCAGTCATCGACATCAAGAAGATGCAGAGGTTTTTCACTTGGTGTGGTTATAGAATGTAGAGTGGGTTGCTAGTTAAATGTCAGTATCCATGCAGCCAGAGAGGCTACCTGTCCGTCTGTAACCCATTTTTTAAATATTTAAAAGTCACGCTGTTAAGGATGAAGCAGCTCTATAGTTTGAGTTATACTGCTCGAGTCAAGAACTGGTGACACATAGACAGGTTGTATTGGCAGACAGTGGCTATTCCACCTGCTTTGAAAGACTTTTTAGTGGAGTGCTCCTTTTAAGGCAATGAGCCTAAGGGGTAGAACCTTTGTGTCCGTGATTATTTCTCCTGAAACTATATACAATATCTGTGAAAATTCTTTTAGTTTGATCATACCCAAATAATGTAAAAACCTGCCAAATCAGCACATTTAATTTGCATTTAATCAGGCAGGCCCTTGCACTACAAAGTTGTTGGTATATGTGAAGAATATGGTAAATCATATTTTAATTTTGGGGGATCTCCCTGTATGTTATGATCTAGATACCACTATCCCTCTGACAGAATATTTAAAGGAAATTTCCACAAATGAACTGCAGTAAAAATATAACAGAGATTCTAAATGATACTAACTCTACCTAAAACTGGAAAATATGAATTTTTTTGTTGGAACTATACCCATAGGACTGTGACTGTGGTCACCAGGACATGAAGTAACGTCAAGTAATCCTCCAGGAGACCCAAACTTCAATAAAACCCTGAAAGATACTCAAACCCTCCCGTGCTATCCATAAATAAAAAAAAGACATTTAGGCTGAAATTTCACTTGACATAATTGTGGTTTATATCTATTATTAGAGATGTATCTCCGATGTTCTGTATTCTGCAGTGACCTCAGAGTACAGCTTGGGTTTCCAGTGATGTCACGTCCCCTTAGAACACACAGTAATTTACAGCCAGGGAGACCAGTTGGGATTTCTCTTCTGCTTTATGAACCTTGAAGCAGTAAATCCTGATCGCCTTCCAGGTATATATTTATCTTGGTGTCCATGCAGGTGATAAACCATGATTTATCAGTGGAGTCCACTTACTTTTCAAGGTGTCCCATGTGTACTGTTCATATTTTCTATGCTCAGTGGGAAAATGGTTAATAATGGTTCGGTGTAAGGAACATTTTCAGCATTCTTAGTTACTACTGATGTCATTTGCAACCAAAGACAACAAAATAAAAGCACTTCATCCTGAATAAAGAAAGGCAAATAACACAAGTCATTACAGCACAATAAAAACATATCTATGTGTGTATTTTACAGAGGAATTGCAAATATTATTTTAAACTGTACTCTGTGTAATTACCTGTAATGTTTGTTTGTGTTTTAGTCTAATTCACTGAAATTTGAAGCAGTCTGACAGTGGCAGTATTTTGCATACTGTTCCACTTGCTGTGCCTACTAGCCTAAAATAAGGAATAAACCTTTCATTTGGAGATTTGTGATGTCTGAGCAGTATACTGTAACATTTACTTTTTTAAATTTCTCCTGAAAAATAGTAATGCTCTTCCTGACATGTTACTGTACCTAGGCACATGAGGCTTTTATATCTATATCTGCAGTATTAGAGCCAAGACAGTGTTTTCTCTGGCTGCTAATCTTGCCAAATTTGGAGTTAGATTTCACAATTTCACTATTGTGCTGCTTTTTGCTGGAGAGTAATCTATACCTGAGGATCTGTAATGTCAGGATCTCCCTGCATCTTCTTGTGGGCATTCCACACCTCTCCAGCTGGTTTTGAAACATTACCCACCTGCCCTGAATCCAGCAGGGAATCAGATCACTTTAAATTAAATTGCTGTATTTTTGTCCTTATTTTGATTCCTCTGTGACTTCTTCTTCTTCCTAATATCTAGTATTTATATAGCACCAATATATGACACAGCACTTTGCAAAGGCCATAGTCTTATTACTAACTGTGCCTCAGAGGGACTCACAATCTAATGTCCCTTCTATAGCCATATGTCAAAACCAATTTTGAGGGGAAGCCAATTAACCTAACTGCATGTTTTTTGGATGTGGCAGGAAACCAGATTGCCTGGAAGAAACCCACTCAAACACCATGCAGATAGTGTCCTGGACTAGATTCACACCAGGGACCCCAGTGCTGCAAAGGCCAGAGTGCTAGCTGCTGGGCCAACCAATCTGCCAAACCTTTGACAGTATCTGTGTTTTGAAGTAGCTGGAAAATCCTTGAAATTGACTACAAATTGCTGTATGTATGGGCAGCCTTACAGTGAGGGTTAGCTAGCCTTTACGTGTTTTAAACTGTCAGAGTCTTTGCACCAGAGCTTGTAGTGTATTTTGAATAATAAATGGGTCTTCAAGGTTGATAGTATTTATTGGGATCTAGGATCTCAAATGGGTTACAATTTATTATATACTTGCACCAAAGTCATATTAAACTTAGCTTCCTCAGCATAACAAGCAGATAAATTACAATATCATAAAGAATTTAGTGCACATTTGTTTGATGTTAGCATAGCTTGATGAAAATCGATAGATTTGGCTAAGAAAAAAAATAGAATTATTGAAGTGCAGGTTTGGAAACACAAAAACACCATACTTATACTCTGTACATTTATTAAGTTTTTGACTATAAATTAGACATATGGGGAAGCATTATGTGCTGCCTTTAAAACCTTTATTTCCTTTCCTTTTAGAGAAAATAGGGTTAAAACATTTACATATTCAATAATCCAATTAAGTGAACTGCCTATTGATTCTTTTTCTTTCCACTAACACTGTGCAGAGGATGCTGGACACAAATCTCTTTCTCTTGATAAAAGGGGAAAGAGGCTTATACAGTCTCAGCAGGGAGGCAGAGATGGGAGAGAATCCTGTGGAGCCTGTGGATGGAACAGCACAAGCCTCATTGTATATCTCGAGCTTGCAAGATCAATCTTGAGACTCCTCTTCCCAAGCCAGAGAGGAACAAAGGGTTCTCACCTTCCTTGCCAGCCCCGTTCTCCATGCTGCTGTCTTCAAGGAGGAAGCTTAGGGGCTCACTTTCTCTATTTTACCATCATTTAATTTCAACTTATGCTTAGTTTTTACTCCTTTTTTAAGAGTGTATTAATATTAAATGATGATGTACGGCATTCATTAAGATTTTCATGTAATATGATAAAACCTAATATAGTGTAGCATTACAATGCCGTAATCACTATTATAGTATATGTGTGTGTATAGATAGAATAATTTATCTCAAACACATAAACTCAAACATATATTTAGCATTATAATTAAAAAAAATAAAAATATGGAGGCTGTAGGAGTTATGTGGTTTTTGACACTAATGCAATAGATCATTATGATCATTGGAGTGCCAGACACCTTTAGTGCTGGAAATCCCATGGTTATCTCTTCAAAGGGGTGATGTTTTGGGAAGGCTGTCTGTGTTAAAGCTGAACTCCAGCCAGGTTTCAAAGTCACAAATTTATGCAACTCTGTATCCAGTGTGTTTTTTATGCAACTAGTTTATGTACCTGAATGCAACTTGGCATTAGCTCAGACAGGAAGCAAAACAAGAAGCAAATCAGTTGTGCAGTGAAGCTAGCTGATGGGATAAGAAAGTAGAATGGCAGAGAAAGGGCTTCATGAGTTTGGTGTTTTTCCTTTCGCTATCCAGTCACATAGTCGGGGTGTGAGGAACCCTATATGCTATGTAAATCTTAGAACTAGGCAGACAAAAATGCAAACCCTTTGGCAGTTAAAATTCATACTCATACATATATGTGTTATGTTTGCTTGGGCTTCTATTTCCACTCACCCCTAAGACCATTGTAACAGGGGCATTTATGTTCACCAATAAAATAGGGTATTTATGATGCATACCAAATAGGACATTTACAATGACCATCAAGTTTTCTAACAGTGTATATTGGCTAAAAATAAATAAAGGTGAATAGATGACCATAAGTAACACAAAGATTTAATTGGGTAGAGCCAAACAAGCGTGCCCTATCAAAAGTTTGCTATGAGGCTCTGTGATTTTTTAAGTAACACTCATGCATATCAATTAGGTATAATTCCTCTTGACATTTAGGGAATAGTCACAATCAACATTGAATTCCATTTCGTGGTATACTCATTTCTTTTTTGTCACTGTAGCCATCAGCATACTTGTATGTACCAAACCATAGTTTATTATTTTATGTGTAGACAAATTTTTTGTTTGCAAAAGATTAATTATTTGTGTAAAATCAAATGTTTGTATTTATAAACTTACCAATATATGTATACTGAAACTTGTTGTTTTTTACTTTTTAAAATAATGTATGCCCAATGCAGGTTAAGTCATCTGTGCTGCTGTAAGCTCCAAGCAATCAGGTGGAGTGTACAAACCCTTCTTAATTCTGGGCTGGAGATGATCTTTTCTAATAAGAGGTTTCTATTGTGTTTGAACTAATTAAGCTGTTTTTACTCCTCCTTTTACTAGAGAAACAATTCTCAACTCAGAAAACAAAATAATGACATGTAGCTTATTTTTAGTGAGTTATATAGTTATGTATAGTGAGTTTCAACAGATGACATGATACAATTGCACATTTTGTATGTAACACCAATTAACAAATTGATATATGTGTTTATGTGCTGTTCAGAGAAACTATTTCACTGTTTGCAGTGTAGCTAGTAATGCTGTCACATAGTACAATCTGTCTCTGAATGATTTCATCATGTTCCCCTGCATGTATGGTGTCTCTTTTATAGCATATGTCTAAATCTGCTAGATTTGCATCCATGTTTGTTATAACAAATCAGTTAAAAACAATCCTGCCGTCAGATAAACATGGGAGCTTCCATTGCAGATCACTAGTTTGGATGGCTTGGATCCCCAAAGCTACATACACACGTTCGATAATAGTCACCCAAGACAAGCACAACCCTTTATCTCCGGCAGAAATCTGGGGAATTGATGAACAACTGATTGGGAACTACCTCTGTGCACTCCTTAGGACCAGAGCACAGTGGGTGCCACTCGCTTGTCCTTCTCCTCCCTTCTCTATAGAACAGAATAGTACTGTGTGTACAGCACTTTGTTCATTAAAGATCGTTTTCAGGAACAATCATCTGACATCCATTAGACATTTGTATGAGGTTTACCACTTGAGATTCTGATCTCAAACAAGAGTGCAGATCAGGGAAGCCAGCTAGAGTCAGTGAGTTCCAAAGTACTAAAGACATTGGATCAGCATGGCACTGAAGAAAGTCGTAAATATTAGTAGTAATAACAAAGACTTTATTTCTCATAACAGCATACCGGTAACTCCCAACCTTCCAACACTGTGTTGTTTTAAATATTGTAATATTTTATAATGCCATCATAAAGTAAGAGTAGTAGTAAAAGAAATACCCAATCATTTTTTCCATATGAACTCTTCATGGAGGTGCTGCAATTCGAGGTTTGCCTATATACTCCATGGTAAAAGGTGTCCTTTTTTAAGTCATGAAGATGGTAGGAATGTTACAAGTCTCATTTATATATCATGCTGGCTAAACTTATCTGAGCAGATTGGGAATAATATGTTGGATATGTTGTTGGTATTTTGGATAAGCTGTACACTCAGTACAGTTAATCTAGAAGTATCCATCCAGTATATGTCTTCCTAATAATTTTGAATATGTGTGCAGGTAGGATTAGGCCTTTGGTTGGCCTTTTTACTATAATACACTGATCCTTTAAAGATGTAAGAGTTTGAACTTTTGCCATTATTTACATTTCTCTCTGTATCCTTACTTTGAGAGTTTTTCCCGTCTCCTGTCACTATGGTACCAATATAAAAAATATGGTGGTGCCTTTGCCCTCAAGATTTATTTTTACTTTCCATGCTAAAAGGAAGTTAAGCTAAATTTTCCAGGAGTGTCGCAGACAACTGTAAAAGCTTGTCAAACACTCTAACCCTCCCCTACTCTGTCTACAAATGTTTTGCCTGAAGTTGAGCTGATGCGCTCCCGAGCGGGGTCAGGAGAAGGACCCTGCTTGGGAGGGTGCACCAGCCAGAGCCTCGTACTATGTCTTCCATACAAAATGCAGGCTCAGGACGATGGGCAGGTTTTGTCTCTGGACACAACCTGCCCACTCTCCAATCTCAGGCTCAGACCTGCAATTGGAGAGTGGGCAGGTTCTGGCATCATGACATCACTCTGGGGGAAGTTTCTTCCCTGTTGAGTGCATGCGCTGTCCGGTGCCGGTAAATTTAGTGGTCCGTGGGTCTGAAAAGGTTGGTGACCACTGCTTTAAAGTAAATAACCTTTAAAGTGTGTATAGATCCAAAATGTTTTTTTTTAGATAGAATGAGAAAAGATTAGAACTCTCTTAAGATTTCGTCACACTTCCTTTTCCAGGGAATTTTATCAGACGGGAATTGAGAAAAAAAGGAGAATACCTGTACCAAAGAAACATGGAACAATAAAAAGCTGATAGGTGTCCTATTTTCTGTTTAATGTAATACTTAATATACTCAAACCTCCAAGACAGGTTTCATTTGATGGGTTGTGGGGAGGAATTTTTGTACGTACTTTTTTGTACGTCAGGATTTCTGTTTTGCCAAAAAGCAAAAAGCCTGCAGTGTTTGGAATTTTGGATCACCTGCATCAAAAGATGGGGTTCTCCCCTTATTAGAACACAAACATCATTAGTCAATGTTCAGCAATGCAAAAGAAGAACAGTGTGGCCTGTGATCTAGACATTTGTAACTTCCCATGGACACTTGGAACCATTCTGTATTTGGATTCTTGGCTGTTATACTGTTTTCTTCATACCTGCTAATATCTGTTTTGTAGTATATACTGGGGGAAAAGAATGTTGAGTTATGATTTATTTGGTAATGACTCACCACCATTTAACATGGTAGTTGTCACAACTAAAATCCGATTAACACAAGGTCCAATTCCAAGGTTGAGTTCATGTATGTTGTATTATGGCAGCCCATTTCCTTTAAAAGCCACACTATTAAATGCTAACAAAAGATATAATTATCTGGAGTTCTATTTTAACTTGCCAACCCTCCCACAATACTCCATCTCTGACCTTCTAGAAAGCCATTATTGAGAATGTTTATGTTTCATACATGGAGACTCAATAATATAATCCTGAATATGGCCTCCTTTAGTCTTATTTTATTGCAATGTTTACAAAGTATTTGAAGGTCTGTCTTTGTGACAGCCTTAAGTTGAGCTGAATGTTTTCAGTTCAGGGATAAACAGTATGAATTCTTTGGAAAAGACAAGGTAAGTGAAGGGCACGTTCCCAACAGTGTGTACCTGACTTCTTTCCTTTCCAGCTCATTAAGACAGCAATGAAGGCGCAATTGCTTGATACTGTAAATTGGCAACATTTACCATGGTTCTTAGGTCAATTTAGTGGCATAAATTGAACGTTTGTACTTGACATATGGCACAGAGAGAAGGGTAGCACAGCCAAACTCATTTGCCCTCCTTCTTTACTGGACTCTAGTGGTTTGTTAACCGGCTGTTAGCTCTCTGCTGTAAAAATAATCCCTATGTGTCCTAAAGTGTCAGACTCATTATTACTACATTGTGCTACTTAGCCGGGTGCAAGGGCAGACTGGCAGCATTTTGGCTAGAGGCAAATAATAGCCAGACATCAAGCTACATTCACACGTCCACTGCCTGGATTGGAAAGAAGAGATATAATTGCACGTTTACGCAAGACAGGTGGAAATTGAAGGTGACTGCTGAAGCGAAAAGAGCCTAGCTGTCAATCAGCATTCTTTTTTTTTTAGAGTGCTGTTAGTGTATATAAGCTTTTATACCCAGTGCCCACAATAGATGACGTCATACAGCTGACATCTAGTGAGATTCAACAGGCTTTGCAACTGTAGCAGAGTTAAAAGACAGGTGGACTTGTTCCCTTGCTAGTAACATGTGTTCTAACACCAGCTAAGAACCTTATGTAAATACTGTGCAAAAACATGTGCAATACTACTTGAAAATCTAATATAACCATTCGATATTTGTGAGAATTATAACAAATGTTTAGTATACTAAAAGAAGATCTATAATTACACATTACAAAATTGCAGGCAGCCAGGATTTTTATTGTAGAAAGGCAGGTGATGTTTTTGCCTTTTCAAATCTTCTTTTTTAAGTACACTGAGCTGCGCATGTGCAAGATGATGGGGTATACTAGGACTGAATGATCTCCGGTGCACTTGAGTTACATCAGTCAGGCCTGGCCAATCAAAATAGTTAATGATCTGACACCAAGATCTTTAAAAATGAGAAATAGGTGCATTTAACAACTGTAATTTGTAATAAATAAATATGTAACCTTGTTGTATAATACACACTACTTGCGTCAAATCTATAGCTGTGTATTCAGCAGAACTCTGATTGACGAGCCCTGACCATAACAAAGAGCAACTTCATAAATGCCTCAGGTTCACCACGGTATTTGGTTCAAGTGCTTGCAGGTGGTTTTCCAGTTGCCTTAATATCTCCTTCCCTTATCCCCTCCACCTGCAGTGTATTATAATTGGAGCATTTTGCCTTCTTTGCCATGCCGCTCCTTCATGAGTGTACCCAGGGCTGCCTTCAGGAAGGACAAGGAGTACTTCCGTACCAGGCTAAGATTAGAAGAGATTATGCTTGGGGCCTAGCTGCTACCCAGCAAGTTGTCCTTTTCTGGCAGCTACAAGTTGGAACTTGTGGATCTTAAAGGGCATGCACAGTTTTAACTAGCACATGCCAGGAGAAGCATACTCCGGACTTGGAATTGAGGGTTTGTTACAAGTACAGGTGAGGGCCCCCACTGAGTGGGTGGCCTGAGATCTTCCACTTGCAACTGTTTTTTTTGCTGGCTAGTCATATGCAAGGGAATGGTTTGAGCTAAACTACTCGGGAAGTAAGGTGCAGCAAGTGTTGGGTTTGGGCTAAACAGTAAGAGAGCTAGGTGCAAGGGCTGGCCGACGTAGCCAGGAGGCGATTCTTACATCTAGCTTCCTTGCTCGGGAAGAGTGCAGAAAAAGATTACCTAGGATGGGGCCCAGTAACTTCTGATGGCAGCCCTGTGAGAACCTCAGCCCCTACTTATCTTAGGAAAATCTGAGGACATTCCTCAAATGTACACCTTGCAAATATTGTTATACTGATCTTTTGTATCACCTAGTCATACATATATATTTCTCTTTTTTCTTTTTATGTTACCATATTATTTTGTACTTGTTTATTGTACATTGTTAAAAAAGTAAAATTGTTATTAAAAAAACTAAAATATTATTTGAGATGAGATTTGAAAATTACAGTCACGTGGCAAAATTAGAGATCCTTATTTGTGTAAAATCTTTGTAAATTAAGTTTATAATTCTTTGCATTTTGTGCAGTGTTACAGAATATGCCTAGAAATATGAGATAGGAGAAAAGCCTCCAGAGATCACAGCATTATACGATCATAGCTAAATTGCATACAACAACAGCGTTTCTTTATATTCTCACAATTTCTGGGCCTTGCAGTGGGGCCTAACTTCAGCCTTAACGGTTTGCTATTTGAGGCCTCGAAGGGGATATTTTCCCTCCATTTTTCTATTACATTCACTCTCCAAATTGCCATCATGTACTCTTGCCACACTGGCTGCAAATGTTAAATAAAAAGATTGAAAGAGAATAAAAAAAAGGAAAGAATAGCCACGCACAGCTTTACAAATGAGTGACAAAGCAGATGCCCATTCATATCTCCACCCTAGCTAGGGTCTATTAACGGCAAGGCCTTCACAGCCAATTGCTGTCAGCAACATGTGGAGGTATTGCTATAGCAACGAGTGGATAGGCCATGTGCTGTAGACGGGGGGCTCGGATATAAGGACGGGTCTCAGCCCTGCCTGCACTTTCCTGTCACCGGCTATGACAATGAAACGAGGTAACACATGGGCAGTAAAGAGCACCTGTCACCTGAGCCAGGTCTGGCTTCTCCAGGCAAAACACTCTCCAGGGTACTGAAAGCACCTGCTGCATATACGCCGCTATCCTTAGAATGTCCTTTTCTTTTGAGGGATCATCATCACTTTGAGAGCCACGGGACAGCAGCTGCTGAATGCCAGATTTTACCGGATCTGCCTTGTGAGTTCCTTTTGTCTAAATCCCTTAACACCCCCCCCCCCCTTTTTTTCCTTTCTGTCCCTAACTCTCTTCTGCTCAAGTGGAGAGTGCCATGCTCTCCAGAAGTTTCATACAGATGGAGGATTTAGCCCAGATTGTGTTTTTGTTCTTCCCAAAATGTCCAGCTTGCTTGCCAGAAGGAGACATAGCCACACTTTGCTCTCACTTCAAGGGGATCAGGTAAAAAGTGAAGGATCTGTGGTTATGGCCACCAAATACTTTACCATTATAACCTACACAGCTGTGACGTATCATTTCATAATTCTCTATATTTCATCATTTACAATAATGCACCTGCAGATCTATCATTATGATTTATTAAATTCATAGAATAATGACTACTGCTATTATTTTTATGTTGGTATTAGTATAGTTTTTTATTGTCATTACTCTTTGTATTTTTATTTAATATGTTTGGGTTATAATAGTAATTGCTGGGATTTTACTTTTTGTTGCAGTTTAGCTTCTGTAACTATTTTTTTCTATTATTCTGATGAAGTGAAATACATCACCGGTAATCCTGTATGTAGACATGTCACTTTGACGTTGTTGGAAGTAGTAAGTGGAAAGAGAGGATGGATGGGGTGGGGGGTTGTTTGGGAAGCGATGGGTCCATGGACTCACTAATACTCTTCCTAGCTCATACAGTATATTAAAGATCTTTTAATTAAAAGACCTATTAATATTTGATGCATTCTTATTTGCGCTTAGGACTCAGTGTATTTATTTAATAGATTTTCCTCTTAAGCTGTCCTGAGCACATGAAAAAAATGAGCACTCCTCTTAGGACAAGCTTACAATAAATTGTGATAACGATGTCAGTTGTAAAGATAAATCTCTCCATAGATTGATTTGCCTTCTATGTGAATTTTTATTTTTTTAAAAAAGAGATATAAATGCACATGTAATTTGTAATAAATTAATATTATAATTTCATATTTTACGATGTTTACTCACCTTCCTTGCAATTTATTGAAACAATGAGGGTGCAGCAATTATGTATATGATAGGCCAGACAGTGCTCCGTACTAAGAATCTTTTATGTGTTATACACGCTAGTATATTCAATTTTACTGTTATGAACTGTTGCTTGTTTGTACATTATTCAACATCACGCTCATTGATATATTTCACATTTTTCTAAAGTTCAAGCACCATTTCAAGGTGACACAGGACTTTAAAATATTTGTAACTGATGCTTTTTAGTTAATTAAATGACATTAACATGTAAATGACAAGGCATTTATTATTAGAAGCTTTGCTTCTTTTAGAGTAAATCTTTGGCAGATAAAATAACAGATCACAACAGTTTCAAATAATATTATAATATTGTTAAAAAACTATCTTGGGTGCTATTTTATTAACTAAGGTCAGTTTACTGACTATTGGTTAAATTGCTCTCCTTTGCATCTGCAGCAGTTCCGGTGTAAGGTTGTAGATTTATGTGTCTTACGGTCTGGTTCTTTTTTTTTTTTTTTTCATTTGTAACGTGCACATCAGCTCTCCATGGCTTTGAAGTGGCAGAATTCCTAAAGTTCTTAGCCCATTGTTGGGACTGATAATTCCTAGAAGCTCTCTATGGTGTATGGAAGGAATTAGCTGTGTTCACAATCTTGTAAACCTAATGCTTGCAATATAGCACTCTGGATCCAATCACATTGTTAGAATTTTTAATAAGATAATAAAGGGATTTTATTACAGAGTAGTATTTTTTGCTAACCTGGTATACCTCCCCTTAATATTTTTTTTTAATTTCCTTTAAGCTGATTGGGTATCCACGTGAGCTTGGATTCATTGGGCTATTGTAAAATGACCTCTTGGAAAAAAAAAATAATTTGTTAATGGAGCTTATTTGAAAATCTTACACATGCATGGCCACTGTTTAAACTGTGGCTTATTAGTCTTTTTTTTCCAGTCCTTGTTGCAGTACTTAACATAAACAGCAAATACTAGAATTGCAATATATAAATATATCTGTGTGTGTTTTTTTTATTAATTTGTTATTATATTGTATACATTTATCAGCTTGGAGGCCAGATGTGAATTGTAACATATACTGAACTTCCACTGCACCCGCTCAGGATGTGTAGCATTTAATATAATACATATTGTATTTATAAAGAGATTTGAGATGTACAGTAGGCACAGAAGCATGTTACCAATTGCTGACCTCCCCCGTGCCCTTTACTTGTTTGCAATAGCCAGGGCTTGGTGGGGGCCTGTGAATAGTGGATTTGCAAGTACAATTTGTTCTGCACAGGAGAACAATGCCCAGCACAGCACAAAGAAGCTTCGCACCCGGGGTACAGAGCCTTTCCCTGCCTCCTGCCCCATCTGCTAACAGGAAAGCAGATCACTGAGCCCTAGAGCACGGTCCCTGACACCTCACCTGCTATCTTCCATATGGGGAGTGCTGGGGGAGATTTATTAGATGTGGAGTCATTAACACATGAGTGACGCCTCCTAATAAACTATGTTAAAAACTAACTGTGCCTATGCCTTATGAATGGAGAAAATTCCTATTTAGGACTGTTGATTAAGAGGCAAAAAAACTATCATATTTACTGTGTCTAAAAGCCGAATTTATGGAAAGTGGAAATAATGACCAGAGTAACATTTATCAATATCCTAAATGTGACATTTAGCCTATATCTCGATCGCAGACTTCATCCGTTTCTAATATTGCCGTTATAATTCACCAAATACATATTTCTGCAGACAGGATATTGCAGGCTTGTCTGGGCCGTTGCTGGGTGCCAGAGCTAATTTTAAAATACATGTATGCTTCATTAAAAAAAAAACTTGTTTTCTTAGGATTTTATTAAATAGGGCAAAAGGTTATTTTGAATCGTTATGCATTTTCCCTATATTCAATATAAGTAAAACACAAGCCATTTATTTTTGACAAGCTGAAAAAAATTATAAAAGCAGGAAAATGAAGTACTGAGCCTGTGGAAGCTATGTTTTCTCCTGTGGGGCTTAACATATTTTACCGTCTTTACCATGATTAGTAGCCAAAAAAAGCTACAAGGAACATACACTGCTATAATACAGCAAAATATTCCACATGGTTAGAGAAATAATATATGATTTTATTACCATAATCCTATGAAGCAGGGTGGCAGGCTGACCTAGCTCTGGGTAGAAGTGTTCTACTTTAAGAAAACATCTGACTGTAAATGTCATGTTCATTAATATTTAAACAGGCCTCTCACAATTTTGAGCTGATTCCTGACAGGATGCCTCTAATTAACCCAGGCTTCTCCCCAGTACAGTCCTGATTACACCATCCACATTTTACTTCAGGAACATGGGCAAAATGGAGGAGCGTCACATCTCCGCTGACAGAGGGGAGACGGAGGAGAAATGAGATGTGCACTAAAATAATCACAATATTTAGCCAGAAAGACAACACACGTTTGCTTATAGATTTTTATTCCTGTCAGTAATGTTTAAGCAGCCTGGGCTGGGTGAGGTAAATTATAGACGGAGGGATAGTAGATAGATAGATAGATAGATAGATAGATAGATAGATAGATAGATAGATAGATAGATAGATAGAGGAGATAGTAGTCAGTCATCTTTTCATCTTCACCAAGCTGTTAAGATAGGACTAAAGTTTAGGAGAAACTGTCAATGCTATCCATACATTTCCCAATTAAATACTATTAACAGTAATCAAAATAACTCCAACAGAGAAAATCTGTTGCTGCTATAATTTTTGCTTTTTATGTTTGTAACTTTTAATTTTATTGTTATTTATAGGTTTTAATTCTGCATTCATAGATGCTCAGATGTACCTTTGAATAAATAGCATTCTATTTTTTTAACCCTAGCAGATCTAATTTAAATCTGATTTTGAAATAATTGTTTTTTCATAGAATAGGTCGTTTGCCATCCCATGGCATGCTTGTGATTGAATCGTAAGGAGTTGTTTTTCAACCTGTGGCATTCTTATATATATATATATATATACCTATTTATATAGATTGTGATGCAGATGGTGAAAGTTGGACATGCTGGGACATCTAGCATACCTCCCAACTTTTTAAGACTACAAAGAGGGACACCTTTCAGCTCTAAGTATGTTGGCAAAGGACAGACCCAGGCCATGTCCCCATTTTGCAACCATAAAAAAATGCTTTAAAAAAACACACATTTCTCTAATTTTGGCTTTTAAAATAAAATTGAATAATAAAAGGCTTAGTGTAAAAAAAAAATTTTATTAGTAAAATAATCCATTTTTATTGAGGTGTTTATATCCACAAGAACAGGGAGCAACTGAAGAGAGAGGGAGAGAGGGACTTGGAGACAGATGGGAGGTGTGCTTCTAGTTCTCCATCGATTGCAGAGAAGAAGCCTGTTAAAATACCCAGATGAAATGATCCCACGTAGTAAATCTTCCGTTTCCCCAATAATATTACTTTATGGATTTACATCTCAATATTCTATTAGTTAGGCTGCTAAACACATGTATGCAAGTCAGATGGCTTTTTATTTATTGTCTTATTTCCAGACTCCTTTGTGGCATATGCTGCACCTTCTTTGCTGACATCACTATAATACTATTTACATAGTTAAAGCTGCTTCTTGACAATACAAAGCCAAGATTGAATTTAAAGTCACATGCTGGTTCAATATATCCCCAAAACTTCAGTGGTAAAATATAAAAAATAAGTTCTAGATCTACCCAATTGCTTGAGCCTTTACAAAGCCAAGAGTTACATTGCACTGATGTATTATCCAATATGTCAACCATGCAATATGATAGAGCCAGCCTACCATTATGGCTCTGTGGCAGGGGTTAGACTGTAGGGAAATCTTACTACATGAATTATTGAGGGATAAAAAATAATTAAGTCATGATTCCCATCAGTACCCAACCAAAACTAAATATCAGTTTTAGGTAAACTTGTCATTATCATTTGCAATGGGATGATACAGGAGGTTGGATGCATAAAAGGAACAATATTTTGGTTTTCTGCATGGTAACTGTAAGTTCCTTGGGCAAGATTAAAAAACATTTTTTGATTGATTTGGGAATATATTACACAAGACTTATTGGCAGACTAAGATGGTGAAAAAGTTGAGTGCTATGATTTCTTAAAGGTGTCTTTAGGCACAGAATGCAGAAAGCAGTGGTGATGCAAAAAAGGGGACTTGTTGCAACCCTTTAGTTTAACCAAAGTAAGATGAGTTCTGATTGGTTGATTTAGGCTTCAGTACTTTCTACTTACCTTTGCATTCTTCTGGATATCTCAAGTGTTCTCAAGTTTATTAAAAATTTGGAAACTATTTCTTGACTTATTAGAATTTTCTACCATGTTAAGCTTCAATAAAGTAATGAGTGATATATTATCAATAAATATACTGATAATCTCCCATCAGATCAGCACTGTAATAATAAAATTCTTCCAGGGTTTGATATGAAGAATGAACTGAGGCTTTATATATATAGAAAAGCACACCCACCATATTATCATTTGGCATGTGACTATCCAAGTTGAAAGAGGGTCTTAAAGAGCACTCATAACTGTAGTCAGGCATAGGGTTCTCAATAGAACCTCCATGTCTTGACCTAACAGGTGTGGTCCATTCATTTTTTAGAATGACAAGTCAGCAACAAGGAAGGTACCCATTAACAAGAAAACTGCTTATACTAAGGCCTAGTATGAGCCTAATGAGCTGATATAAAGGCTACCTAATAATAACAATAACTATAGAACAAATATTAAAATCTGATATATACGACTCTAACAAAGCAGCAATATGCAAACCTAAAGATGTAGGAAAATAATCAATTATAATAATTTTTACTGAATTAAGCTTCTATGACCACTACTATATTAACACCAATGATAATACAGTATTTATAAAAATGCTTTGATAATATTACACTTTGTTAGTTCTTCTATTGGTTACAAAGAGTTTTATACCAGGGCCTAAGCTAAACCCATAAGGACATTGGGCCTGAGGACAGATACTATGATCTATACCTTTTTATTATTTAAACATTTGGTTTAGGTATCTCAAATTAGGCAACCATAAGAACAGCAGATGTACTTAGGTGCATGATGGTGCACTAGGGTGACTTAACCCATTACATCTAACAAACCTCATAAGCCTTTTCAGAGGGCGAAATATGGAGCTCTGTGTTACTAGTAGTGACCGTTGATTTGGTGTGTTAACTGCCTGGAATCATTGTCACAGTTCTGGCCTTTATTGAAAAAGACCTGGCAGTGACACAGAGCCCCTTCTCTTTTTAAAAAGGAAAAAAAATGTCTATTTTAATGCAGATTGTAACCTTTCACCCTGATGTTTTGTTCGTTCCCAGTAGAGCTCAGGGTATAGAAAAAAGGTGAACTCTGACTTGTGCTTGCCAGGGCAGAGGTTTTCTGGAGATACGATCTATAGGTGCCGAACTCCATACATTATAGGGTTGTCTGCTTTTTCCTTGTGGACCAACAAAGCTGCTAAAAGGCATTTTTATTTCTTTTTAGCGGGAGCTGGTTGACATTGACACCTTTATATATGAAATGAACACATACAATCATATTGAAGCAAGGCTGATCCTTTGTGGCTTCTTGTTATACTTTAAAGTTCTGGTTTGGGACTATCTTCTGTGTTAGTCCTTATGAAGGTCTGAACCAGGGCTGAACCATTGACACAATGGTAACAAATTCATTCTTATTAAAAAGATCCTATAAAATATGTATAGTATAGCAATGGAAGATCTGTTTTCTTCATGATATTTCTCTTTGGACCTGGTCCAAGTATTTTTTGGCATGTAAGGGGCCAACTAAGTAAGCTCAACATTGACATTTTACTGTATTTTCAACATTTCTCCTGTTTATAAAGCTGCCCAATGCAATTTCTTCTACTTTTCAATCTGAAATAACACAGCCAAACATAGCTGTAGGTAAAATTGATAAAATCTTTGGCCTTTTGTAACTAAAATGAGGATATTTAGGAATGCCTACATGCACCAGACCTAAGTAGAGGCTAAAGAAGCATCTTTCCTCAAGGCAGCCTCATTTTTTTATTTTTTTTTATTTTAACCAATTTTAACTTGCCTTCCACAAGTGCACACAAACAATCAGCTAGCATTTTAGATGAAAGTCAGCAATGGCAGCTTAAATATTTGGTTATGTTAAATATAAGTGCCCTTTGCATAGATAAATAGATGGACTGACAGACAGAACAGTTTTTGAAAATATATAAGACCTTTTTTTTCCTGACTACCATTCATATCTTCCTCACTTCTCTTTTTTTTCTTTCTCTCTTCTTTTCCTTCTATCTTTCCTTGCTTCCTTCCTCTCTTCCATCATTCCTTCCCTCTTCACTCCCTCTTTTCCCTTCCTTCTTTATCTTACTTTTTACTTTTTTTTGTTCATCCCCCCTTCCTCTCTCCCTCCTTTCCTTTGTATCCTTTCTTTCTTTCTCCCTCATTTTCCTTCCTTTCATTTCTCTTTCCTCCTTCTTCCTTCTGATTTGTATATCTCTCTGTGTATATATTATTTATAGCCTTTCATCAAAATTGTACTGTGTTTTTCTGTGTAATACTGAGTGCTGCTTCTTAATTCTGCTTTATTTAAGGTGTTGCTTACTATTTCATATTCACAATGACATGTTTGCTCTTGAATGTTGCATGCAGATTGTATATACGCTTTACATTCGCTGTTACTGCTGAGATGCTCAAGACCTCACAGCGCTCCACTGCTGCCCTAGAAAAGACATATTGTACAGCCCAGAAGTGTCCTGAGAGCAGCAGCACAATGTAATTAGATTTCATTCACTGTTCCTAGCACATTCCACATGCATCGTCTATGTAGATTACCTATTTCGAAGCTATAAACACAAGCGGCCAAAGTGCTCTAAAGGATATTGAGGTTTTATTAGTTTGTGAACCTGAGAATTAACTGCTTGTCACCTGTCCCTTAATACATTCAGTATGATGGAAATAAGGCACTTGTCCAATATGTGGTTACATTTTATTCACACAAGGGAGATAAATCAGTGTTTATAAAATACCTAAGGCCATATTTTGAAATCTGTGTACCATTGAGGAAAATTTCCTTTACATAAAGTCAGAGACAGAGACAAAGAAAGAAATCCCCTACAGAAATCCCCCAACTTACCCCATACACACTCTAATTTATTAAAGTTCTCCAAGACTGGAGAAGGTAGACTATCATGGAAGAACCTGGATTTTGAGAAATCTATTCCAGGTTTGCTCGGTCACCCTGGTTCTCTCATGATAGTCTATCTCCAGTCATTTGGAGCTTTAAATCAGGCCCTCTGTGTCCAGTCTGGATCGTCACGCCCTAACATATTGTGAATGGAATGCTACAATCAAATTGTCTCCCAATAGCCCTTACTCCCAAATGTCTATGATGAGAAGCAGGGACAAATTTTGTGCAAAGGACAATCCCCTTGTTGCAGTGGTTGGTAAAACCAACAAGTTCTTTTTTTGCACCTTTAATATTACTTTATACTGGCTTGTAAAAATAACACAATAATTGCAATAATGTAAAGGCCAGATAAAAAGGATAGGTGTTGAAGAACACTTTTGGTAGTTCAGTAGTACATGTTGATGAGGTCTAAAAATCGGGCCACAAGAAAGGTGGGACAGAGTGATCTGGCTTGCAGCAAAGGGTGTGGTCCCTTTTAATAAGGATAATAGGGAGCATTAGCTGTATAGTTTATTTTCCCAGTGGGTAGTGAGAATGTGGTAGACATTTTGACTTGGCAATGTTACGAATAAATAGGAGTAATTGACAGTGTTACTTACTTCCCCTTCCAAATTTTCACAATTTCTTGTGATAAGAAATGCATAAGAAATGATGATTTATGTAATAAATATTAGATATGTAGATAGCCCTCTTGTGTTATCAGTATATCAAACAACTAAATATGCAACCTTGCTGCCTGACCACCAAATTTTAGTAATTACTGATAGCCCTCAGTATTCAAAAGAAATTTGACGTATAAATATATCAGGAATCAGATCCTGCCTTGGAATATAATGTTTTCAGTTACACATATTGTTACAATTAATTATTAAAACATATTGTTTATAGCTTTCTACATTCACAGTAATTTTTAACATCAACTTTTTTACTGCGGCTTTGCATTTTTGAAAGTCAGTCTACACTTGCACATAGGTGTACTTGATGAATACTTGCAAAGGGTCATTTTGGAGATCATTTCTTCTGTGACCACAGCTAGATTCACCTACTTACTTGGGGTAAATGCATCTATATGCCGCACACTGTGTTCAGGGGTGATTATTGCACTTAGCAGTAATAGTGTGTACTGCAGCGACATTCACAGTAGAGATAAATGTGATTACAGATAATGAGTAACAAATGGGCTAAAATGTAAACACAGCACAAGAAACACATCCACACCATTCTGATCATGTTGTTTGCCAGTCTAAATCTGCAGATTTATGAGACAGAACGTTTGATGTGAACTATATAGGTTCCCCACAGCAACCAATTACATTTTTGCTTTCATGTTTCTGGTTCAGCATGGCAGGAAAAATCTGATTGGCCAATGCACTTGATAAAGACAGAATGCTGTAAAATGAATGCATTCAGATGGAGATCTTGTATATAGATGGGGGTTGAGGACTCCTAATAGGTGGGGATGGCAACACCTCTTTTTTGTAAATTGTAAATCTAAAAATGTAATCAATTATTTGTTGATCAAAATTAGCAAATACTAACTGGAATATGATTTCCAGGTTCCTCACACAGAGTAACATAATGGTGATCTTGTGGCCAAAATTCCAAGGGACCCAATTGCAGCTTTTACTGTGTAAATTGGATAATTTTGGGAATATTTAAAAAAGTATTATAAAATGTAGTAAAAAAGAAATGAATGTTGCAATAATCTACAAAAATCACTCAGATTTCAGTTTACCTTTTTTCAGATCATTAAAAATCATTCTGACTGGTTTCTCTGGAACAATCTGCTTTGCACACAGTCAATTGACTTGGCTGTGCCTTATTGAAAAAGCCCAATTGCTTAGAATTCATTGCAAAATAGCTAAACTGTATCAATTTCTGAATGAAGAAGCATCGGCAGTGCCGAAAGGGTTTGCAAAAGGCAATTCTGCTATTATTATTAGAAATAAAAGAATTGCCAATTATTCTTCTTTATTCCCAATATAACCCCAATGCACCCACGCCCCCTGATTGAGAGGATGAATAGATCCCTGGGCTGGCATGTAACAGTCCAATGACTTTGCTTGGCAGGCAGAGAAGATGCTGGACAGGGCTGTGTAGGTGTGGACTTTTTTAGAAAGGAAAATCGGTAACGTATGCCAAGACAGATTTGTGCTGGTATTAGATAGATTCCCACGTTACAATGTCTTTTTAGCTCATTATTATAAAGAATAGTACAGTCACCTATAGCAACAAATCAGAGTTCAGTTGTTTTTTTTGTACTTCTGATGTTCCATGTTATGTGCTGTAGCATCCAATCAGTTCTCTGCAGTCAGATAACTAATAGTTGATTTGTGATTGGGGTTAAGGGTAGACAAAGATTGGCAGATCCAACACTGACAATAATAGGCAGCCAAAAATGTGCCCATCTTTGCTTGAATTATATGCCATCCATTCTAGACACACTTTACTATTTGAACTCATGTGTGCACACAAATCTGCTTGCTTTTCTCCATTTAAAATGGGAACAGTTGGCACTTGGTCACTTAGAAATTTCCAACCATGTCTGAAAATCTTTGCCTGCTCTTAGGAATGGTCATTATAACTTTCTTCTTAGCCATTGCATGGCCTGACTGCTGCAAGTGAGGTTTGATTCTGTTACATTGCTTGGTTGTATAAGGCCAGATCACACCTTACATTCAGTTTTCTTGAACATTCTTAAGATTACCGAATATAAGTAATGGCAACATCTGTTATTTTTAATGGACTGAAAACCCACGAATAAGGAATGTAATGCGTATGGTAATTTGAGGTTGAATTGTAGCTTGCAGGTCATTCTGTTCCGCAAGCATTTTCCATCAGTAATCTTTGTATCAAGCACAAACACCATTTCTGTTTGGTTATTGGACATTTTCTGCTGCCTTCTGTTTGTTAAAGGAATCACGATCTTGGTAATGCTACAGTAAAATGATCAAACCTGACGGTGTAAATCAATGTAGCGTGGCCAATAATTATCTCATTGACAATAAACTGTGATATAAATCTTGGTGAAAGAGGATTGCCCTGGGCATTGGCACACCGTGCAGTGACATCACTATATGGGATCTGGGAAAGTTGTCCCTTTGTAGCAGTTGCTGTGTTTGGAAAGCAGTGAGCTATTCTTGCTGGAAGGGACCAGTTCCATGCAGGATGCTGATTTTAACTCCTGATTGACAGCAGGTTTATGAATCACTAAGAGTTAACAGTTATCCAGCTCTGGGAAAACAATAGTGGAGAAGGGGTGGATCACAAAAAGGGATCCCCCTCTGCTCAGCGACTGGGTGACAGTGGCGTATGGCCCAGGGGGCTGGCTGATTTTTAGGGGTACACACCCAAGACTATAGCAGTGTGTAGGGGGGTAGAGGGGAGGATCACTCGGCAGGGTGGGGCCACTAGAGATTTGTTCTTTGCCTCTGACAATGAGGAGGATTCTACAGGCACACATGCATCTCAGATTCATTCTGCTTAGCTTTAGAAGGGGTTTTCAATCTCTTCCCTCCCTCCCTTCTTTTCTATCCAACTCCCGGGGCTGCCAAACCTAACAATCCTCCTCCTCCTCCTCCGAAACCAGCCGAGAAGAAGCTTGGGAGTCTTATTGAATGTCCATTTCCATTAACTCAGCCTAGGCAATAGCTAATCCACTGCACTGAAGGCAAGGAGGCTAATTAATGACAAGCTTTTACAGTCAAGACTGGCGATAATTGCTTCGGTGTCCTTTATGGTGCCAAGATAAAAATGGACCGGGTCTCACATAAGAGGCACTGTGTACACTGCAAGACAGGAGGACATTAAGAGGCTGGCCGCCTGAATACGGAGCAGAAAATTACTAATAGACAAGAGATAATGAATAGACCAGGCAGGCATTCATGGGGAAAAATCCATTTTGTTAGCACGCGAAATGAGGTGCTGGAAAAGAGTTTGCTAATTGTCCTCATCTTGTAGCAGGCAGGGCTGCTCCCCAATTCATTTCTCTGCTAATTGTGAGTGGGGAAGGGTGCCCACAGCGCCCCGCAGCAATCTGCCTGCCCAGGCTTTTCACTTTTTTTTCCTGTTGGGTTTTTAATTGTTGCTAATACACCTTTATAATGAAGCTAATGAGGGGGAATTATTGGACAACTTTACGCATGGATGCAAAGAGAGAGCAGCACAGGGATTGTGTGCTGCTGCTTCTGGCTATTGCACTCTCATCACTGGATTGGCACTAAGTCTCACTGCCTCCTATAACCAGGTATGCGTTTTATTGCATCCCAAAACCTGGATTTTAAAATGTATGATTGGTCATTACTGATTTCTATGTAATTTTATGAATTTACACTGTATATTCACTTTTACGTGAAAATACAGTGTAAAAATGTTCTTATTTGCATTGTATATTAAGGCTGTGAATTAAGCAGTGTTCATACTCTGGCACTTTAAAATACCAGGCATCATTGTACCAGTTTATCTGTACTTTTTTTTTTTTTTATACTTTTTCATTTGCTTATTTACTGCAAACTATTTACATTGTGAATTCATTTTTTTTTCAAATTATTTTATTAACTTTATTTGTGTTTTATGTAAAATGTTTAGTTTGAGGTTGAACATTTCTGTAACTGGGCATTTCAAAATATCTGACCTTTCAATATAAAGTTTTCTTGCACTTAAGTTTATGCAGTGCATTTCTGTAATCACCTTTTGGTCTGATAAATTTTCATATGCTGAACTGTTTTTTTTTTCTTTTGAATTGGCCCTTTAAAATTCTTTTTACATCAAAAGCACTTTCTTTGCATTTAACATTTAAATTGTAATAATTACACAATGGAAGCTATGGTTTGACATTGTTTCATTTTTTCTGTGTTGTTTCTTACAACCTGATCCTTTAAAGTTCCTGACAACCCAATACCAGATTTAGGTGTATTTACCTTTTACACCTATTTACTTTATTCATTTTTCTTTCCCATTGCTCTATGTTTTTTATGTTTTGTAGCAAGGGCTGTAAAGCTATTTTTCATGATTTATCACTTTTTAATGGCAGATAATGGGTAATTGATGAGTAAAAATGTTGATGGTTGCTATTAACTAATAACTATGTTTTTTTATATTTTCTTAAAAAAGAAAGCAGTGTTAAATTTCTCATTATCTCTATTTTTGGTTTATTTCTATACGCCTGTGAATTCTTTACTACTTTTTGTTATAATACAGTGCTTGCTGTGTTAACTTTTAATGGATTTAGGAGGACTTATTTCCTTTTCTATCATTCTTCACAGAAAAGTAAATTGAAGCTATTGCCTCACCGCTTGGAGGAAGAAGATTCTACTAAATTTATTATCCTCACTCTCATGTCTATTGCCTGTATTATTGGGATCCTCTCTGGGTCCGGGGTCATCTACTGCCTGCGCCACCGGTCCCATCACAAACTCAAGGAGAAGCTCTCAGCCTTGGGAGGTGACAGCAGTACAGATGCCACCAGTACATACCAGGTAAGGAATATTTCCTATGCACCTTTATGATTAATGCTTTTACTGGAATGAAAGTTAAGTATAGGTGTATACAGTGACCGGAGACTTAAATTGCTTCTCCTTTAATCATACTTTATGTAATAATAAGTCTAATATAAAGCATGTTGTACCTTAGTAAAGACAGAACACATCATTAAAGTAGGTGATGACCTGTAAACCATCTACTTTGCTTTGTAGTTACCCATGCATAAAATTTGGTAAGTTTACTGTGTTTTGTGATATTATATTATTCACCTTGTAAGAGGTCATGTTTATATTATAGTTGCAGTTTTCAATAATTACTTTCTGTAAGAGGTACCAATACACCACATTTGTAGAATGGTGTGATGGGCAGTGTATAGTGTTAGCTATATAATAGAACTGTAGACGAAGTTTAGCACTAATCATTTTTTAATATTACATTTGTGCAGAAAAAGCACAGTAATCTAATCAGGTTCAAAGGTTGTCTTTTTCTGTATTCTCTGACATACATTGAATATATATATATTTATTTATATTTATTATATTTTTATTTATTGCATAATTACCCCTGCATTTAGATATATATATATATATATATATATATATATATATATATATATATATATATAATTTATATTGCATTGAAGTAAGCTCACCGACTTCTATCATATATTTTTTATTTATTTAAAATTATCTCAACTGCTCATTTACAGTATATTACTTGGCAAAAAAGATAATTTCCTAGACTATAATTTTTTATTAGAATCACTAACTTCAATGTAACAAAGAGCCAAAAGTTGAAACGCCTTTTCATGAACATTACCAGGGCACGAAACCTTCTTTTGACGGCTCCAATTAATAATATATGTAATTAAAATCAAACCTAGAAAAATGTTTTCTATGTGACCTTTTGGCTATACCTCCTGGGGGCATATTGGTTAGGCTGATATTGATTTTCTAATGAGTAATGGTTTGTTTAATAATCTGGAATCTACACACTACATAAATTATACTTGAATTCTGGCACTGATGACAAAATGTGTCTGCCTAACTTTGAAAATAACATTTTTGTCTCAAATTTCATTTGAAAATCACACATAAATAAAAATAAATATAAATTTTAAACCTTTTTTGCATTCACTATGTTGAATGGTTTGAAAATAAAACAGGTTATGTAATTTACACAAATCTATATATATATATAGAAATAGATACACACCTATCTATTTATTTATTTAATTTTTTAGAAAGCTTTATGTTTTTCTAAATAGGTAGTTTAAAAATAATTAGATCAAAAACTATTTAAAAAGTGTAATTATAAAAAGTAGAATAATACTATTATTTTATGATATCCTTATCATCTACCGATGATCTACCAAGTCTCAGCTGAGAAAGGCCGGCCAGGAACGTGCTGCATTCGAATTAACATTTTTATTATGCCTTGCAATTTGTTTTATATGCCCATATTTTATTCCCCCTATTGTTATGGTGTTTTAGGAAGCTATAAACAAGCCTTGGGAGTGTCTTGTAAACAGAAGCTCTAAGCACACATGCTAGTTGTCAGGGCTTCCCATTAAAGGTGATTAGGAAAAGTGCTTGTGTGACTTGCCTCAGTGATCAGCACCGCTTAGTGCTGCTACATTGGCCTTGGGTAATGCAGATTTCAACCCATTCTCACCTGACGCGCCACCTCACTAACCTCCCCGCTGCTCTGTCATCAGTTCATTAAGAGCCAACGCTGAGCATGTGTTAAAGAGGCTGCTTGTTAATCTCAGTCCAAAACCGCACCCCATGTAGGAAACCGTTTTACTATTTTTTTTCTTTTTTATTTCTGCATTGTGCAACGCTGGACAGAATGAACCCATTACTTCACCCTTTACTTTGGGAAATATCAAAGGTTACCTTATTCAAAATGCGAAAATGCCAGAGGGGTGGGAGTTTGTCTTGATGTTGCACCTGTTAATCCTTTAACCTCTCTGCTTCCAGAAAGGCTCATGGTGCCTTGCTAGAGAGCTCCTCTTTGTTCTGCTGACAGATCACCCACAATGCATTGTTACAATCAGGGCTAGATGCTCTGTACTTCTTCACTATAAATGTAGCACCAACCTACGTTCCTAATAAGCCTTCCTTGGCTATGGCTTTATTATCGATCTTCCCCTAAAATGTAAAATGATATAAAGCTTGCATGTTATATAAGCAAAGGTCTGTAGCGATGATGGATTATATCATGCTGCAACCTTAAAACGAAAAGAAATACCATTTTCCAATATTTGACCAAAAAGAGTGTTATAAAATGTGCTTATGTCGGTCGACTTTTTATATATCTTACAAATAGAGAGTAGATTCTGTTTCGACTTCCTGTTATAAATACACACACAAATGATTAATATTTTAGAGCATGATGTATTACTGTGTATATATATTGGTATGCAACAATTACATGTTAAAGATATAGGGAGAAAAAAAAACGCTTAGCTACAATATTTCCAAAAATATCAAATGATAAAAACTTATTGATATAAAATATATATTTTTTTAGTGAGTATGAATTTTTTCATTAAACAAAAGGCTATGCCTATATAGAACTCTCAGTGAAATAATTAGATATTTTTTGCTTCCATATTAATATTAATTCTTCTGAATTTGCATTGCAATACCTTGTAGCACAGACGGTGCATGTGATTAAATTGTTGGTCAGCATATGGTGTAGTGGCCTTTGTTAACGGAAGGGCCAACAGTCAGTAACCCTCAGACCAGCTTGCTATTCAACATATGCTGCTTTGTCCTTTGTTAAACTTTGTAATATATGCTAAATAAAATTCATCATTTGTAAGACATTGCAGAGAATAACAGGTCATGCGTTTACCAAAAATTTTGGAAACTGTTTCACAATTTTATGTCAAATGTTAAAACTTGCTAATTGCATAGCAGTTGCAATAAGTAAGAATATATATTTGGAGCTAGAAGTTGTTTAGATGGTGGGTGTAGAACAGGTGTTTTGCATAATTTGATCCTTGAAAGATTTACTACAGTCTGGATACAGCTGTCACATTTTTGAATGAAACCACAGAATTGATTTTCAGGCTTAATTTACTTTTTTATATATTAAGGCCAAAATGGGTGTAAGCCTTAACTCATGGCTATACAGCCTTCTTTTGTGATGGTTACACAAAAGGCTGGTCATCCAGTCACACATCTTGTCCGTTCCCCATATTATGCCTGTCACACATCATATCATACATGTAATGCATTACAGGTTGTCCTCTATTGTATATTTAGTAAATTCATCTACTATGTATATATTTATTATTTGATAACAGCATTAGGATGATAGATGGTCCCAAAGAATAGGGAAAGAAAAAAGAACTGTTTTATGGAAAAGTTAGGTTACTAGAGAGCACTCTAATTATCCTACAAATGTCAGGAGACGAGAAGCGGAGCAAAGAAAATTCTTTTATGTGTATGAAGCTGTCTCCCTCCTGTTCCCCTCTCTATTTCCCTTTGTTTAACATCTTTGATGTTCACATCATTGCAGAAAATTGTTGTCACATTTTAACTTACCAGGGAGCCCATGGAATAAAATAAAATAAAAATTTAAAGTCACCCCAAATAACTTATTAATGTCAAAGTCTAACATTTTTGCAGATATGTTTCATTTTTTCTCTCCAGGCATCTCTAATTATGAAAGTTCATTCTTGTAACATTTGTAGGGTTTAAGAATTTTTTTTTTACATTGAATTGTAAAATGACATGGAGCAGTTTTGGCGTTAATGTGACAAAGCCCTATGGCTCCTAATCTCTTTCTAAGTTGTGGTTCCTATGTGTAAATGTGTAAATGTTAAAGTGAATAGGTGTTATATGTAGCAAAATCGCAGAATGTAGAGCGAATTCTAATTTTTAAAGTAGGTTGTGTAATCAGTAGATGAAACTTACAGGTAGAAAGACCTTTTGCTAACATCCCCAAAGTTATAGCAGATAACTGTGTAGAGTCAGTGAAGCTTAAAACAGTAACCAGACTCTGCAGGTAATTATTCAAAATGGCCGTGTCCGCAGTGAATATAGTATTATATTAGCGTTATGGCAGGTACAGATAGACTGCTGCTGCTTACTTTTTACATTTTTTTTACATTTTTTTCTTTCTTTAGATAAGCTAAAAAATGATTCTTGGAATGAAAAACTAGATAAAAGTGTATTTGATAAATAGATTAAAGTGCACAATTAAAATTTTAGCATTGGGTCAATGCCAGTAGGCTAAGTCAGAAACTAGCTTCCTTTAACACCCAGCGATTATGTTATTGAGTTCACAGGTGGCCCACCTACTGATGCTATAACAAGGGATTTTACAGATGACAATGTGAGACTGCTGACTTATAAAGAATGATATACCACAAAGGTATAAGACAATAACAGGAAGCCAAGAAATATACAACCTGTAGGTCAGCAAGGCAGACTTTTTTGATGGAGGTCCTTGACCATAGGTACAAATGCTTTAGTGACCTCAGATAGTTTTATTATAGAGCAATATAGGAAATCAGAGAATTATTAGGATAACAGTACTCCAACCTGTCTCCAAAATCAGATATTGCATCTTTCTCTGATTGGCTGAGTTTTGCCCTTTGATAAAGAATAAAGAACATAACATAACTATGCTTCTGTAAAAGAGCTTTCTGTCAATGCAAACATGCTTTTACTAGGGTCATAAACAGTTTGGAGATAAATTTCATTTTTTATAATAGTTGACTACCTATGTTCGCTACCTAACGCTACCATTGGCCCAAAACTTTTTTACATGTATGTTAATTTATACATCGTTTTTAACTTTTTTTTTCTCGATTAAAAAAGTCAAATATTAGACATATATGAGATAGGCAGAAATAGAAAAGGGGACATCCTATACCTTTGTTGCTCAACTTAACAAAATGATGATGCCAAAGGAAGGTATTTTATTTAAAGCTATTTCCTTGGAGCAGTATATTGGGGTAGATATACCAAAGGAGTTTAGAATCTTCACATAGCAAAGTAAATTATTACCTTGCAGGAATGTTCACCTAAGTGTTGACTGTGATGACAATTCAATTAGCAAAAAATACCCAATCAAATGGAAAAATTAAAAAAAAATGATTGGATGGTTGAAGTTATCAAAACTTAGCAAGGCTTCACCTTATTCACTAAGCTAAGTGATAAAGAAAACCTCTTCAAGAGTATATTTTACTTTGCTAAAAGAACACCTTATATTCCTTAAGTAACTCAATTGTAGTTGGAAGTGTTAAGTTGTTTACCTGTACACGACATGTAGGGAATGGCAATGTCCCATGGGAAGTACACGTGTGGAATTACTTTATTTCCAGTAATCGTGAAGAAGGAAACTTTTATATGTGTTGATTTGTTGATTTTTCTGAACATGGACGTCAATATGGAAGAATTGATAGACTGCACTGCAGCGGAATTAAATCGCTTACAATCCTATATATAAGTATAAATGCTTTTACTTTGAACAGTTTTAGTAGATCTTTCACATAATGTACATAATTTTAGGTATGAAATGGGAACTTCAGATCTATAAAAGTGATAAAATACGCCCTATTCTCCAGGAAATCCACCTAAATTGTATTTCACAATCTACATTTTAATTTATTTAATATATTCAATCTTCAAACTAGAGAAGATGATTAATCATAGGATTAGATATTTTGTCCTATTGAAAAATAGTAAGCTGTACTAAAGAGAATGTAGTGTTCCTTCTATGAGGCAGTAACAACAATGGTCCATTTTTTCTTGCCATGTGTTGGTTGTAGAAGGACAGCCTTTAGTGTCCAGGAAATATTTTTGGAGGGAAATGGATGCGGCTTAGCATTTCAAATCTGCTTGGTGTACTTCTCTATCCATATAGCATTTGATCTTGTCAGGAGATCAGACAGTGTGCACAACATTTTATACATGTCTATGTGTTGAAACAGACTGTCTGAATTATTATACGCGTTGACACATTTGTTTTTTTAATTTTTCCTATGTACCATGAATCACATAGGAATGGAAATTACCAGTCCAATATAACACCGTCATTTTAAGTAAAAGGGTCAAAACGTTTACTAAGATGTTAAGTGAAGCTTTATACAATGAAGGGAAGAGATCACAAAGAGACAATCAGTAAAAAAAAAAAAAAGATTTCAATGTTTGTCACTTCACCTCAATTTGCACTAAATCAGGCCCAAAGTGTTGCGAACACATGTGTTTATTTATCCATGTATGTTATATAAAATTAGTTTACATAAATTGGTCCATAACGTGTAGTGTTTACTGATGCTTAAAAATGACCAAGTGAAGGATAAATGCATTGAAAATAGCAAGTCTGGTATAGAACATTATGTCTTGTTAACATCAAATCTGAAACCTCAGTGCCGACCTTCCATTTTGATGTTTCACTGGTGAAGAACAATAAGTATCACGCTGTGCTTGTAACTGGCCTGCATGTTGCATGTGACCAAACGTGTCTGCTTTTCATTCATTAACATCCTGACCGTGGTTGACTTGCTTGAATACCCTGTCACTGTAGGCGTCACAGTTCTGGAGCATGCCAGTGTGTGCCATGTAAAGACAAGTCATGCGTTCAATGCAGAGTGGCACCAATGCAGAGGAGGCTTTTCACATTTTAGGTGATGGTGAAATGTGATTTTATGCTAGCAAAAAAAACAGGCTGTGACAGCCAGGACAAAACTGTAAGGCTAGAATGCCGTTGAGGATTCTGGATTGTTTTAAGGTAACAGTAAGCTTGGTTTAAAAATCAAGCTGTAGGAGCCTGATACAGTTGTATCGGTTCCTTTCTTGTGCTAAAATTACTGACAATGATTTTATTGCACACAATCAGCTTTTCACAGTGTGAATTAGAAGTTACAACAAGTCAAATAAAGCCTGCCTTATTTTCCTGGGACGGCTGATGTCCCTTCTGTAAAAAAAAAAGCTTACCTGCCCATTGGTAATTTTTTAAGTGCACTTACCTCTCCTGAGGGTACCAGCTATCAGCATCTTCAGTTCATCTTCTTCTGGATTCAGAATCTTTGACCGTTTTGATTGACCAGGCAGGAACAACTTAACAATTGTGTTTGCTGGAATCGCATACATTACAGAAAAGATTGCGAGCAGGCAGGTTAGTTTCTTTTATTGCAGAAAAGATATCGCCAGCCCATTCAGTAACAAACAACTTGTCTGCTCGCAGTCTGTTTATTTTTAAACTATAGTTCTGCTTAAACTAAATGTAGTCATCATGGATTCTGGGTGCCATATTGTATGTGTTTGTCCTGTATGAATCTTAACATCAGATTACTTGTCCAGAATTCCTCTTGACTGTGGGCAGCCTTAGGAGGTTCATGTACTACTTTATTCCACAAAAATATTTTGGTTCACGATTGACCAAGGACTGGATCTTGTAGAGTTTCACTAGTGGCCAATATAACCATCGTGAGAATTAATTATAGTTTAGAGGTTGCCCTGTAATTGGCCATTGGAAAAACAGAAAATAAGTATTCTGTTGCCTGTTTGCTGCTTCACTAGTTATATAGTGGGTCAGATAGTAGAGACAGATGTTAGAGACAGATATCCCATCACCACAAATTTAGTGTGTCACTGTAAATCTGGCCAGCCAATGTTTTTTCTGTATAGGAAAAATACAGATTTCCAGTTTCTTAAGAAACACTGGGTGAAATATTTGCATCTTACTACATTTCCTTAAAGTCATAATTTACTAAAGCTGCTAAATACGGAAGGGGTTACTTTGATCACAGGCAATGAGGGCGTTATATATATATATATGTACATATTATGCCCATTATCTAAAAGAGTTGGAGTCCAGTATAGTTTGTTCTAGTAAAATCTGAGCACAGTAGCTCACAGGTTAGTGCTCTGGCCTTTGCAGCGCTAGGTCCCAGGTTCGAATCCTGGCCAGGGCACTATGTGCATGGAGTTTGCATATTCTCCCTGTGTTTGTGTGGGTTTCCTTCCACATCACAAAAACGTGCTGGTTTCCCCCTTGGTCTGTATTAAAGACATAATGACTATCATAGGGACATTAGATTATGAGCCCCTTTGAGGGACAGCTAGTGACATGACTGTAGACTTTGTACAGTGCTGTGTAATATGATGGTGCTGCTATATAAATATTGTGTAATAATAAAACAATATTAATAAATATTTAAAAGCCTTATATGCAAGGTTTATGAAAATCAAAATATACAGGATATCTTTTATGACTTTTATTTTTTTTGGGATGAGAGTTATCCGGTGGACACAACATTGGTATGCCAAACTGTAACTGTACTGCCCATCACTAAGTTTGAGTTACGGTTTTATTTACTGCAGGTGGCTGCCTTGCATGCTCTAATGCTTTCCTAGTTCTATCTTTTTTTTGCCCTTATTCATCTGGATGAGTGAGCGTTTGTTCTCTACCATATGTTTTTGCTGTTTTTCCATCCTAATACTAATGGAAATTGATAGTGTATCATGCGCATTGACTATTTTGCATGCAACAATTAATATTTCACATAAAAATCTGATTTTTCGCAGAATTTTTATTTATGAAATCTATACAGAAATGCAGGATTGTTATGCTGTGTATGCATATTGGTGGAAAGTTGTTTTTTATTATATTTACTACTTGTCCTTACATAATGCAGTTTTGTAGTGATTTGCATAGGCTGTGCCGTTCACACCACTTTTTTACTCAATAGAATTTAAAGGCCTAGTGTAAGGTCTAGAGCCACAAAGAGGTCATTTTCCGACTCTTTGAGAAGTATTTTCCAAAGTCTCCCTGCATTTAGAGTTTAGATAACAAATCAAGTAAAAAAAAAACAACGGTCATAGCTGTCTTTGGTTTGATGTGGATTGCAAAAATTATGCTGGACACTGGAACGTCTCTACTAATGCCAATCAGTAGTTCCGATTCTTAGCCATAGCTATATTTATTGGAGCCACCTAGTTGAAACATACTACCAGACTGTATTGATCATCATCCTTGTATTGCATGGAAGGGTCTTCGTTTTGTAGGGCCTTTTCTGTAGATCCCTTAGTGTAACAAGTTGTAAAATTGTACAAAATGGGAAGCATGGTTTTAGTACAGTAGTGATGATCATTGGCCCTTGAGAACAGTGAGAACAGCTGACCACTCAATCTGCTTATATTAGAATATCATGGCCTAGTGACATCAGTGTGAGCATCTCAACCAATATTCAGCTCCGATGGTTATGAAAAAGGCAATACCCTGTCTTAAATCCAATAAATAGTCTAAATATTTATTCCTATATAGTCTTCATATACAGCCCATAACGTATTGTTTTTCAACCTTTTTAACATGGGTGAACCCTTGAATTAACTTTCAGGTCTTCAGGGAACCCCCGCTTGAATTACTACATGGTGGCTCAGTAGTTAGCATTTTGGCCTTTGCAGCGCTGGGTCCCAAGTTCAAATCTTGGCCAGGACTCTATCTGCATGGAGTTTGCAGGTTCTTCCCAAGATTGCATAGGTTTCCTCCCACATTCCAAAAACATGCAGTTGGGTTAGTTGGCTTTCCCCCATCATTAACCTTAGACTGTACTAATGGTATATGACTATGGTAAGGGCATTAGATTGTGAGCTCTTTTGAATGATAGTTAGTGACATAACAATGGACTTTGTACAGAGCTATGTAATATGTTGGCGCTATGTAAATACTGTGTAATAATAATGCATTCACAGCTCGTAGTACATTGCTGTGGTGGTCAATAGGAAGAATGCCTCTTACACTGCTGACCATTGGGAAGAATGTTCATCAAACAGATAACCACGGAGATCATTGGTATCTGGAAAACTGACCTGAGAGGCACACTTTGCCTATTGCTCAAGGAAACCCCTAGAAACCTCTGGAGCAACTTTAGGGTTTCGTGGAATTCTGGCTGAGAAATATTGCTATAACTAAAAAATTATCAGCATATTTTTCCTGTATACAAAGGAAATATTCCTTCCTTTTTGTTTTTTTGTAGGGCAGGGAAATCACTCATTTATCATTGAAAAAGATAAGATATCCACAAAATTTTGTCTGGCCCAATGTACATTGTCATTATCAGATGCCTTTACCTGACAGATGCATTCATACATCAACTGACACATTGGGTGGGAGATTAGCACAGTAGGGAGAAGAGGGGATGAATTTTTTTATTTATGTATCACAATATATTAGGATACGTGACAGCTTGTGAGTTGCAGAACTCTTTCCATATCCTGTCCTCATGTTTTCCAGGCATTGGACAATATATAGCAGAAAAAATGGAACATGTAAATAATCATCATACAGGTTCCAACACACTGAACACTGCATTGGAGATCTAGAAGTCTTTTATATAAATGTAATTGCACTTAACATTGTGTGATTCAAACATAAATAGCCCCATAAAGAGCTATTGTGATGTTATGTTGTCATTTGATAAACCTTGGGAATATTTCCCATAGGAAAGACCTGATAGTCTGCTTCAATTAGATAATCTTTCTAGATAGACATTATAGTCTGCAGTATGTTATCTTGGCTTGTGTCATGATTAAATTGTTTTATTGATTGTTCAATGTAATGGACATGTATGTGGTCACATTTATATCAGACATACCATGTGTCAGTGATTCATTTTAATTAAACATGGTATATGTAGATGTTACTAGGCATCAGAACAGGATTTTGACAGAGTTTTGGATAAACACACCCGAACAATAATCTTACCGTCAGCCACTCATGGAGATTTGCTTCATCCAAGCAAACCAACCAGTGATACAAAATGCTTCTTCATTTGTCTGTGAAACAGGCCTAAGAGGACCAGCTGATCCTTGTTATGTCTTTTGGCATTTTGCAGCACCCCCAGCGATTGATTTTCAAAAAATAATAAGATGAACTGATCCTTGAATGTTTGTATTCATAGGGATGCATGGGTTTTTAGGTTCTAGGTTGTCACTGCTATGAACCTTAGCAAGTACATGCATGAATTTAAAGACTCTTACATGGATGGTCAAATAAAATTGTGATGAGTAGTAATGACTGTGCAGCACTTCCTAATAAATAAAAAATACTTTATTTGACAATGCAAAAAATTAAGAAACTACCCGGTCTGGCAATAAATTTGGTATTCTGATGTAATTTTAACAAGAACCATATATAATCCTAAAACAACTATGTGATGTTACTTCACCACCACCTTTCCATGCAGATGCATGCTACTATCCAGTCTAGTCCAAACTGTGTGTCAGGAACCCTAAGGGGGTCCATCAGTTTTCATATCCCTAATTAATTAATTGATAAATGTGACTACAAAACAACAGCAAGCAAACCACTGCAGGTTTACATGAAGCACTGGGCCTTTATACCAGTGTGTTTTTACATATATTTGAGTGCACATTGCTGAACAAAAAAAAAATTAGAAAGGACCCCACTTCATGCAGAAAATAAATATTAATATTCATAAGGCAAATGCACCATAATACATCCCAAACACAACACAACATATGGAAGACATGCCTAAAATGAATAATAAACATAAATTAATTTATAATAATTAAAGATTATCTAAATTGTACATTCCTAATAAATCTAATTGCTTTTGGGCATGTGAAAACCTATTGTACATTCCTACTAAATTTAATTGCTTTTGTGCATGTTCTTAACCATATTTAATTTTTTAGGCAACTAACATATGTTAGTTTGGTTGGTTTTTCAGCAAATGTAGACCTGTTACAAATGCAAATGTAGACATGTTACATGGTCTGAGCCATACATCCCCATAGTTCCCTATTGCTAACATAGACTTGATAGCAACCTGTACTGAGTTTTTATCCATTGTTCTGTGTTGTGTATTGTTGTGTAAGATCTCCCCTTTAGTGAATATTTGTCAATTCCCTGTAACTGTACATTAGTGCTAAGCAGTCATTCAATGTATAATTAGAGCCAAAACAGTTTTTTTTGCAGTCTGTTTGAGATTTGAGAGAAATATTCTCTCTTTTCCTGTTCAGTGGATACAACAGGATGTGATCTGAAATCCCCCCAAGGTGAATCTAATCACCTCTTAAACAGTTGTCACCATAACGGGTCTCTATTGAATCACTAATCACCAATCACTATTAATTTCTTGTTAGTGATCACTAGGACCAATAGAGAAAGTGAATATCCAATGTGGGGACCCAACAAAAACACCAAACAGGATTCTAATCCTTTAACATTCCAATTGTAGGCATTGTTATTAATGGGGAAGTGTTAGGTTCTACATGACATTTTGCATTTTGTAGGATTTTACATTTTCTCATATTGACTCTCTAAAACAAGTACAGTTTGAATCTGTTGCTGCAGCTTGTAATAATATATTACTACCTCTACCAAAATCCCTCAGTGGGTTTTTGTTTGTTTTTTTTTTTTTTTGCCACATCATGCTCTTACTAGCACATACCTCAAAGCTGAAATATCACATGGGCTTTGTCATCCTGGCATTATGCATTGTGGTGGTAATAATAATAAGGTAATGGATGATTTCACACGTTCTCGTGGGTTGGCGTTCTGCGGTCTCGCTGTCACTTCCATAAAAATGATAGAATATTAGTGAAGCACAAACATTGCGTAAACCTGCAGCAGTAAATTTAGATCATAATCTGTTTCAGTGAAGCTTCTTTCAGCAGTGTATTACAAGTGAGAGTCAAACCAAAATCAGCTTAGCATTTAAACAATAGGATTATACATACTGGAAAGAGGATTGCTAATTAACCGAGAGATTCAGAATGGGCCAAGGACACAGTCCACTGAGGCACATCACAAGCTTTATGGCTGAGATATGATGAGATCAAAGACATTTTATTCACAGCTCTGATGACTCCGTTTTAATTGGCTCTGAATAAAATAATATATTTATAGTGATGTGTGTGCATATATACAATATACATGGACTGTGTCTACACTCTTTTAATAACTTGAATTTTTAAACAAAATTGTTATATACATTGTGCACAATTTTCTTGTTTTATTCCATGGCATATCATTTTATTCTCTGCAGACCTATTGCATAGCAGAAAATGTCTTTTCATAACATACATTATTTAGAGAAAGAAAAGAAATGAATTCAATTTACAGCATCAAGAGATAAAGTATGAGACATAACAACAGGTGTTAAACAATCAAACACTTAACAATCTGGAAGAGCAAGAATAACAGATTAAAAGTATCATAGGAATGAACATGTAGTGAATGTTACCTGTATTGACTGGAGTGCCTTAGACCTTCCAAATATACAACTAAAATACCTATATTTCTGAATATTCAAATTAGTAGATTCTACAGACTCAATATGTATATATTGAGCACATTATATATATATATATATATATATAATTTCGTTTATTTAGTCAATTAAAATACATTTGTTAAAAAATTTTTTTTGATACAATGAACAGTGAAATTTCTTTAAAACACAATATATTTCAATTACATAGTCTCACATGTTCACATAATCTCACATATATAGCATTATAGCATCAACGCGTTTCACGGATATGTCCACTTTTTCGGGAAACTATGGAGACCTATTGACATAATATACTTGATTTAGTGCATAATAAAATTAGGTTTGGTTTTTACAAATGAATTGGTGTATACTCGCTGATAAATTGGAATTCAAAACAAACACCACTAACTGTGGATACCTCCTCAAGATAGTGTGCGGATCATTCAAAAGGAGAGGGCGGTAGCAGTATGGCAGGAGGCAAGATATGGGTATCAAATTTGTATAATATTTATTGTAAGATTAATCTTGTTATGTATTTTTTTATTTACTAGCATACTCATAATTAATCCTGCTAAAATATGAGGGGATTAAACCTTGAAAGCTCCGTATAACACTAGCACTAATGGTGCAATTCACTGGGGTCCTAAAAACCACATGTTCGATAGGATATATATTCAGCAGCAAAAATGAAATCTAAGGTAGGGTGGATGAGACCAATAATTTCCCTAATATTCATGTCCATAATAAATGGTAATAGTCTTTTATATATTTTATAATTTATTGTTACCTACCTTATAAGTCCAAAATACCAATTTTAAAGGTCTGCTGTAGAAAGTGTCTGGTACCTGTTTGGAGGTTTTTCCCGACGATGCGTCCTGTCCCTGCACCACTCGGACTCCTAATGAAGCCGCATGGTTTGACTTGGCGTCCCTTGTGGCTGGAAGTCCCGCTCCGTTCAGGAAGTGAGTTAGAGGCGGGAATTGCCACGTCTACCTGGTCATAAACTAGCCTGTGGATGACGTAGGAGGTTCAGAAAACCTGGATGGATCTCGTCCAGGATTCAAAACAGTTGCTAGAAATCCATTCCAGGTTTGATGGATCACCCAGCTTCACTGATGAAAGTATATCTTCCCCAGCCTTTGAAGAGCATTAATAAATCAGGCCCTTTGAGTGATCTGCTCTTTTATTCTAAGGTCTGTTTGTACTATAGTTTGTAAAAGGATGAACTTGGAGGGGAGGGAAATTGGAAGGAAGGGAGGAGAGTGGGGGTAAAGGGGGAATAAAGGGTCAATGAGAGAGGGAGGGCTGGGTGTGTAGGTATGGTAGGTATGGCCACTTTAAAAAAAAAGATCTATATATGTGTATAAATCTTTATGTCCTGACTGGAGACATGGGTGATGTCCTATGTGGGAGGAGTAACTGGGCTTGCCATCCCAAGAAATAACACCTAAGAGCAAATAAGAGAACCGGGCCATTCATCACAAAAGTGTTATCTCCTTCTGACTAACAGTAACTAACAGTAACTCCAGATATTTCAGTGAGACACATTAAATACACATTTTTGATCACTGGAAAAAAGTCAGGGAAGAGTTTCCAATATTGCATGGACAGATTGAGCATTTTGAGAATTGTCCATGACAATTTGGCAGAACTAGAATATCTTTCAGAACTCATTACATATGCTGTCCTTTAGGTATTTGGCTTTCACTTGTGTAATTTGTCCACTAGAAAATTCAAAAACTTCTTACACTGTCAAAGTTTACTTTACTGTTTACTGGTCATAGTGGATGGAGCACATAACATAGGAGAAAAAACATTAGCTTTCCTCAGTTCACTTGGGCATCTCCTCTGAGGCAATTCTAATTACCAGGCACAACCATAGGCTTGGAAAAAGAGATGGTCCCATCAGTATAATGTCATACATGAAGCTATAGTTAGAACAAACATTTTAGAGAAACATCAAGACAATGCATGAACCAGATGGGGCACAATACAAAAGGACTGGCTTCAGGAAACCAAAAATTAATCAACCTAGTAGGGTATCCTGTGTAAGAATGTCCATGGAGAAGAGACTTTGATGCTGGAACAATAGCAGATGGAGTGACGCCATTTGGCATCTTGAGAGCACACCCAACTGGGGAATCCAGTGTTGGGATATGAAAGCTGGCCAAACCCATATTTCATAATTCCATAAAGGGCATATACGGCCAAATTTCCTGAACTGCATTCAGTGTTTAAGATCTGTCTTTCTGCCTATTTGTAATATTTTTGGTTATTCAATAATTCATTCTCTTTCTATAAATGTTTTATGTTTTATTTCTTACTAGTTGTGTTGCAGTAGACAGCTCCGCTATCTTTATAACAGGAATCGCTTGTCTGTATCACTTTTTTGGGATACAATATATAATGCGGTCTGACTAGTTGCTATAGGCATCTTGTATTTTTATCAATAAGCATCAGTATATCTGTAAACATATTGTGACCAATTTAAATCATCTGGTACTGCATTGACATCATTACAAGTGCTGAAAGGTGACAATCTGGTTGGAATGTCGCTTAAGTTGATTGCTGTTTGCACAATGTAACTAAGGGTTTGATTATATAGTATGGTTATCATTCTATTTATAAAGCAGTGAATCTGAAACATTTTCTGTGGGGAATAAATTATTATTAATAAACACTTGGACCTGCATGATTCTCCATTAGGGAATGTTTCAGTGAATGTCTAAATAACTGCTTTAAAATAGACTCCATAGTGTATAATGTTCATGGCACAAATTTGATGTGAAAAATGTGAATAGCTTTGTGAATGTAAATAGCTTTGAATATATTCTAGCGACAAAGACATTAAATGTTGCAAAGTCCAGATTTAGGGATTTTGTTCAATAGGGCAAAATGCAGAAAACCATTAGAAAAAATCAGCACCAATGTAATTTTTTAGACATTGATGTGCTGCTGAATATAAATAAGTCCTGTTTGATTAAGCTTTACAACAGATAATTTATTTAAAAGAATGTACACATTCATAAACACACACATACCATACTACATACCATGCTTTTCAATCTAATCTAAAAAAATGTGTTTTTTAACTACAGAAAGGAGAGTTGGGCATATCTTTGATGTCTATAATTGGCATTACTAAAGACCTCCAGGCAACGATTTATTTTAATTGATATCAATATTTCATGCTTTGTCTTTCAAATAGCCAAAATGCATAGTGATTGCAGATGAAGTCACTGCAGGTTTAGCAGACAAACACAAGTGTATAAGCCATTCTGGACTAAGTATTGTGGGGGTTGGAAAACAATGTTTCAGTCTGGACATTGATGTACACATCTGCCGGGTATTGGTAGGCAAAGTGACATCTTCCTATATTATCAAGTTGAGAATTATAATGAATATTTTCATCATTAAAGTACTGCCACATAAGTTAGCCCTTAACAGCCTATTACTTGTCTGAGATTCTCATTCAAGACCACCCTATCATCACCCATGCGGAGATAAGGTTAGTTATTTAATGACCCAAAATAGTTATAGTTTTCCTTGCTTTTAACATTCCTACAGTCTACATATGACCAGGCTATGGACATTGAAAACCTTAAAAAAATCTTAGCAAGCAGTAAATAAGCTCCAGTGCCATAATTGTGCTTAGCTTCAAAAATTTAAAACATTATCGGTAAGACAGCTCAACTCACTCTGGACACCCTCTAAAGGCTCCTGTCCAGGGGTTAATATTAGAGATCACAAGGCTGGAAAGCTTTTGAGACACTTCTGAGACACACTGAGCCGAGAGGCTGACTTGGACAACGTAAATGTTTTTTGCTGTGAACTTTGTAGCTAAGTTTCTCCACAATGGGTGCAGCTAAATAAGTCAGTGAGGGGGTTGCCTTAAAGTGTATTTACTGTTTGTAGAGAATAAATACAATAATGTCAACAACTTAGCCATCATCATGCCTTATCGCCATGTTTCTGTTACTGCCCATAGGACTTATGGGTTGATTTCTCTGAATGCCTTGACATCTTTTTAAAGTTTATGCATATGTATGCTAGTTAATACTGTGCTATCCTTGGGCATATGGAGCTGTGGAAAGTATGATTACTGAAGTTTGCAAATATATATATATATTTTAGGACACACTTATCTTTTAATTTAACTACTTATCTTGTACCTTTATACATGTATAGTAAATCCCAATAATGTTCAGTAATTTAAATCATATACAAGCTAGGAAGGATGTAGAATCTCATCTTGGTTTTTTGGAGATGAACTGAATCCTATTGAGGAAGTAGAACAGATGGCCTGCTTTCTATCAGTCTATCAGAGAGGATATAAAAACACTGATATAGTGGGAGTCTTCTGGATTGATCACTGAGGATAACACCAAATGTGCAGATATAATGCTTACAGTCGAAAGGGAACAGCATTAAACAAAAAATTGTCAAGTAATTCTATGATTGTCAGTATACGCACAGATAGTGTTACTGGAAGGAGCTGGAACCAGACCTAACGCTGTAATGCAAAAATGCTAACCTCCTAAGCTGACCATGTTACATTCTACGACTACGATCTACCAACAACTATTTAGTGCATGTACCTGTCTGACTGTTAAAATATGAATTGATTATTAAAATAGGCCCTTGTATTACAAGGTACAGAGACTTCTCAATCAGATTGTAATGTCTGCTATGTAGGCTTTAGCAAATTTGCCTATTTTACTAATCTTCACCTATGGCACCCTGTGTTTACCCATTGAATAGTGTTCAAGGCAGCTGTTCTATAATGAGTATTTCTCCTCCTTTATTTTTCAAACAAGAGATGGGACCTAAGATAGCGGTGTAAACCAGCTGTAAGGGCGAACATAGAATTCCAATTTATTTTAACGCACTTAAACTGCAGTATGTAAAAGTTAAATATTTTTATTCAATAAAAGAAAGAAATGTTGTATCTCTTCCAGTTTGTACTATTGCAGTATTATGTACATACCACAGATCTTCTTATTCTGATAGCAGGAGTATTTTTCAACTTTTACATTGGCTGATGTGATTGTGAATTTACACACAAACAGCAGTGACAATTGACAGCAGAGTTTGTTACTCTGTGATAGAAGCAATCTGCTGTGATTTTAATAAAATATTGAAGCACTCACACATCTGATAAATTGGACATTTATAAGCCATAATGACACAACTATGAAGTAAGTAATAGTCCTGTTTATTAACCCTAATGTGCAAGTATTGGAAATTAGTAAAAAAAATGGTGCCAGAACTCCATTTTTGTTACTGTGCACTGGCACCTTATCCAATGCACTTTTCATAGTACAATAAACAATTATTTTCAGTAGCTATGCTTCAAAAGGGCTCACAGTATATGTTCCTTCCTTAGTCTAGGTGCAAGTCGATACATATTTTTGCCTTGCCCATTATTGTAGGAATTAAGGGAAGACATGGTGTGAGTGAGTCTAATGGAATGAGTGAAAGTGTATCCTAAAAGTACTTTTAAACGCCATTTGTGTAACAATAATATTTAATTTGTTCCAAACAGAACGATTAAATGTTTAAAGTCAGGTTCGTATCTGGAGAGCTAGTGATAGGGGTTAGTTTCAAGGTAGGTTACTTTGTGGATAAGGTACTAGACGGAGGGAGGGTTAATTTAGGCACCTTGTAGGAAAAGGTTGAGGTTAAGTACCAAGAAAGGGTGGTTAAAAGTTAAAGTTAGTCACTGCAAAAGTAAAATTAGGTACTAAATTGAGGGGGTGATATTGAGGTTAGTTACCCGGCAGGAGGGGATTATGGCTAGACAGCAGGATGGGATTTCAGCATTTAAGGTAGGAAAATGGAATATGGTAGGTGATAGGTACAGCTATCAGATCTTTCTACCTTAGAATACCAATTGCTGTAACAGTTTGGCTGATTACTGCTTTCACTTCTGCAGAGAAAGTAAATACTGAAAAGCTTATTTTGCCAGCAGTTGGCTCAGGTATCACTCCAACCAGTTGTGGCTCTGCACTTACAAATATCTGCATATAACTTACAGAATGATTTATTCTCTAGAAAAGTCGTAGAGCCTTGTGGGCAAAGAGATTATAAGATAGGACGTTATTAGAGGGGCATTAGAGGTACATAGAGGGTGTTGGCGTGTATTTGTGCATCCAGTCAGAACTATATGTGGGATGGAAGAAGTGAAATGATTTAAATGCAAATCACTATTCTGCAGTACATAATAGTCAATATCTAATGAGATAACTGTTAACAAGCAGTTAAAGATCTCATTGACCAAAAAGATTAAATCACCAGAATAGCCCTTGGCTAAAGACATACTAGGTGAACATATATTTTGTAACCTTCACTGTTAACAGTCATATAATTTAAATGGTATGTTAGGAGAAGCTATAATATTAAACACAGAACTATTAACTGTTAAAGTGAATCTGTCATGTAAAAAAACATAAGAGCTGGTATTGCTGGTCTCCTTCTGAAAATGTCTCCTCTTTTTGCTCTAACATTCTCAAATGGAGAGAAATGGCATCAATGTAATCCTGACAAATTCCCTTTATTTGGCTCATTAAATTAGTTCTATTTTTATTGTGGAGAAGAACATTTGTTGAAAAATGTTTAGATGCATTTTTCTGTTTCGTACAATGATTTTGTTATGTCAAACCAATACATCCATAAGATGTACTTACAGCGCTGTCTCTTGTACTTTACCACAGCTTTTAGCTAAGCTGTCTTTCTTTATAATTGCAGCCTGTCCACTGTAGACAATTCACAATATAGATTAAATGTATGGGGGCTTTTTAATTGTTCCTACTTGTTTTGTTGTCTTATCTTGAGTATTTCTCTAAAATGTGTTATCCGCCAGACTATTAAGCCACTATTTGTTGTATTGGGTGTTTTTTAAATTATTTTATTGTTACAGTCTTTTTGCTTGCTTTACCAAGCAATAGGTTATTTTCTACTAGCACCATGATCATAATAATAATTCTAGATTAGAATGTGTATATAAAAGCTTCTTTTTGTGTATTGCTTTCTTTGTTTTGTATTATTTATTTTAAAAACCACCAACCTTTTCTGCACTATTTAAAGAGTATATATAATCTTTATTGTTTATCTACTCCTTTCATGAGTTATAACGAGCCTAAAGGGTAGTTTATGTAAGACAGCATTAGTGGCCACACACATAACACATACATGGTCAACTTGTTGCTATAAGAAATTTAAACCTGGGAAAAATCTGCCAACATTTCGACCAGCTCCTCTTAACCAGAGTTCCCTACATGTTTCTTTGGGGTTTCTTTAACTGTGGCAGACTGCCCTTCCATTTTATGATGCTTGCATAACTCTAGGGCCAACACAATTTGGTGCAACCAGCTGCATGACTCCAATGATGTTTTTAGAGGCCTATAAAAGTGTTATTTTAGCCACCATTGTAGGAGGGCATTTTTTCCACTGACCACACATTTAAAAGGCTTTTTTTCCTCATTGACCCCCTAAAAATCTAAACAATATTTTGTGGTTTACTCTGGGGATAAAAGATTGAGAAAGGCTGCTCTAAACATACAGTGGCTGCGTGAGAGCAACTGCACTAAATAACAGTGCAAAACTCTCAGACATAAAAGGTTAAAGATATATGCATCTAGCAAAAGAGATGGGAAAAGGTACAAGATCTGCGTAAAAATACTAATAGTAGTAAATCCATAGGATAGCAAAATGGAGAAATTATCCCATTCTCTAGGTTCATATTCGTCAGGAAAGCTACAACCTTACAATACAAACACAAAGAAGGCTGAACAATGTACATATTTATCAAGGTTAATGCGTACTACTTGTTTTTCTCTGGTGTCAGCAGTGGGGTGTCTCTAGTCCTGAATACAGTGGCAGCCAGGAGATATTATGTGCCAACTGTTCTGTCCGGGAGTGCCATAAGCCCATCCCAACATGGCCAAGCACTCATAGGAAGTATGGCATTAGCTTAAAGGACAGGTTGGCTGGTGGACACAATTGAACTCCAGAAGTAGAGCTCTCTAGAAGGGTCTGCATGGGACATTGCAAATAAGAAGGTACACATTGCAGCAAGAACTGCATTTTTTTTTAGTATTGGGATATATTTTTTGTATTTTATTACAAAGAAGTGGAGCTTTAAAAATGTCATCTGAAGTATAAACTTTTAAATTATTTCTACACAAGCATTTCACAATGTAATGGAAAATATTAAATCCTAATGTAAACTATGTCAGCCAATCAGATATCAGCTCTTAGCAGCTTGGCGGAAAACCGAACTTTTAACCTTGTTTTCCATAATCCCCCTCCTACATGTTACATAATTATTTTGCTTAGGATTCCAATTATTTTGCAAATTTCTAATTTTCCTAAATCAAGTCTCACACCACACAGCCTTTACATGCTTAGGAATGTTTCATTCTGACATTAAAGGGCCACTATAGGACAACATCATTTTTATAATCTGGGTTATGTAAATGAGATTTTAATAATATTCATGACTTAATATGTAAGGTTTCCGAAATTATTGGAACAAAAATATAGAAAACCATCATTCAGTTATAGGGAGCAATCATTTTCTAAGACATATTTGGCATGCTGTCCTATAATCTCATAAAAGAAAAATACTAACTTGGTTGCCTCTGATAAAGGATCAATTTTAGACAAAATGGGGCCAAGAACAGTTTTTCAAATAGGGTTGTAAAGTAATTGATGACACAAGGGTGTACACAGTAATGTAAAAAAAAATTATTATTAACCTTTTCAACATATTTAAATAGGAAAACATTAGAGCTTAATTTAAACAATGTCTACAGATACAGATTAATATACCTGAATAACAACACAGGTTTATTTGTATATTAAATTTGATATACTTAAAGATAGATAGATAGATAGATAGATAGAAACACAAGAAGGTTTATTTATTCACATGAATGTGAAATGCAGCAAACGTTTTCCGGTGGTAGATCAATCACTGTCATTTAAAACATGTGCACTTGGAATATTTACCTGCAGAGAATGTTTGCTGAATATTCTAAGTGCAAATGTTTTAAATGACAGTGATTGATTCACTACCAGAAAATGTTTGGTCACATTTACTGCTTTATAAGTAATCCCAAAGGTAAATTTGTCCTTTCAATCTTTCATTCAGTGAAAATATCAATAGATGCAATGGTGCAGTGTTAAAATCCCCCATAAGGTGCTCTTGCCCCTTTAGCAGATACTATTTCTCATCTTCCACAAGTGTCTGATATTGACTTTTTATAACAGAGGTCTGCAAAAGGTTGGTCTTATTAGTGTGTTTCTACTTCTTTGCTATTCCATAAAGGCCCAAGTTCAACCTATTCAACCTTGACCAAGCTGATCCCTTCTTACTGTAGTAGACAAAACTGAGGTCAGAGCTGATCACAAGGGTGTCTGGATAATAAAAATGGCTTAACAAATCTATAATTTCATTGGCGGGTAAGAGAATCACACATCTGTATTTTAACTGTGAATTCGGCTGTTCTGTACAGTAAAGCCATGCATTTAATTGTACAATAAACTGACTGAACTAAATATTTATGAGATCATTTGCTAGGCATAATTGCATTTATATGGAATATTTTTTTACATCATGAAAAACATGAACAATGTAATGCAAAAATGCATCATCTGACAAGAGAAATACAATAGCTGTGATTGCAAGATCCTGAAAATTCTAAAGTCAAAACCGTACTTTATATATGTTATTACTAAAAAACGTAGTTACACTTTCCCTGTTTTCTGTGGGTTTGGGCCCACTACTGTTTCTTGAAATATCTTGTTATCCCATTTGAGTTTTGTCCACCTGCAATACTGTCCACAGACTGCATTAACATCTGGCACATAATCTGAGCAGCAGGAAATGCAGCTTTCACACTGTGATTTAAATAAAGGAATGCTTCTTGCTGGATGGCCGGTGGCCTTGACAAGAAACTAGCTTCACACAGAGTCCCGGCTATGTTTTATTATGTTAGGCTAATTGATTCCAGTGCATAAATCTGCAGGGCCACAGAGATAAATTGAGCTATGAATCAATCATAAATTCAAAAGACAGAAACTTGGAATGGGAAAAAAGAAAATCTAATTACTATTAGCTGTAATTACTGGATTGTTGGAGTGAAGTCATGGTAAACGAGAACTCGTTGAACTTGTGACAATAAAAAAGTATATGAAACATAGACTAAGCATTTATAAGCTGCCTCTAAACTGGGCATTTGGTGCTCTCAAGTTTATGGAAGACATTGACAAAAACAGGTGCCAAAGTGTCAAAGACTGTTGGACACTGCAGTTTCCATTTCTCCGTGCACACTGCATATGTTTGCTGAATGCTTAGTGCTCAGCCTTAAGAACAGATTTCTGGGCAGCGCTGGACAGATTTTGGGACGACAAGGTTTGATTTTGTATGCCTGTACTAAAGCAGATATGTATACATTTTATAACCAGAATCTACTTTTAATTTGATTGTCTTTAAGATGAACTCTCCTTCATACTGCTCAAAACGTGCCCCAAGGCATTTTCAAAAACATTTTGACTTTTCTCCTTTGTAAATTGGAACATTACTTTTGCTGCAAGTGTTTTGTTTTGCATGTTGTTGATGTTGTCTGTTTCAGGAAAAATTCTCAGCAATTGGAGAGCTTTACAAAGATTACAAGGTGTCAGTTGATTTTGTTGAATTTTCTTCTGGTACCTTTCCTCACCTACCCCCTCACTTCCCTTTCCCAAGCCCACTCACTTACTTTTCCCACTCTCACATCTAAATGATATATGTCAAATCTAAAAATGTAAGCCTAAAAATTATATGGGTTGACATTCAAAAATCCGTCCATCGACAATCCGGTTCCTTCAGATTTCTGGCATGGATTTCGGAGAGCATTTACAAATTTACATTGTTTTCTGTAGACGCCGTTTATGTTTTCATGTCGCTGTACTCCAGAATCCGCTGTTGGGTCTTGCTTGCATGTGCTTTCCTGCTCATTCCTTCTCATTTATTTGCTGCTGTATAGCCTCAATATGGATTTAGCATCCATTTAAAGGACTGTACAGGTAGTCATTTTCTGTTAAATATATACAGCATATATAAATGTAAACAAATCCAGAGTTTTCGAAAATCCTCAGGTCCAGATTTTTTAAAGTCAACCTGTATCTTAAGCAGTGAATCTGACCTTCACCAAACATTCTCTGGTGGAGAATCCTCTAAGTCCAGGTATTTTCATTGGTGAATTCATTCTCCACGTTTGGCAAATGTCAAAGTGAAGTCTCTGCTTTATAAATAGATACTTTTTTGTATGTTTTCCCTCCCACCCAAAAACATACTAGTAGGTAAAGTATCATTTTCCTTTAAATATAGTTATTATATTGTTCTTATCGCCTAAACAATGCGACCTACAAGTATACAAATACAAACAATATATCTGAAAATGGGATTTTTTGGGACTACACATTCTCATGTGCTAATATGCTTGAGAACCAAGTAGTCAACATATGTCGAATGGCTTCTGGCCCACATTTTCCAAATGAACACATCAATGTTCATCATCATTTTATATATTTTCTGTCTGCACGATTCCGTGTAACGTTTATGTAAATTGTTAATCTTAACTCATAAATATAAATTTTTTACCAGTTCATGAAAATGATATCATTTGACTTTAATGACCCACTAAAAATAAGTTGCTGCATTTGAACTATGGTCCATTTTCATTAAGGCCCTGAGGGGTTTAGTCATTCCTCTGACAATATAACTCTGATATCAGTGGTGTGGGTTTGGAATTGGATGAGTCACAGGCAACAAAAGCTTTACATTTTCAACCCACATATAAAAAACCCAGGATATTGTTCCTCAATAACAAGCAGTACAGAAACATATTTTAAGCTGAAAGAAGGGCATGGCTTTGTTACACCATCACATTAATATTAAACATAACAATCCATAAACCACAATTTTCCTTTTAACTAGTTTTAGCTAAGGATTGCTGCAAGCACTTAAAGCTGAACTTTACAAAAGCAAATTAAAATAAATATATTTGAGCTGTCCTGGTTTTATTTGCAATTGTATTTTAGCTAGAATGTGTTTCTATTGCTAGCTCTACCTCCCACATTGGGTAGGGGATTCTAACAAAAGCATAGAAATACTGATTCATGTTTACATTAACTAAATATACATGAGGAAAATACAACTAATGTATGAAAATGGAAGTGTTTTTCTAAAGGTAATTCCTTTTTTTGCTGTCTTTCTTTTTTTTTTTTTGGCCTTGGACTGTGAAACCTTAATGGTCAGTTTTTAAATAGAGGACCATAAGGGTTGCACCACCACCAGCAAATGACCAGAGAAACCAATCACAAAAACAATAGAATATTTACCTATTTATTTGTACAAGGGATGACAGTAGTAGTTTTAGACGTTCTGTGTACCTTGCTTGTGTGTATAGAAGATTAGGGGTCTATCCTATAAATGTTTTAACACAACTTTTAATCAGGATTCACACATTTTTCCAAATACAAAATGTATGACTCCTGGGGGAAAGGATCCCTATGTATTTAAACTGCACTAAAGCTCCACCAATATGCCAAAGATATATTTTGCTACTGGGACCTGAAAAGCAAAGAAACTATAGGGATGATTTACTGAAGGACGTTAGGCTGTTCACTTCCTGATGTGAATTATCCCTCAGCAAGGTATATTTCACTTTGTTTAGTGAATGGGATGATGTTCTGCTGACTATAGCAATCTAATCAAGTGCAAGCAAAACATATGTTTTTTTTTATAGTTCTTTTCATATGATTGGGTTTTCTTTGCAAATACATTTTCATCACATTTACTAAGTGAATTTTCCATTGCAGATTGACAATTTACTTTGCTAAGGAAACAGCCTTAACCCCTTTTAGTAAATCAACCTCTATGTTTAGAATATAATTAGCTATTCCTAAATTTTGTGTAAATTTACAAGACAATGCCAGTATTTATTGGCCCAAAACCTTGAACTTATAGCTCTTGTGCCAAGACCAAAAAAATATCACTGATCATGTTTGATTTGTAATCTTCATAGGTTGGGTGACGAGTCAAAAAGTGAGGAGTTATAGAAAAATATCAACCAAAATCAGGTTTAAAATAAAGACATGTAAGGAACAGGGAGAGTCCTGATACCCAACCACAGATTAGGAAGAGAAGCCTGCAGTTTACAGGAGTTCTTCAACTTAAAGGAGCCTACAGGATGAACAGTTTGATACTTGTGAACAAAACACTGATATAGTCAGACAGGAAAGCAGACACAAAACAGAAAACAAAAGGCACATGACAAACTAGCTAGGTAGACTGACAGTAAACTAAATGCTACTTTATGACAGAATCCACATGAAAGGAATGGTGACCAATGAAGCAGGAAGATACAGGCCAGCAAAACCAAAGGTTAGATGACAGCATACGTGAGAGATTGTCAGTCTGACTGTTTCCCTGAACACTTGCGGCACAACCAACCCACCCACTACCCAAGTAGTCTAAAAGTCAAAGACTTATTTGCTTTTTCGTTACTATCAATTTTTCCCTCTTACTATAACATTCACAATGACCCTTACTGTCTTCTGATGTTTACTTTTATATTATATTTCCTCTTGTAGCACATGATATAATAATTGATAATTACTAATGGTAGTGAGCAATTTATTGACGATCACATGATGCACCACCTGTGAACAAGATGAATATGATATTTTAACCTTGGTGGAGACAGCATGGCGTAAGATCCCATGTTAGTGGTCTTTGGGCTGTTGTCAATGGACAAATGCAGTTTTCTTCCCGATGCATTACATTTTGTGTGATCATAAATCACTCATATTCAATCCTACTGAAACTTAAGATTTCAGCAATTAACAGTGTCCCCTGCAGTCATAAATACCACTTTCTACCCAAGAGAAGAACATTCAAGAGAAAACGATGACATCTCATTGCAGGTGATATTCTCATTTCCTTATAATATTGACAGATACAATCTTGAAATTAAATCAATGTATTCATTTTATTTTGTGACCCTTTTTATTGCATCTACGTATTAAAAAAAAAGAACTTTCTGAAGTGTACTTTGTGTTCACTTTGTAGTATTTTGTTAAAAAGACATAGTAATCTGTTTTTATTGATTTTCAGCAGTTTATTGCTTTCTGCCAGGGAAGGTATTATAAGGTAAAATCTGATTTTGTGATCATGTACCGCAAGTTTTTACTGGTCTTAAGAGTACCCAACATTGATCCAGCAAATTCGATACAGTACAAACTAAGTGGATTTTTACTTTGATTTGTATGTGTGTCAGCAATGCACGTTGCATTGCTTTATTGTGTCAATATGATAGTGTTATGTTTATAAAGAGTAAAAGACTTCTAAATAGTGTCAAGTGTGTCGTGTGAGATGCAGAATTTCCTAGTAATTAGCCATGGTAAGCACATATATGCCATGTCCATTTGTTACAGTAATGTTACAGTGTAATATTAAAGAGCAGAATATGCAAATACTCTTATGCTCATTGTCTAGGCACATGTGCACTGGGTTTGTCACACTACTACCTGTGTAATAGTGTGCTGTGTTCCTTTCATTCATTAGTTACAGTGATACTCTAGATTTATCAGATTCTAAAGGGTTACTCCAGATTTGTAACAGGATAAAAAATACAAATTGGTGCAAGACACAAGAATAATCAAACCTAATCTGATTTTGTGTTTGCTATCTCCTAAAAATAAATATATATAGTAGTATCTACTAGCATCCTTCGTATTACTCAGACAGGATTTTCTTGAAGTTGTTTTGGAGTAGCCAATGCATTGCATGCACATGGGAGATTTTAAATGTACACCATCAAATTGGCAGGCACAATCAGAAATGTGATTTTAGGCTCACAAATCTTATGCCAGTTACAACGATAGCAGTAAATATAAAATTAATGTATTACTTTTTCCTACTTTCTTTTAAAAGAAACAGCAGGACTAGGACTGCCTTCACACAACTGCCCAGGGACTAAACTTTTTCCAGTGGAATCTAGATGTTCTCCTAAATTGTGATTATATTGTATGGTTGAGATGTGGTTTTATATCTGCAATGGTACTTTAGACATATCCTGGGATTGCAGCTTCTGGAATGGTAAAATGCAGGAATTTGTGAGAGAAGGGAATTTCTCAATTCCTCTACCAACTTTATCTTTGTTTGTGAAAACCCCTACTTATAGTGTTTCACAGAAGGTTCCGGTCAACCAAACCAAAGCAATTAAAAAACGTAGAAAAACTGTCAAATTCGAATTGCAAGTAATTATGGAACGTAGGTCACCCTGCCTGGGAGACACATCAAGCAGTTAGGTAAATAACTGGCTGTGGGGCTAAAGCCAATAAGTTTACATGTGAAACACGAACTTCAATATAAATTCCATTTCACGCGGAGCTAGCAAGTCCTGCATTTCCTTGACCTTGACATTTCTGAACATGTTCTTCTACTCCACCATACAGTTAGTTTACGTGCCTGGGGATATACAATGTGCTGTAAGTGAGATTTCCATCATTATATAAACAGCATGTTGAGCAAGTCCATTGACATTTGTCATCTTCTGTCTAATGTACAAGGCCAGGGAAATGGCATTATCGAGAGGATATTGCTTCTAAGTGGGTTACAACTGCTCGGGTCTTAGGGTTCACACCACTAGTAATCTGTTGCTAGGCTGTTAACTCTCCTTCTTCACATTTGCTACTAATGCTACAGTGGACTTGAAATAACTCCAGGCTAATATGTAACTCCCTTTTCAAAATCATAAAATCATTTTTTGTTCAGCTATTGTAATTACTTAAAATCTGTATTTATACAGAGTTGCCAAGCAGCAGCTAAAGGTTAAAGGAAACCTGTACAGGATTATAAAGACTCTTTCTATTGCTGACTTCTTTCTGAAATATATATGATATATAAGTCATTTTTTTTACTTGAGGGTCATGCATCATTGTGTTTTAAACAGTGTTAAAAAATATTTGGTTTAAACTTTATTAAGAGCAAGTTTGCAAAATTGAAGCAGGCAGTAATGCACAATGCACAGGAAATGTATGTGTGTGGAGTGTGCTGCAACATAAATGCACGTTTAGTTTGCATTGCAGGCTCATATGCATTAAATAGCACTGCCAATTCATTTCACTTCACTGCTCTGCTCAATTAGCAGCAATAACTTCATACCAAGCACAAGACATATTAAATAGCCTTAATCAATTCACATTGTACAAGTATGATAGCTAACTGATTGGATGCCTATAACAGTACATTCCACTAAATATAAAAGGTCAACCCGTTCAATAAGCCATTCCCGCTTGAAACAAGCAGAAGCTATGTATGCTCCTATGGTATTTGTGACTAAGAAGTAACAAACACCAAGTTCCCCAATCCCCTGAAGAAGCCCAGTAGGGCGAAACACGTCAGGAATTTATGGGATATGAAATACCAACATACTGTATGTAATATATAGCATTCATGGACGGCATTGTATAGCTTTTGTAGAACAAGACCCCTCCCCACTTCATGAATATATTGTAGTTGGGGTAGGGGACATACAAGTGATCTAATAAAAAGTTTGTATTTTAAATGTACCATTCTGTTTTGAAATTTCTGTATATACTTTGGATCACTACACTACTATAAATCAAGCCTATAAACCCCTCCTTTTCTCTCTCCGAGTGGTACCTCTAGTATACCACGTAAATGGTGTTTATGAATGAATGAGGGGTTGGCTGCAAAATTAAAATTTAATCACCAATCACACTATAAGTATTCCAACTAATTGTACTAATCTAGGTTTGCTCATAATTTTTAGTGTATTTAATATCCTGCAGCCTTCGGCGGGCTACTTTCACAAAGTCGATTTTACTACAAATATAGGAGGGAATTTAAATTGTACACTTTGCCAGTTGACATGCTATTGTCACAGAAAATGCTATGGGGCAGTCATGGGGACTTGTGGGATCCCCTGAGAGATCAAAATCGAATTACTATATCTTTTACTATAAGCAAATTGCCTTGTCCCTAAACTTATTATTGTCCTCATTATTGCTTGGTCATTCAGCTGGGGACCTGTGGAAAATGTGACAAGTGAAACACTTTTATAAAGCATGTAAGCAACTGTATTTTTAATTTTTTAATGTTATTTTAAAAAAATATATATATAACCATTTCACCTATTTCTAATGTCCTGTATCTCTTTTCACATAAATCCACACTGAGGTGGCCAGAGTAGAGAGTATGTTTGCATCCGTGATCAGGAATGCTGGAGGTCGGTTTATCTGTTTATGCAGTAGTTTGTGACACTCAGAGTTCATCTAAGGCAAGGGAAGGATTTAGGAGAGGGCACTGACGTGGCCTTGATGTGCATCTTAAATCTACCATGTTTCTCTGTCACTTTCCTGCGCGTGCTGTAGACTAAAATGATCTGACAATAACCTTGCTTGTCTAAGAAATTTATGTCAAGAGTATTTTCTGTGGAATGGTCTTGTGTTGTATTTGAAGGCAATCTCACACATAAAACAAATCCTGCTTGTGTTAACAGAAATAGATCAAACAGAAGACTTTGGCACCTCTGTGATAACATTTTTCTTTGGCTTGTATTACTTACCTTCCTACGGTAGTAGTTCTAATGTGTCAGTAAGACTTCACATTGCCGGCATAGGACAATGCATTATTCCTGTCCCACATGGATTCTAACTATTCCAGATGCCCCATATGAGGTGGTGCATGCGGTAAAGATACCCAATCATAAAAACTAGAAATGTTTGTTTGTAAAAAAGGAATTGGGTTTGGAAGTGGACCTTTTGTTTCATCTATTCACCTGTTTCCTATTGTCTATTTAGCCAGTTGTAAAAAGCCAGTTTACTGAGTTCAGTAGCTTACTGGAACATACTCAATGAAAATGGGTAACATGATATAGAGGGTTAAGAAATGCATGATATAGTCAAAAATGGGTATCTGTCAAAATGAAAAAAAGAGTCAAATAAAATGTATCCATAATTTTATAGGTTCTATTCAGCATAGTTATAGACATCCTGATGTAACAGGGAGTTCAGGATTCGACCAAGAAGGGAATACCAATGAGATTTTAGTGAGCTGGAATCAACACCATTTGAAGACATGTTAGGGAGTCATTAGTTGTTGATCCTGTTGACTTTAAATAATGTACAATCAAAAAATGCATGTGGATAATCACTATCAATATTGTATATGATTGTGTTGCATACAATATCCGGGAAAAGGTAAACCATAAATCATTATCTTTAAAATCAAAACATAGGACTTTATAAGAAAAAGGTTTGTAATGTGACTTTTAAACCTGGGCTACATGTTAGATCTTATTTTGTGCTGTGTGCAAATTTCCCTGATTTACAATAAGAACCAACTGTGCCATAAAATCTCTGAATTATGCGTGTTTAGTTATTATCAGTCATTAATGTTCTCTGGCCTGTAAATTAGATGTTGTTAAAATTAGCATTTCAAATGCCAAATAAAGCACAAAATATATAAACCAAGGTAACAACCAATCAAGGGAGTAATTATAGTTTGGGGGTCAGAAGAGAGCACTGCACTGGTACAAAAATCAAGACGAGACAAAGGTATACTAATTGTCTACATAAGGGAAAAACAAAAAGTACATGTACTAGGCAGATTCTACTAATCAAACTCAGATCTATCTCCTGTTTCATAAATACCCATTTGGTTGGACTTGTTATGGATCACCTATGTGTCTCCTTTCCTCTTTCATCTCCTTTTCCTTCATCTATCATTTAGATAGATGCATCTGTCATTTCTGACAGTACAAACTATAAACCCGAAATGAAAATGTTCCTTTTTCATTTGTTTGTGTTGGGTCCATTACTATTTTTGTGCTATCCTGCTTGAGAGTACTACAACATATTGGGAACTATTTAAAAAGGAGTAGAAATAGTAGAACAGATCACTTCTTTGATCACCACTTTTCAATCATTGATCGGTTCTTTTATGATAATGATCAGCGATACTAACCTGTACTAACCTAAATTATGATTAACTAATGATTGCTGTACTAACCTAAATTATTAACCAGAAACTCCAATTACTAGGAGTTACAAAACGCGTGTCCACCCCTTTATAAATAGGCCCCACAGAGTAACAGTGTTTAAAATCTCAACATTCGTGATAATGACCTCAGAATTAGGTTTATTTGTAATTGGTTTTAACTGGTTGCATTGGATTACTGCACCCAAGTTTTACAGTAACTCAGTAACTGGAAAGGAAGTAACTCTTACTGTCTCCATGCAAAAGTAAAAAAATTAGGTTGGCTAAAGTCCCACTTAAAACCAAAAAGTTCAGCCAGTGTGTGACTACAGTGTGACGTTGCAATATGTTATTCTTGTTAGCTGACTGTAGAAGTCTGGCAGATTTTGCACCAGAACTGCACCATTTACACTCGAACTGTACAGCTTTTTTGGCATGAACTGACAAGAACTCCCTTGGGGTCAAAATTAATTCCATATTATTCATATTGTATGTCTTTTCACTCCTTTACAGGAGCTTTGCCGTCAGCGGATGTCTGTCAAGACTTCGGATCGACCAGAGCCACTGCACAGTTCCCGTATTAATAGCATCTCTTCCCAATTCAGCGATGGGCCAATGGCCAGCCCAACTGCAAGGAGCAGTACATCTTCCTGGAGTGAGGAACCTGTCCAGTCAAATATGGACATCTCCACCGGTCACATGATACTGGTAAGAACATTTATTTCAGTTAAGAAACTTTTTTTCCTAATGGTTTCCCACTAAGAACAAATAGTTTTTTCTTATGTCTGTTTTTCCATGCTAACTTTCTTTTGCTCAATCGAATCTTAGTCATTTATTGCTATAATGTAGTCAGGCTGCTTATATAGCAACAAATATGGTTTCTTTTTTTTTCCTGCAGAAAGTTAGCAAAATTACCTTAAAAGGTAAATCAAAATCTAGCGTTCCATATTGCCCCCTGTACATAATTTCAATCAACAATGCTGTTCATAGAGTGAGAGCTTTGATGATTAGACAAGTGGGCAGTGGAATGGTGGGGGGGCTTAACTGCTGGAGAACCAAACCCGTTGTTAGTGTTCTGTTGATGCCTTGAGTGTTATTGTATGCACAAAAATACAGAAAGGTGATCGGGACACATGAAGCCAATATCTACATCTTGATAATTTCTTTATAATGTTCCAGATTGCAATATAAATGGTCAAAGCAGGACATTTTATTTTTATCTACTTACACTTTTATTTTTAAATTATTAAAATAATAGATTAAATAGGATATTTTATATTTGCAGCAGTCCTATTATAAGGTAGACTTTTTATTTAAAAAATACATTTGCATGATATTTTACAAATTGTGTCATTCACATTCCCACCCTGATTTCTGTTTTGCTGGGATTGTTTAGATGATTTTTTTTATATTTGACTGGGATTTTATTTTACTGCATGGAATGGTACAATATTTTCTGAGAGTTTAAAATAAAAAAATGTCTGTTTAGTTTGGCATTTTTTTTCTAGCACTGCCCAATCATCCTTGAATGAACATATTTTTGCTGTGTGATTTGTGGCATAATATACTGTATCTGTGATGTGTTTTAAAAATACGCACTATTTCATACCAGTGCTCTTTTTAAAGTTATGTTTAAACATGGATGGAGTTCAATGAATTTTTAATGGCCTTTTCCCATTAGGTAGCTGCAGACTGTTTTCACATAATATTTCCTCTTGTTTCACATGAGTGATTTTGTTGTATGACCAGATTGCATGTGTTGTTATTGTGTAGTAATTGTTCATTTCACACAAATGATTGTTGGAGCAGAGATTACAGCTCCCAAGTTCAGGCCAGGAATATTGTGCTGGAGTTGTTATTGCAGACAGCAGTTCCTAGTAGACCTATAAAGTTCTGTAAGGGCTCTGATGCTCCATTGTGTTCTGTCTATATTAAGTTCTGTCTAACCTTTAAACTAACTACTGGAGCTAAGCGGGAAAGCAACTTTTTTATGCCTTAAAGAAAACCTTTTACAAAATGTAAAATTATATATCTATTATTGTAAACTATACAATTACTACATGCAGCTGTCAACTTTTTTTTAACAATGCACAATAGATGCACAATAGAGGCAGCATAATAAATATTAGGACAGATTTCATTGTAGAGAAGCACTGTAGTTTTTTTTACTCACGTTACACATAATGCCAGCTGGTATATGGCATTTGTTGCCATACTTGCCATTAATTGTGCAGATGTTAAAGAGGACCTCTGTAAAAGCTGTAAAATACAGCAAAAAGTACAAGTAGAGAGCAAATGTTACTAGTGCGGGTTGTAAACTCCCAATAGCTGGTATTTTCCAATAACTATTCAGTGCCTTGTTGGTGGCCATCTTGGTACAGAAGGAAAGCTTTGCTTCTTCATCCTAGAGATGCCTCCTGATAACTGATGGAGTTATGATCAAGAAGCAGCAGGAAAGCGGGGAAATATCCACAGAATGATGTAGAAGTAGGAAAAACAGATGGAGTTTCCTCTCAATCACACCTTCAGAAGAACAGTGAACAGCACAGTATTGGTATCACCAAATCTTGCTCCAAAATCTTGTAAGACTAGCAGTAAGAGGCAGCATTTCTTTAGATGATTTCATACTGCAGATATAGAGCTATGAGGTTACAGAACAGGAGTGAACAGGCATAGTTACATGTCAGAAAGATGTTATAGGAGGAATCAAAGTCAAAGCTTTTTTCGGGATATATTTACAGAGTTTTTGACTGGCGATTTTTACTAATCCCACCAAGCCAAGTTTAGCGGTCCACAGTTTTCTTTACGAGTAACCTCCAAAGAGGTACTAAACAGGGCACAAAGTCACACGCTAGCTTAAACATCAAGTGTATTGCTATATCCCTTTAGAAATAAAAGGTGTATTTTTCAGAGTTTTCTTTACAGAGTTTTTGTGTCTGACTGGCAATTTTTATTGTGCCAATTATAACACCATAAGAGATTGGTTAGGATAGCCCAAAGACTGCAAGTCTCTCAATCCACAATTTCCTTTTATGTTAGCCTTCTAATAAGTACTTAGCATGGAATACGTCACTTTATTGCCTAATTTACTGCACATGCCATCCTTTGGCAAACTTTCGCTGGAAAATGCCGGGGGTTCTGGTGAATATGTGACTCTCTACACAACCCCTTCTTTTTTGTGCAAATCAGAAAGGCAGTTGGGTGTGAAAACTCCGCTCCTCCTCAGATACAGTATAGAAAATGAGCATTGTCTTCCTAGGACAGAAAGTGTGTCATTGTTAGTATCTCAAGGTTAGAATAAAGGCTTTACAAATGGAAACCAATGCAGGCTCCCCATCTAAGGACCAGTATTCTGCAATATCTTACATTTTTTGGGGAGGGGAGTTTAGATATTCTTTATGTATACGATCTGCCAGTGGACTTTAAACCCCTTGAAATTGAATAAGCTGAGGACTGTTGATGAAACGCAATTCTGTGTTAGGTTACCGCAAAACCCGTATCGCAATTCTTAGACTGGTTAGTTTTTGTAGTCCCTGACATGGATAGACTTACACAAATGTATTTCAGCTTTAATATTTTTTGTTTAGAAACATTTGGCTACAGTACAAGAGATTCTCATTGCTATATAAATAAACATTATATTTATCTTCTCATTTATGCTGGAGCGGTTTTGTTTTCCAACAGATTCTACAGTGACCTTTACATGAAATATATTTATCTCCTCTCTAAACAGCTGGCAACATTAAAGGTTTTAGCTTGAAAGCATTTTAGTTTTGTTTGCAGATTTTAAATTGTGCATTTTAACACTAGCTACAAACTCTCATTGTGTTAGTAAATCTCTAATCATGTACCAATGCCAAGAGTCCAGTATGAGAGCTAGCACCAAAGAGCTAAAGTAAAACCTGTGGTGTATATTTTACCTAAATAATGATGTCACATAAAATAATGTAAACAATAATGACCTGTAAGAGGAGAACAATATTTGAATTTCATTGGTCTAGTAGGAAACTGATTTTCATTAAGGTGAACCTGTCACTGTAAATGACTGCGCAGGTTATAGAAAGGAAGATATGTTTTTAGACATAAACTGTTTAGTATATTTTTGGATTGAGAAATTAAATAGCAATCCTACCCCTAACAGACTTTTATGTTATGGTTTAAGGAGCACATATGTATTCTTGGTTAGTATCCACTATAGGTGGCATGGTGCAGACCTCTAAAACAATCTGTCTTGGAATATAAGGACTTAGGCTGGAAAATTGTTGTAATTGTTGTGTAGGAGTAAGGATAAGATTACCTTGCCCCAATCCAACCTAAATGGAGCATAACATTTATACTCTTTAAGACCTCCTATGTCTTGTTTAACTTGTGGCCAGAGTATGGACAGTCAAACATTTACATATTCCTAAAAAGCAGCAAGTATTCATTAAAATAAAACCCACTGACCTTTCTAGTTGCATACACTCTGAAGAAAAAAATTGCCAAAATGAATAACAAAGGTATTGAAAGCAGCATTTCCTCCTATTTTTTATGACAGACTAATGTAAACCAAAACTAGGTTTTGTAAGCTGTTCAGAAACTGACTGTAGCCTGACTTTGTTTGGAGATTTTGTTGTGATATTTGGGGAGGAATTATCCCACAGTAACTGTAGCTTCAGAGGTCACTAAGGAATTTTAAAATTAAAATGGCTATATGATACTTATTAGGAATAACCTAATGCTTGAACATCCCTTTTAGGCATTTTACAGCATGGTATTTAGTGTTTCCCACTGCCTCCCCTTGTATTCATGGCATTGTAATAAAAGCCAAATTGCTGGCAAGGTGCTAGCCACAGGGAGCTGGATAGGAACCGATGTTCTTAATGCAAGTCATAACATAGCCTTAGCCAGACTATATCTGCTACGAAATTACAGGTCCTTGGATTCTTTTATTCACAACCTTTTTTAATCATTTGTTGGACCACAATTTGCTGGATATATTAATGGAGGACTGTCTGCAGAGACTGAATAATCTACATCCATTCTGAAGTTTGTCAGGTATAGAACTTGATGTTGTTTCTAGAGACTCAGATTCTGCGTTAGTACCATAAATGTCATGGCTCAGGGAGAAGCCATAGATCACTTTTTATCTCTGGTAATTAGTTGTTGTTCATGGTGGCAATTATTGCATAAACCCATTAACATAACAGCATTCTTCTACAGTGTAATCTCATACAAATCATTTCTACAAGGCTTTTAATGTGTTTAAATAGTTTTACAAATACTTTCTTTAAATCAGCGGCAGAAATGGTGGCTGCCAGAAGTTAGCTACAAAAGATTTTTCTTCTACTGGCCATAGAAAAGCCCAGTACAGAGCTACAATCAGGTGTTTACCTTGACACCCCCAAGTTGTTCTTTATAGGGCCTTTATTGGTAACTCCAACACCTCAATTTAAGGTAGTCACGCCTTTAAGATCTGTGTCATTGTAAGCAATAATACCAATGCAGCATTTTTTTTTATATTCTGGAGGAATGTAGTATTTACATACTATGTCCTCCGTAAAGATTGTATTTTGGGGGGTTTCCAACACTTGTCGATAAATTGGATGTCTTGGTAAATATTACCTGAAAAAACACTAGCTGTACAGTATGAGTGAACAACTGAGTAATTTGTAATTCCTTTCTCTTTTCACGTGGGGGTAAATACACAAATGTGCACTGGTGTGGGATTTCTGACTGATCAATCAATTACTTATTGTAAATATTATTGAATTGGACGGTGTAGCACAAAATTGGCTGCTCAAAGTCATTCCGATCGCCCTTATGCTAAGAACTGTGAAGGTGCTGAGTTTATGTATGTAAACGTAGCCCTAAAACCATGTATAGGCTTTAAGATGTTATTGTAATTTAAATGTTTAGATTATTTTTAAGTTTGCAGTCCGGTAATCATGAAGTTACCTGTTTAACCACTTCCTGAGACATTGCTTTGCTCCTGCCTTCTAGTTGTGTCCTTTTGTTGCTACCCTTTCACATGGGTTTTCAATGGAAGCACATTACACAAACATTGTCCACTGTTTCCACCATCAGAACATTCCCCCTGAGAAATACCATTGATGCATATCAACAGAAGAAGCTACAAAGGTTGTGGAACATCGGTAGTTAAAACAAAGCATGAATAAACAGTGAAATCAGGATGATACTAGATGCTTTTACTTTATAATAGAGGTTACATTTTAGTAAATGCTGTAAAAGAAATGTTTTCACCAATTACCTTTTTAGAATGGCAGTGAAGTCATATCCATTAATAAATAATTACATTTTATGCAATCTAGTGTAAAATGGTAAACATATATATCAAGGTAGCAATTACATTATTTTAAGAGAAACATTTTTCAAAAAGATCTACCTGCAATTTTTTTTCTTCTCACTCTGTCACTGTGTGTCTGCCAGCTGAAATGAGGACGGCATAATTATTTCTCTAGCAATTACAGAGACAGTTGTAGAAGTTGGAAGGACGTGTAAGAAGGAATGTGTGATTACGATGTTTATCTTCACAGAAAGCGACAAATCAGCAGAGCCTTGTCAAATGATATTTATGTAATTTTGTCCTGTTTTTAACAATTTCCAATGGAGGTTTGGAATCACATAAAGAGGTGCCAATAAAAATATGGTAGTGATGAATTAATGTCTGCATAATCAGATTTATCTATTGCTTCTATATTCTGTTGTCCAGAAAAGAGTTAAAGCAAGACAAGGGTGGTGGGATAGAGTACGTCTCCAATCGGATCATGCATGTGATAGGCTAGATAGATAGATAGAGATATCATGTGATAGGCTGAGTTTTATTCTCTGAACCCACTTTGGTTCATGGTCCTTCTAATAGTGGGTGCAGAAATGTTGTATCCTCCGCCCTCTAGTGGAATCTCTACTGCAATATGAATAAGGCTGAAGCCAGAGCTGTCCTACCTTTTAACCAACCTTTTTATTAGAATTTGGTTTTATTAGAGTTCGCTTAGAGAAAAAAAGTAAAGAGATCTATTTTTATTACAGGTAATAACAATAAAAGTAACAACAGGTAACAGCAATTATGATTCTAAGTCTTACTTTCTCTGCAATTTTTATATGCATTTAGTAGAGTTTTAGGCTAGGGCAGCAGAGGCAATTCTTAGTAGTATCGGTATGCTACTCATGAAATAGAGCTTTTTGTTTGTATCACATTACTTTTAACATGAGCTGCTTAAAAGGAAATTTTTAAAGAAATGATTTTGTGATTGATCTGCATCCTAAAGCTCAGCTCTGGGTTGGGTACCCTCTGCATTGGAGCTCCCCTCCCCTTAACCACTTTTTTTGTTCATCATATGATAAGTAAGGTTCCCTTTCTTTTATTCATGCATATGCAGTTGTATGCTGTAGTGAACAGTTCAGAGTGCCATTTTCTGCTGGATTCTACTGTGAGCCCAGGCCAGTGTAATGGGGCACCCCCAGCTAGGGTGACCAAGACACTTTATTCTCACAGAAATGAGGATGCCTTCAAACATCCCCGATCACAGCAAAGATAGCAAAGGTACAGGATAGGTAAAGATGTGCAAGGAGGCAGTGGAGCATGGAGAACTGTTCTCTATCTGACCATTCTTTAGGAAGCCTAAGACTGTGTGTTTAATAAATAACCAGGAGGGGAGGGTGGTGAGGACACAACTGCAGCTCTGGTGCATGGGAGATGCATCTCCTGAAAATACATTGGGCTCTGTACTGATCTGGGGATGTAATGAGGAGATTTGTGGGTTTTAGAGAATACTTGTAATTATGGGAAACCGGTTTTTAGGAAAAGGAAGGGAAAGCAGATTCAGAGATTCCTTCAGTTTTATAAGTTAAATAGGACAGATGTAAAGAAATGTTTTACATCTCAGAAATGCTATAGAGAAGAGCACATGCAAGCATGCATGTTGGCAGAGGTAATTTTCGGACATACTACATACAACCCTGAATTGAGATGGTATTAATTAGTGCCAGCTAGCCTTAGGGTCACCTGATATAGGAGAGTGATGTTTAAAAAGATATGAAAGAGTAAAGAAAAGTAGATGATGAATCAGGCAGTGGGAAAAATGGGAAGGGGGATTAAAAGGAAGCCATAGTTGCTTTTTAATTGAGTTCTTTCTATGCTAGACTCTGACCTTCTCCGTCATGAGATCCCGGGGATAATGATATCCTCTGATCTTTCAGCGAAAACAACATTTAAAGTGTCTCATGCATACAAGTTCTGGGAATGAATAGAGATTTTGTGCATAATATCCAATCATTCTTTGTTAGTCTGCATTCTACTCAACTGTGTGCATTATCACTTGCATAAAATAGTAGAAAAAATGTTCCAAGAAGAGTTATTCTACATGAATGATCAGGCAACTTGTTTCTCCTAAAAAATAAAACAGTTTAAAGTGAACCATGACATAAACCAATAACAATCATGACTAATAAAGTAAAATCAGTTTAAATAATTAACAAAAAAGGTTTTATTGAAATGTGTGTCAAAATAACACATTTTTATTACAATTTTCAACATTTACTTTAGGAAAATAGGCTTGCCCCTGCAACCCCATGTTTGTTATTCGTGGTAAATTAGGAAATGCTTTACCTTAAAACACCATTTTGGAATGTAAAAGGAAAGAGAAATTGGAGATCTGAAGAAATAGGTGGTAAGTGGATTGAATATAAAAAGGAAAGGGGAAACAAGGGAAGGGATAGGGGTAATGGGAGATATGAGGAAGGGTCATGAAGAGGAGGCTGCCACGGTTTTAACAAAAAGATTACTAGGATTGTACAGATGCATTTAAACCTTGGCAAAAATCCTAAATTGGCACATTAGGTATAATAAATATTATGGATCACTGATCTCTAATTTTTTTTTCTATAACTTTGTTCATGGATTCCTATGCAGTCTGGAATGCACCAAAGTAAAAACTGATGAGATTTTTTTTTAACACAAAATGGTAAAATGTACTAATGAGCTAATATTTCCTTTCCCCCCATGGGCAAAAAGTGCACTTTTAGCAGGTCAGCAAATTATCACCTAGATTTTACCAGCACTGAATGTGCAATCAGTACAAATAATTTAGATTAGAATAATTTAAAGTTAGAAATGCATTCAAAAGTTCAAGGTATCCTATATATAATATTCTATCGAACTACCTCTAAAAGGGCAAGTTGCCTAGCTGTCGTCGGCTCTAAAACTTTATATCACTGACATGGAGCAAGCATGCAGATTAGAAAGTCAAAGTGAAAGTTAGAACAATTTTTATGCATTCTTCCATAACTCCAGGGGAGTAATTCAGAAAGGACAATTGGGCCAGAATAAAGCCACCACCTCCAGTAACTGGAGATGTAACCTTGCTGCTTGACAATTTACTTAAAGCTAATTTTCCAAGTATCTTTCATTATTGAAGAAAACAAAAGTACATTTCAATTATTCTTTTATACTTTACTATTGCATTGGGGTGCCATTCACAATGAATTCCATACTCCAATATAGTGGTATTGCAAAATAAAAATCAGAATCAACCTGCACATTCTCTTTTATTGGAATTTCTAATGAAACCCTCTGCACAGTCAGGCATATAAAGATTGGGAGAGGAGTTACCCATCAATTGGTTCAATTGCATGTGTAAATTTCAGCTTGAGCTACTAAGCTTTGTAAAGACTTAGGCACATAAGGTCAATATGCAGACTACTTTTTCAAATTTAATTTAATATTTTTTTTACCTAACCAAGCTAAAAAAAAAAGACTAATAATACATTTATATGAATATAAATTCCCTTTATAAAAGGTTTAAAGAAAAAAAAATTACGGTCATGAAAGCACCTTTAATACGGGTGGTTTATCAGTGATTTTACATTTAGCTGATTTTATCATCTTCGGTTCCTGAGAAATATCTGACTTCCTTTCCATTGCTGAAATGTGTCTTTTCATGTTATTCTTCTTTGTTCTCTTGAAATGTCAACACTCTGGACCGTGTATTGGAAATGTGCATCTACCGTTTCTTGGTCTGTAACTTGGATTAAAATGGCATGAGACTTTCAAGCTGTTGAAAATTCAGAGAGCCTGCGTCACTCCACTCCGGGGATGCAGCCTCCCATCTCATATAGATTTCACCCACTACCTTTGGCAGCTGGGAGCTGCAAGTAAAAAGGATTAAAGTGTTTGCCTGCCACAAGCTGATCCCCGCCACCTGCTGATTGGATTGAAATAATCCTTTTACACATTGCAAAATGCCATTATTACAGTATTATGGAAAAGGTGGCAATAATATCTAAGACATCAGTGGGTTATTAATCTTAGAAAAATTACAATGGCATGTGTTTTATAGATGAAGCAAGAGAAATTCCACCATGAAATAGGAAGACAAATCCTGCTGTGATATTACTTTATCTGTGAGGTCAACAAAATGTCCACCTGGGAAGTCTACAGGATATCATTGAATGATAATTTTTGTATTAGGATTTGTTTGGGGTTTATGAATTAAACTGTAATACTTGGAGCTACTTTGAAGGTGAGGTTAAAAAGATCATTTTGTGGCTGGTTAAATGTGATGAGATTTTTTTTTCCAAAAAAGTTCTGTATGTCTGTCAGGATCAATGTATTTTCCATTAAAGCAGAAATGAATTTAAAAATGGAACTTGTGCAAAGGCAAAGGGTTCTATTCTTCCCACACCCATTGTATTGGAGGCTTTTGTTTTTTGGGATTTGTTTGAGGTTCCATGAATGAAATTGCATTGCATGGAGCTTCATTGAGGGTGGTGTAGAAAAGGTAATTTTGTGGCTGCTGTGGCCTGATAAGATTTTTCTTCCTCCAAAAATGTACAGACATGGAATGTGTGCAAAGGCCCTCCTGTTTCCCCAACATATAATGTAAGTGGAAACACAGGCAGATCTGTACTGTCCAAGTTTGTAGCAGCTATCTAGACATTGATACATTAACTTATTGATGGGCAACCTAAAGAAGTCTATAGAGCAGTCCTGTACTTACAGTGAGTGTTGGAAATGGGGGGAGGGCAAGAAGGGGGTTTCCAAACTTTTAAAGCATATATGCATTCCTACTTTTGCATACATGTTGAGGTATTGATTACTTGTACCCTATTACTCCTTTACTGGATGCTCATAGAGCACTAAAACCTGGGAAGCTCTAAAACAGGGGTCTTCAACCACTAGTGGGCCATGGCCGTCAGGGGGGGACACATCGGCCAGAGCTGCGGACAACCTGTCCCGGAGGCATTACAGGCTCAGGGCTGTGGGCGGGTTGTGTCCAGAGACACAACCCGCCAACTTTCCCATTGCAGGCTCAGACCTGCGATGGGAGATTGGGCGGGTTCTGGCATCATGACATCACTCTGGGGGAAGTTTCTTCCCCTTTGAGTGACACACAGCTCCCGGTGGATGCGCGGTCCGGAGTCCGTGCATTTAGTGGTCCGCAAGCTCCAAAAGGTTGGGGACCACTGCTCTAAATCACTGACTTTGTTTCAAAGAGTGGATGGCTGATCGGATGCCCCTCCCGAATTCCTCCTTACACCTCCTGAACTTAGCTATTACTTTTTTAATGTTTCTTAAATGTTTCTTTCTGTCACATTGAGGTTAGCTTAGGGGCCATTCAATCAATGTGCTGAGATAACACATCTTTTACAACCACTATAATACTGTATGTTTAGTTTCAGTATTGTTTAGTTAGAATGGCACCTAATTTGCTGGACTAAAAAAAATTGAGTTGTAGTACCCCACAGTGCAGTGTGGTGTTCTCTATCAGAAAAATAAATTGCAAGTCCAGTTTTATGTCTTGTGGTACAATGGCAATTTATTGCAATTAATAGAATCCCTAAACACAAGGCCTGTTACCAGATAAAAACTCCAAAAACCAAATGAACTTTCCTTGTTGTGCTGCTAAAATGGGTTGAGTACAGAAACAAAAATTAGTGGTAATAAAATGCAGTAACCAATATAGCTCGATGGAATAAGATTTTGGAGCTCCAACTCCAGTGGCAGAGTTCATTGTTCATTGTCTCCTTGTTTCCTATAAAAAGGTGTGTTCATTAAGCACTAACTGTTAAGTGAGAATGTCGCCAGTTGTGCCCCAGTGACTATCATGTCTTGCTGTTGCATAGGAATACATGCGACTTTGGTGACATGATGGGAAAATCTGTTGTGTGTCTGTATATGTGCTTTTATAAGGTTAGTAGTGTATATACATCCAGCCAACCATTTTCAAGTTTTTATTGTACAGTGGCAGATCAGATATATCAGAACTCTTATAATCGCACATCAGTAAAATGAATTGTGCGTATGGGTTGCTGCTGTACTCTGCACATCAATCTTGCATTTTTAGAATATTTTTAAATATAATTAACAGCTTACATTGGGGTTTGGATGGTTCATGTGCTTGGCTACTTGTTGGCACATTTTAGTTCAACCATTTTAATGAAGACATGAGATATATATATATATATATATATATATATATATATATATATGTATCATGTCTTCATTAAAGAGACAAAACATGAAAGGTATCTTTTCTATCTGAGTTGACAGTTCTTGTCATCAGTGACTGTAACCAAGGCAGATCACGGGGATATTCCTGTGTTAGCAAAAATCCGTTAATCTGGTTCAGCCTTTTGACTGAGCCATCTGTGTTGAACCAGGGAGTTAATTACAATCTGGTTTGTTTGCAGCCACCCACAAAAACTATAGAAATCTCCATGTTAACTCCTTGGTCTCTGCTAGTCTAAGAAAGACACAAATGGGAATATTGGATTGTAGCCCCATGAAAATTCACAGAGGCCAGCAGCAGTTGTCCTTTGCCTTGTAGGTACCACTCTGCGGAATATATTTCCTCTGTTCCTTGATATCAGGCTCCATCAGACGCTGCCAACTCCTGTAACAGACATCAGTATTTTCCATGTCTGAGAACTTAATTGAAACATAATTAAAATCAGTGCTGTAAGTGGCATTTGAGGGTACTATGAATTTATTTACCAATCAAATATTCTAATTAGAATTTTTTTCCTTTCTTTAATAGAAAGGGCACAGTACTCAACCTCAACCAGAGCTGTCTCATGCTGGGGACACAAATTATCCAACAGCAGGTTCAGTGAAGAGGCACAAAAGATGCCAACTGGCACTCACCCATTATTACAATATACCAGGCCCCCTAGGTATTTCTAGAGTAGTTTGTGAATGATAAAAGATTAATATTACTTTCACGTTCACCAATTAGGAACCAGGATATTTTGTCATTACATGAAATATAATTTGTTATACCAATAGAAAGTGGCATTTTATTTTGGATTACAAACAGCGGTGTGTGAGCTGCCACGCTTTTAGCATCCACCTTGAGATCTGCTTGCACATGGGCCCATTTACACAAGTGAGTTCCTGCTGGCCACTACATGATTACAGACGTTTTCTTTAACATGTCAAGAATGGATTGTGTAGTTTCAAATTATAAAAAGTAGCCTCCTTTTTCAATATTAAAAATCAGTCGGACATCCTGAAAGATTATATATGTGGATATATATTTAGTTTCGATACATTTTTAATGCCACATTTTAACAATTAAAGAAGAAAGGACACACAAAGATATACTATCACAGAATGCACCATCAATAGGAAAATGTGGGATATACAGTTGGGAAAAGCAGTCAAAATATACACCATCATATGCCCACCAAGCTGTTAAATCTGTTACTATGACAAACATTTGCCAGCCCTGAAAGGGTAAAACAGAGCTGCATGGCTAAACTAATAAACTAATATACAGCATAAGAACTACAATAGATAAGGGCTACAAAAGAACAGCCAACAACAAAAACTCTTGGGGAACATATAGGAATTGTGACACTAACTAACCACTAGAAAGAGAACAGAGAAGAAAAAGATGAAGGGCAGATAAAAGGGACAGAGAGGGAAAAGGGAGAGGTGACCAAGGGTGAAGCCCATTGATAACTCCATCCCCCCCTGGGGCCTAGCCTTTAATATTTTTTATGTACTATTGTGCTGAAGCCAGAGTGAAAATGCCTTGTGCTGGCCGCATGCTGGACTGCTCCTTAGCTTGGCTGCAGGTCTCCAGTGGCCCACCAATGTTGATTAGGGCACTGTGCTGTAAGAGTCCCAGATCACTGGGGTCCATGTTGACCACTGTGCTCCATGTTGACAAGTTGCCCAGATTTACAAGGGCTTTCAAACGTTCATCACAATAGTACATTTAAAAAAAGATGCTTACATCTATACCTGTTTGTGTAACCTGACTGCATTTCAGTAATAAAAAAAGAGCCTTTATCTTTTTTACACTTTTTTTTTATTTCCCATAAATTTGTGCCCCAGAGACAATGGTCACTTGGACAAATAGAAAAAGGTAATTATCCCTCCTGTTTCCAGTGGGAACACTGTCAGCAAATTGCTGACAGGTTTTATCACTTCCCCTCTTGTCTATAAAGAGTATTTTCAGTGAAACTCACATACTGCATGGGCCAGTTATTTGACAGATTGAGTTGATTTATTGATAACCTCAAATAAACCACGCGTGGAGTACAGATGGTTGCACTTTCCGGTTTATGCACTGAGACATAGAGGCTCAATGGATAACCCACTTGCATCTGTGATTATTACTTTAGTCCCTAAACAATTACCATAAAATCTGGATTTTATAGATTTGAACATACATCAGATGTAAGATCTGTCTAGCAGCCAGAGTTGAAAGGTTCTCGAGGGTCATGGCAGCATTATTTACGCAAAGGCCAATTCGATGTATGCATTGAGTGTATATAGTGTATGTGTTGTTCATTGTGACACCATGTGCATGATTTACATTTTCTTTTTCATTTTGTTGGGAATGCGAGGTTCCAAAACTGAAACTGCTTTTTTTCACTGCCCATTGTAAGCTTACGAAATATGCATCAAAGTCTGCGGCAGGCCTGCTACAGCCCACCTTATTCCTGACTGAGGAACGTCCTTTATCATCCAGACCAGCCTTTTTCAACCTTTTGAACATGGGGGAACCCTTGAAATAACTTTCAGGTCTTAAGGAACCTCCTCTATAATTACTATATCCACACATCACAGTACATTATTGTGGGGGTCTGTTGGAAGAATGTCACTTGCTGAAATTACCTGAAAGTGGAAAAGTAATTTATTCTAGAAAGAATGGTTATTATTAGGTGCAAAAATCCCCATGCCCGTGCAGTTTACCTCCATTGATATTAGATGTATGCAAACATTTAGATCACTTTAGATGTAAAAAAAAAAAAATATTTAGGAAGTGTTTGATTAATTATGCTTTAAACACAAACAATTTTTTAATATACGATATGGATGACTGGAAGGCTGTTTTGATTTTACTGGTGGTTACAGAAGGAAGTAGCTATTGTATAACTAAAAGAGTTCAACTTAAAGCTGAAGTTTAGGCTGCTTCTATTTTGTATTCCTTGCTTGTTAATAAAAAGATTGAATAAAACCTTCCTGCTTTCACTATATATATATATATATATATATATATATATATATATATATATATTTTATCTACAGATATATCGTTACTAGGTCTATCAGCTTCCCTGCATTGTAGGCAACTCATGGGTGTGTGTGTGGGGAGGAGGGGTGTCAGGGTACTTACTGTACATACTTTCCTAAAAATGGGAATGTGGTCACACTGACATATAGGGCCTAATTTAATAAAGCTCCCCAAGGTTGGAGCGGATACACTTTCATCAGTGAAGCTGGGTGATACAGCAAACCTAGAATGGATCTGGTCCAGGATTTAAAACATTTGCTAGCAAATAGCAAATGGCTTTGAAGAAATCCATTCCAGGTTTGCTGGATCGCCCAGCTTTACTGTTTAAAGTGTATTCTCTCCCTGCGTTGGAGAGCTTTATTAAATCAGGACCATAATCCCCAAGCCTCCATCACTGAATGAGCTATGATCTAATAAATGAAAGAGAGACCTCATGGGCAGTAAGGCTGGTTGGGAAAGCGATGTATTGGATGTCCAACAGTCAGGAAAATAGTGCAGCTTTTTCTGACTTTCTGCAGCTTCAAGTGCACACAAACCTTACTGTGTGCAGTGAAATCAGAGTGAGTTCAATATAGGAAAGGAGTCTGTTCAACTTTGCAAGACAGAAAGTAAGACTGGAGTTTAGGTTTAACTATTTAATAAAAAATCTACCCCCACTTTCCATATGTCAACTATATCTTACAAGGCACAGCCCAATGAGCACATGTGTGAGCATGAATGTGCAGAAAAGAATAATCAAGTCATTATGATTGTGCCTAAATACCCAGACTGGCAGCATGAGCCCAACTTTAGTGAACAGTGCATAGGTAGGTGCACATCTTCACAATGAAAGCTAAAGTTCAGATTGATTAAGGAAATATGTTTAGGGTGTTCCCATAGAAAGTTAAATTATCCTAGTGTGTCATCTCTCATTAATAAGTCAGGCTGTCTCGCTAGAGAGTACATTCAGGTAAGCTGTGAATAGGAACAAGTACAAGCACCAACACAAGAAAATCTACTATGCTATGTACACTAAAACTTCATTTTTAGTCTTGTTGTGAAGTTTATTTCAACCAAGCATGAGATTATGAGGTTTGTAGAATGCATTACATAACAACAACCTTGTCTTTATTCTAGTCTTACATGGAAGATCATTTGAAAAATAAGAATCGCCTTGAGAAAGAGTGGGAGGCTCTGTGTGCATATCAAGCTGACCTGACCGCAACTAATATAGCGTTGAAAGAGGAGAATGCGGTGAAGAACAGATCTCTAACTGTGGTTGCATGTAGGTATAACTAGATACCAATGAAATGTAAATGGTTACTTAATTTTTATTAGTCTAAATGTCAGTTTTTAGTAGACAACGAAGATGAATTCCTAGCAGACGAGCTATCATATATACTCAAATATAAACATTTTTCCCTCAAAGTGATATTGAAAACGTTGTTGATTCGTTCTTGTATCACACCACTACATGGCACTCATGTGAAGTGTATAGTAAAATCTTGCCATCTGGGATATTTTATACTTTGTTACATACTTTACGAGATGACACAACACCATGTACTGGTGGCACAAATAGTGCACATCACTTAAGAGAATGTAATAATACCAAACTCAAAAATACAAAATATTATAGCCTGTGAAAAAGAAGAAAAAATATTACAGACTGAGCCCATATGAATTTAAATTTTTAACCCCTTTAAAAATGTTTAAAATAACACTACCAATGTATTCACTATAATTTTATTGGCATCTGTTGATTGCTGTTTTGAATGTTAGCAGCTATGGCTGCCTTTGGTCAATAATCGAGTCACTGTAGCTTTTCAGGTAAAAGTAAAAACTACGTACGTTTATAGTTTGACTGGTTTATATTCAAGTATACAGGGTAAAAAAAATCTAATGGCTTCTTATTTCTCTATGGGATTCTTGGACTTTAATTTTTTTATAGACAATTCAACAGCAGAGGTGGGAACTTCCAAAACACTAAGGTGAACCAGAACCAAGCCGCAAACTATAACAGGAGAATGGCATCTCCAGGAGCTATAAGGAGCCAATAGGTGACCTATCACACTCCTGTACCTTTGAGTTTACTGTCCCTTTATTTTTATTAAGTTTTCCCAACAACTAAAGACAACTATATCATCTTTCAGCCAAGGGCTGCCAACAGATGGCCTGGGGAGACACAGGTATGAATTTGCCCAACAAGAACAGAGTGTAATGACTGTATGTCATTAAATGGAAGAGAGTCACACGAGGAGATTTTTCGGTCTATAAAACTAATAATTCACAGGGGAAAAATTTCACAGGCAAGATAGCTTGATGTGACTTGAATTTGACACTGGCCAAAGTTAAAAATAGCACAGCAGGAATTTGGTATTTATGGAATGAAGAAACGAGTAGCTATTATTATAATAGAACTATTAAAAATTAATTTATAACACAGGAGAAAAAAGATGATGACCAAAAGCATACAGTTGTAGTTTAAATTTAGTGACTGAGGTACATTTTATAAATTGATCTTTTACCTTTCTTTGAAATGTTTTGCTAATTCCTTCGCATGCTATAGCTACAAAGTCTTCTGAGCTCAATACAACGTGTTTGGTAAATCAGCTAATATATGGAAAGCCACCTGTTGACATACTATAAATAAAATAGTAAATGAAAATTCCACTTAAAAATGTTTTTCTTCTGTGTCCTGTATTTTCTCTTTTGCTGACATTCTGCCCAAGATGGAAGCTTGGGTCAAAACTTAAAAGACCTTAGGCTTTTATTACCTTACTTTCACATGCCTGGACCCATTGACAACACTGGGAACGGTCCAATAATTCCAATCGGACTCAATTTCTAGGATTAGACCCATTCCTAACTAAGATCAGAACTTGAAAGTTGAGCAATCCAAGATCTGATTTAGGCCATAGAGTTGGGCTAACAGACAATTGACAGGTATGTCAGGTATGTCCAATTCTGAATAAAAATGTTTGCATCTGGACGGATTTCCTAGTTGGAGTTTAGGGTTCCAAGCACCTGTAGTTGCCTCTCTAGATAAGATTTCAAATAATTCTGCCTCTGTTTATGAGATCTGTAGTTTATATCAGAAAGATAACATTGTTTTTGTACTATGTTCATGCTGAAAATGTTAAGGAATAAGGACTGGTATCCTGCAATACAGTATACTAAATTAGGTGAATAAATGGCGCACACAATTGTCAAAGTTATTCATATGTTTATCCTTCTAGATGACCACAACAGAATCATTCTGAAGGCAGAGAACAGCCACGATCATTCGGACTACATCAATGCCAGTCCCATAGTGAGTATTTGGCGGTATTTTGTTTTCATCTTTCTGCTTCGTTTGAGTCTGGTTTACATCCTAAGTGCCTATCGGCAAGTCATCTTTGCCTCATGTTCCTGCATTACTAATGGATGCAATTATGAGTTATGGAGCAAATGGTTGGTGCTGGTTGTCATGGTTACAGATGAGTAGAGATAGCTGTGTTGATGGGATTAAATAGCTGGGTTGCCTCTGGCCTTTACAAACCTGTACTTACTTTTTGTATGTGTCTGAAATTAAAATGACTTGATTAAATTGAAGAAAGTTTGCAGTCAACTTACTTTCAAACATTTGTTGTGTATCATGGAAGTTGATGAATATTCTATTGTTCAATACTGACTTTGATTTTAGTAGTTAAGTTGGAGCAGACTTCTGGCAATTTCAGGTTGCAACTGCTGTCAACTGCTCTAGGTATAAAGATTATTGTTTTATTATATATTTATTTAAAGTAATTTGCTAGCAAACTTTTTGAATTCTGAACCAGATCCATTCCAGGTTTGCTGGATCACTCAGCTTCACTGATGAAAGTGTATCCTCTGCAGCATTGGAGAGCTTTCCCAATTGAGGCCCAGTGACACAGGAGGAGGAGATGACTCTTCCAAGAAGAGCTTACAATCATTTTGATGTCAATGCAATGTATTCTATACAGGGGTGACATGGTGGCTCAGTGGTTAGCACTCTGGCCTTTGCAGCACTTGGACTGAAGTTCATATCCTGGCTAGGACACTATCTGCATGGAGTTTGTATGTTCTTCCGGTGTTTGTGTGGGTTTCCTCCAGGCACTCTGGTTTCCTCCCACATTCCAAAACATGCAGTTAGGTTAATTGGCTTCCCCCAACAAATTGAACTTAGACTGTGTTTAAGCCATATGACTATTTGAGGGACATTAGATTGTGAGCTCTTTTGAGTGGCAGATAGTGACATGACTATGGACTTTGTAAAGCACTGCATAATATGTTGGCGCTATATATATACTGTGTAATGATAATACAGACTTGAAAAACTGAATTCATGACCTAAGTTCTTTTAATATACTGTTACTTGCCTAGGGCTATAGTAGTACCTGTCAACCATACATAGATTATCTCTAGAGATCATTGACACAATTATCATTTAATGCATTGGTTAAGCATGGGTGGTCCATTCCAAACTTCCTATTGGTTAGTTCAGCTCCTCAATACTATAATGAACCAATTAGGAGGCAGCAGGAGGAAGACCCAACCCTGACTTTTGCAAAAAAGTAAAAGATCTGCATTAAACTTTTCAGCCTGTATCCCTGGAGCTCCATGGTTAAATCCTCACTTTAATTTGAGCATTTGTAATGTTTGGGCACATGATTTTAGTACAGAACAACATGTTTTGCTGTATTTTCTTGTATGTGTTACATTTGCATATGTAAGAGATCATTAGCGTCATGCAGCTTACCCTTCCATGTGGCTTTGGCCTCAGAACTAGACAGACTTTTTCAAATATGAGGTTAACTGGGCACAGTTCATTGAACTACTAGCAAACTTTAAAGGAACCCTGGGGTTCTGTGGAACTCTTGTTGAAAATAGCTACAGTACAATGTACTGCTTGCAGATTAAGGCTTCGCTTTTGTCTTAAAAAATTCTTAATATCATTACTAAAATGTTAACAACAGCAAATTTGACATCTGAGCAGCATTTAACTGGTAACTGCAGACTCTTGCCATGAGATCTACAGAGGGTGGGGGGTAGGATCAAGAATCCATCAGTTTCTGTAGCTTTACAGTCACAATGCTTCACAAAATTAGGATTCCAGCAATGTCGAGCAAAGCAACCAGCTGCAAATAAAGAATGCCAGAATACACATGAAAGCTATTTCAGATGGTTGACTCTGCCTTTTGAGAAAGCAAAGTTGCATAGTTCTCCTGTTTGACTGGAGTTTATATTTAAAGTCAAGAAATGCGGCTTCTCTAGGTTGTTCAGGCTATGAACATTTGCTAAAAATCACCAAAACTGCAAAAAAGATGTACAGATCAGTCCTGGCATTACTCTACCACACTCCTAGGGTCAGTGAGTGAGTAAAAAAACTCCTTTCAGATCTCAGACCACCCGCAGATGTAATCTCAAATTAGCTTTCCCTACCAGAAGACATCTGTTACTTTGAAAAGAACTTAATGCAACATCTTTACCAATTTAGGGAATGTGCACTGAATGAGAAAATGTTTATGGTGAATACATGAAACAGCTTCTGAAATGTAAAGCTAGAGAGTTTTCCTGCTCAGACTGCAGGGAGACTAAACCAATATATATCCAATTTGCTTATTATCTTGGAACAAATCAGTTGTGATTGGTAAGCTATTGCCTATTGTACTTTGTATAGGTCTTTTACTTAGAACCAAGCCCACATGTATCATAGGAAGTAAGTGTAAAGCTACGTACACACGTCCAACAGTTCTCGCCAGATAATCGGCTCAGGGCCGATATTTGGCAAGAATCTGACGTGTGTACAGCGCCAGTCGTCCATTGTCCGAACGACCGTCCTGGCGGATCCACGAATGATGGAAGAGTAATGATCCTATTGCAAGGGAAGGGGGAGAGCGCACAGTAGGGTGTATGTACAGCACTCGTTCATGCATCGTGCAGTGCTAGTCGTTGGAAAGGATCGTGAAAGATGTATGTATGCAGCAACAGTTCTGCATAAAAAATTGTCTATATTAATGTAAACAGAAGTCATTAGAAAGCCACCCTCTGTAGTAGCAGACTGACTCTTAACACTTAATGATTAGGTAATTGACCAATGACTTTAGCTAGCAATGTGCATTGTATGCTGGCTGTGACCAAGCTGCTACCGATAACAATGACCACAGTGATAGTGCAAAGAGCCCAACACAATGGAGGGATTTACTAAAGTTGTTGAAGAAGTCCTCTTTTAACAATGAAAGGTTACTTTAATGAATGTGGTTCACTTTGTAAAGAATACCCAAACAGGTAGGTGAAAGTTTTTTCCCTGCAGATGATTGGGTGGTTGAAGTTAGCAGAATTTTATCTCATTAACTAAGCTTTGCTAAATAAAAGTAAATGGAAATGCATTTTGCTATGTGAACAGCCAATACTCCTTTAGTAAATCAACCCCAATGACTCCAAGATGTTAATCCCTGTCCTTTGACAATAGTAACCTGAGCAAGCTGCATTGCAAAACCACTTCTTTGTCACAAAAACTATGTTTTATTCTGCTAATTACTGTTACGGCAGGTTCTGACCTTCTTAAAAATCGAGTGATCTTGCATGGCTCCTGGCTGTTGGCACCTTGCTCATCCACTCACATTGCACCCCTGGCTCTTAAAGAACCAGCTTCTGCGAATTTGACCAATTCTATTCATTCTCTATGGAGCTGCTGCGCGGAGAAACTTTCCCGCAAGAGTCTCCCCTGAGGCAGAAGTTCACTGGCAAGAGAAAAGCAGTGACCGCATCGCAACCTCAATACCAATCTAAACATAGCCTTAAAGGGGAAAGAAGGAAATGTACAGTACATGAACACATCCACATTTGTCTTAGATATGCAGGTTCTGCTTCCTGCTTTGTAGTGCTACATCATGATTATATTTCTACTCATGATGCAAACTTATTAACATGTGCAAAGAATCTTCAGATTTTAAAAATCTTTGCTATTTATTTGTAAAACACTTCAAGACTCTGTTTAGCAGGCATACAGAGTATACAATATTAAAAATCTTGTAGAACATTCCGCACATGTTCCGCAGAGACACATTTGTGCCTTATGTCTGAATTCTGGTACTTGTGCGACATAACATTGCACATTTTTATACATTTTGGCTGATCACGTTGCCACTGATATTTACAGCCTTATGCTGCACGAATGGTTGCGCTTCATTGGTGCAGTAATTTGTATGTAGACATCCCCTGTCTGGTGTAATAAAACTGTAAGACTGACATTTATGTGTGTTAATCAGAACACTTAATAGATTGAACCAGCAGTCCATTTTCATTTGCTTCTACACAGAGAGCTATTGACGAACTTGTTATTGACTTGTCATTGATTAACCAACTGATGCTTCGTCTTTGTGCTTCTGAGAACATGCTCTACGTATACATTGATCAAAATATCACCAACTGCTTTAAAAATTCCATTCATTGCTATTAAAGTTTATCCTTTTTTACACATTATGAAGAAGTTTGCTTCCTAATAAAAAAAATTCAGGTTTATGTATATATATATTTATATATGTATATATATATATTTTTTTTTTTGGTAAATACAAAGTTACCAGGGTTTCACTCGCCAAAGTACAGTATATTTTGGTAAAGGGCCACATGTATCAGATTTGATTTTTAAGATTAGCAAATTTTCTGATAACTAGAAAATATGAAGTCCAAACTAAACAATCAATTCAAATCATATCTACTTATACTGAGAAGCTCTTATTGATCAGCTTTACAATGTTTTAAATCTGACAAATCATATCTGAAATTGTATCTGAAGCTTCAATCGAATCTGTGTACTCGGTATTACTATTATTGTAGCTGTGTTCCACTGATTTGGATAGTAGCATAGTTCTAACAAGGACCAAGATGTCTCCGTTTTGGTGGTGGCTTCACATGAAGGACACCAGTATTTGTCTTATTCAAAGCGGTTTTTTTTTAATGCTCATGGCGGGGATATTTATTTGAAAATGGTAGAGGTGAGGTGACATTGAAGCCTAGGTCCTGTCATGATTATGAACCAAACATTTTTTAATATGGTTTCTAAGCTGTGCAGTTTGTATCCGCAGTGTTACCTGAACCCAAATGAAACCTTAAAGCCCTACAAAAATCAGGTCCTTGTAGCAAAATTGTATGCAGGACTCTCAATACCCTAATAGCCAGCAGTCTAGGCTTCAACCATATTGCAATAAAAGCCTCTTAAAGTTGTATTGTTCTCTTTACTCCTGCATTTTTGTCATGTAGAGAAGTGCAATGCCATGTTGGATGCTATGAAGATCTCTTGCTGCTGAAAAGAGCTCAACTGAACAAAAAAGAAGGATCATAGTGATTCCTTATTTCTGGATCCCCTCCCAGCCCAGGCTTCACTGGCAGTATGGCTCTCATGGTGGTAGTTTTGCTGCTAACTGCCACCCATCTCCTTAGTTCCATAACAGATGTATTGAACAAAGGCTACAGGGACCCATTAAGACTCCTGTGTTGCCGTTACACCTGGGAACATGTGCATTTTAGCATGGATTACCACAATACACAATATAGCGCATTTATTGCAAGTTATGTGTATTGCGTTTTAGTGCTTTTCATTTAAATGGCCTCCCAGTTTCAGTGAATACACTACAGAACACATGTATGAACCATCTGTGCATTGTGGTGTTGAAAAATACTGAAAGTTTTTTACAATATGCCTACCCCTGCATTTTGAATGCTCTTCTTTAATGCAATGTACTTTAATGGCACAGATTAACACATACAGAGTAATGCGTCGCAACAGTCAGTACAGTCTAAATGGATCCTAAGTCTGTTACATTATGCTGTGGGTATTATTATATGTGAATAGATGACAAGAGCTATACTTATGAACACATTTGTGCCACGGGGGCTTTTTTTTATTTTAAACTAAAAGCCCACAACATTCTTTTTTATTATCCTGTCCTATAGAAAAGTCTGTTACATCTTTTTCCCTTACTGACAAACTTGCATACGTTACTTCCATCAACAAATTCTGTACTTCCATGTGACAATGCATTTAGAGTCTATGACCTGGAATAAGCATGCTGTATGTAAGGGTGACTCTCCTATTCTGTATGGTTGTTCCAGGTTAGTGATTATATTATTACACAGTATTTACACAGCATTGACATATTACATTTTTAGGCATGTAGGAGCAAACCAGAGTACCTGGAGGAAACCCACACAAAACACAGGAAGAACATGCAAACTCCATGCAGATAGTGTCCTGGCCAAGATATGAACCTGGAACCTAGTGCTGCAAGTGTCAGAGTGCTAACCTCAGAGCCACCGTGCTGCCTTTTAAGTGTATCTCAATAATGCAACAGCTAAGCAACTAGTGTTTTCATGGTGAAGGCACCACAAGTAACAGCTGATGACAGTTATTACAAATGAAATGCAGTTTATTGCAAATTACCCATGGGACATGCATAACTTAGATATGTCAGCAAATATAAGGGGTAACAGCTCACTAGCTTCCAAGATCATTACATAGGTGAGTGTAGTCATATAACTCTTTCTACCAGTAAACCCTGTCTTATCATATAGTGGTCACACAGTCCATACAAGATTCCCTTGTGTAATATACTGCAATAAGTAATAGCTATATGGTTGCCTGTCTCCTGACTTAGCTGTATGTAATTGCATTTTGCCTTCATAAGCAGATGGCATATTTTCATGTTCTAAAATCATTATGTGTACCACGTTCCAGATAGCAATTTTGTGACAGTAGCTGATTAGCGCTAAAAGGCGTTGAGTGGCCTGTTTGTGATGTAGCAGATACCAGGGCTCCTGACAGCACAGCTCACATTGATTCTGCATGCCTGTGTCTAGCTGAGCATGAATGGCTGGCTACACAGAGCAAACGCTCCTCATATTTATTTATTTCATTTGAATGACAGCGTGATGGCGTTTATGCAGGGAAACATATGTTTCTGCATCTTGGCTTGCTGTACAGATGAGCCTGGATTATTGTTTCATCCTAATCATATTTACAGTAGAAGATTAGGTTTGTGTCTTTTGATGCTTAAAATGTAACCTTTTTTTCAACATTTTGGTGCATTTGATATGGTAAGTGTGACAGTACACTGAATTGGCCAATTTTAACATGATTATAATTATAAAGAAACTATTGCAGCCACCATAAAACTAGAATGATTATGGGGGGGCATAGTGCTTTAATGTGCTGTGCATTAATATTATTGTTATTATTATTACACAGTAATTATATAGCGCCAACATATTACGCAGGGTCACTAGCTGTCCCTTAAAGAAGCTCACAATTTAATGTCCCTATCATAGTCATATGTCATTAACACAGTCTAAGGTCAGTTTTTGTGAGGAAGCCAATTAACCTAACATTTTTCCACATTATTGCAGAAACCCTGGGCACTGGTAGTTGAGTTGTAGTGGTTCATGTAAAAGAACAATCCCCGTGCTTACCTTTCTAGCAAGCATGTGCTAAATCCTAAATGGGTGTCAAGAGTAGAGATATACCTCCTCTCTTGCTGTGAACATTTGCTTTTTTAAATAGACTAGGAAAACCAAAATTAAGCAGCCGATGCTGGACTTTCTCTTTAGAAAGCCCAGAAGCAGTGTTATGAATGCACCATATTTTAAAATTATTAGTTGTTTAATAAAGATTTAATGCATCAGCATATAATATTGTAAACGTGAAAAACAATAAACCTGACCAAAGCCATTATTGTTTCTCTGAAAGGGAAATCAAATGGTCGCTCTAATTTTGTCACAGCGGCATTGCTTTCTGTATAGCATTAGAATGTCACTCATTGATTTTAGTTTCTGCCTGGAGTTGATTTTTAACAAATGAAAAGCTCCATGGTGCTGTCACATAGCTAGCAGTTCTCTTGTGATAAAACCACAGAGCACCAGCTAGCTATGCAACACTGAAAATGTTCAATGGCATCTTTAATTTGTCAGGCAGAACATGAAAAACCCCATTAGACCTTTACATTATTTCAGTATGAAGTGACTTTTTTATGTTATAAATAATGTACAAGTTAGATAATGCAGTGATTGGATATGTCATGTTTTGTAATACTCATTTTTAGAAAGTATGGTGATTCATTTTTCAGTTTATATTGTATAAATGCATAAGGAAATGCAGTAGCTTTTGTTTTATTATCAACTCACAAAAAAAAAAAAAAAACATTCATTTGATAATAAAGAAATGTTACATTGTGTTATTTTGCCTAAATAGTAAGCTGGGGAGGTGAATAACAAGAATTTGGGGGCTACATACAGCCTTCACTAGGTATTTATGTAGACATACAAACGTAATATTTTCTAAAATAAATGCAAAAAATTGTGCATGAAACCCCCAAGGTTCTCAGATTGATTCACTCGTGAAAAAATAGTGTGATCACTCTATATGTTGGGGGGGGGGGGAGGTTAGCAAGACTAACAACAAGACTAATTACAACTGAAGATGTGTTGAACTCAAGAGAATAGCTAAGGTTGAAAATGGAAGCCCATAAATTGTTACATCTGATGATCTAAAATGTGCTATTAAAATCTACAACAATTATGTTTTTAAACCAGTATTCCTCTTTATATTATATATATTTATATATATATATATACACACACACACACACACTTCAAGAATACAGCCACTAGTGCATAACCAGCTCTGGGTGAATATGCATGGAAAATATAAATTGTAGTTCTGTGCTTGTAAAGGAAATACAGGCTTCACAATAACATCATTTTATTCCTAGATATATTGACGTTCCCGGTAAAGCATATAACAGTATATTATTCAAATTGCTGAATAAATCAGGAAGGTTCTTTCAGTTGAGAACCAAAATTATATTTATTGGGTGACACCCAATTTTTTGGCAGACACAAAACAAAATGTAATGTCATCAAGGCTTGACATGCTTGTCAGTGCTGGTAGTTTCGCAGTTTTTTGTATTTTATTATCAAAATAATCAAAGTCTATGTAATCGCAGACCTAGAACAGAACTGTAACAAAAGTGATTGTACAGAAAGACTTTTGGACCTCAGCACTTTGGATAGTGGGTCTTATGCTTAGGCAGCACTGTCCTAATTTAAAGTGAACCTATAAAAAATCTGCACAGTTCAATCAGTGTTCATCATTGTTTAACCAAGACGACAACAAGGTATTATAATTTGTCTCATTGTCATGGCAAATTGCATAATCTAGAATCTGTGAATCTTGGTCTGGGTAGTACCTGTTTTTCCAAATAATATATAGAGTACCAGATAGGTGCTAAAAATTTGCCATATTTAATGTAACCTTTCCACAATTTGTGACTTCCTCATGACAATGCCATGTCTTTGTTTCTTTACAGATGGATCATGACCCACGAAATCCAGCCTATATCTCTACTCAAGGACCTCTCCCTGCTACTGTGGCTGATTTCTGGCAGGTAAAAAAGAGTGACTGTTTTTATATAAAATGTATTTTTTTCCAAGGAATGTTTGGGTATGCATCAGTTCATTTTGTAAAATCTTACATTGCTAGTTTGAATATTGCAACCTAGCAATAAAAAGGTGTGTGTTGAGAAGTTCTGTTTAGTGTCCAGACAGAAGCCAGTGTCTAAAAAAAACCCTCCTTATGCAGAAATGTATGCTTTGAACCAAATTAATGTTAACAAATAGGATTTGATTAAACTGTGAATAATCTTTACAACAAGCCTTCACTGACCTCTGTAGCTGCTTGCACTTTGGAGCAATTTATTCTCAAAGATCAAGTCCTATTTTCAGCAGCCTTCTAAACTCAATTTAAACACAGAGCAGGAGATAGAGGGGAAGCAATGAGAGCTGAGTTGCTGAGAAAATGACTTGGAGAATGAAATGGATGCTTCTTCTGTAAATATCAGAATGAATTATAGGTCAGTGAAGCTTGTTTTACAACTCATTTAGTAGTTTTTAAGAATAAATAAATTCTTGAATGTCCACCGGCTGACCACAGATTTGCTTTAAAGCTATGGTAACATTCCTGCTGGGAAAAATAAATGGTAAATGTCCTATTTATTTTCTTGGAGTAAATGCTCATCAACATTCTTTTCAGTATTGACCCAAGGTCTAAAAAACCTAGGCACTTGATCCAGTGATCACAAATAAAGTAAAATATTCTGAGATCTGGACTGGGCTCCACCCCTCTATCAGAGATTAGCAGACCAAAAAGGATTTTAGACATGTAGCTCACACTAAATAGGGGTTTAACATTTAAAGTTGCCATCAGAGCAATAGATGAGGGAGAATACTGCAATGGGAACATCTATTCAGAATTTATTTTTTTTCTGGACATGCAACTAAAGCCTCCACAGGTTTAAAGGCTTATCTCACCTGGGATAAAAGACAATATATATTCACATCTCTTGCAGTCCATATCTCCTACTTTCTTCTGCTGCAGCCTTGACAAGTTTTTAAACTTCTTCATACCCAATAGCTTCTTTTTAAAACAATGACACTGAAGCACCCCATTCTGACCCCTAATTACATGGCAATTGCTAAAAAATAAAGAGAAAAAGTAATTTCCACATTGTATAATGCAGCACTATGATATTGTCTCATGCAATGCACTCAAGGTTCACATCAACGTTTACATAAACTTTTCCACCCTAGAAATTATGTTTCCTATTTACTGAAAATCAGAAGCTTTTCAATAGTTATTGCCAATAGTCAGATAAAAGAAATAAGTCATGCTAATTAAAATAGGATAAACAGTATACATATAGGTAATGTAATACAACAGTTCCTGTACTTATTTTAGTGTCTTTCTCTTTAATTTCCTTTTTGTACAAAAACAAATATTCATAAAGAAAACAGATAAAAAGCTCTGTGAGCACTGACAACTAGAATTACTAATTCTAACTCTCACCAAAGAATGTGTGATACCATAGAAGAAGAGAATTCCTGGGGATCAAGTGTAGAACATAGTATAATACAAGATTTGTATTGATGCAATTTGCAACTTAATCAATGACATGCTTTTCCCATACACTCTGCTTCCCATTCTGTAATGTGCACCCCACTAACCTATACAGAAGTTTACCTAATATAGAGTCATGCAATGTTACTTTGCATAGAATGTTACGGGTATGAAAGTTTATTACTGAAACTTTTACTATCTAGTTTCATACTGTCTTTTTGTAATTGAAAATTTCTACAGAAATCAGTGTGGGTGTTTTTGGTCTAATAAAGCAGTCTTCTTCAATAAGTCATGCACTTTTTGTTGATATGAGCTTGAGCTGTTGAGCTCAGTAAACAGCAAATGCATATTAAGATTGAATAGCCTAGGACAGAAGATGTGTTACTCTCAGGATCACCAGGTGGAAATATAGGAAATAAATCCTAAAGAAAAACCTAGGCCAACAACCACATCCAAGGACAGATAAGCCACACCAAATTTGATTTTGTTCTTAAGCTCAGATACATTCTGGGCCAAAGTTTTCCCTTTAAGCAGATTTTAATGTTTGTTTACTAGTATGTGTTTATTTTCCCTAACTACTGCATCATTCTGACCTTTATCAAAGCATAGCAAGACCCTGAACCCTTTGACATTTGCCGTCTTTTCGCACATGCAATTTCTACAAAGGGAAAATATTTAAATTGCCTATTTTCTGAATGCTGTGTTGCGCTTGGGTACTTGGGGATTTGGAAGCAGCTGCAGAGGAAAAGTGTTTAATGAAAATGAAATTTGAATTTGCACTGAATGGAATGAGTTTTGATTGTGTGTCTGAGTGCTGTAATTACACGTGTCACACAGTAATTAAGCCTTTGCAGTGTGGCCACAGTGTGTCTCTCTTTTGTCTGCAGATGGTATGGGAGAACGGCTGTGTAGTAATCGTGATGCTGACATCACTCGCAGATAATGGAGTCAAGCAGTGCTACCACTACTGGCCAGATGAAGGCTCTAACCTCTACCATATCTACGAGGTATTCTTGTTTCTTTGTATTTTTACCAATAAAACACATTTTTATAGGCTTGGTCATCAGTTCATCCAAAATCAGTATTTTATTTATATGTGGAATATGGGGTGGGTAATATTCATCCGCTGGTTTCTTATATCATGTGATTAATTCTATGGCCGGTTATCATTGAGTGTATTCCCACCACCTGTTACAACATAATGGAAGATCAATGGACAATGATTTGTATTGTAATTAATATGTGCTGGATGTAAACTTTTTTTCTTGCTCCTGTACTTTATATTATACTCCAACGACTATATAGTGTTAAGGTCTACCTAATTGGATACAACTGTATTTGAGTATTTTGGGAAGCCCATGCACTGTAAAGGACTGGCAAATGTATTAGAGATTATACAATTAGTTTATAATGTGAATTGCTATAAAAAAAATACATGTTTTACTCTATCATTTTTATGTCTTTCTCCTGTATTTTTGTGCATTTTTCACCCATCCCTCTATCTACCTAACTTTCTCTCTTTCATCTCCAGTAATAGTGATCAAATCAGGGATTTGATGATTCACTACTCTTTGTTTCATCTATATTTTTAAGTCTGTCTGATCTACAGAGAATCACATAATTCAGTAACACTGGCAACTGTGATTCATAAATTGTATGATTCTTTGCAGACTAGAAAAGATTTGCAAAAAATTGAGAATGTATTGATTGGGCCTCATCTCTATCACTATCTCACTTTCCCCTTTCCTTTTTATCTCTTACCTCTTTTACATTTTTCTCCTCTGATGTTCAATTGTCCTTCTCCTCTACTCCTCTTTTTCTTCTATTTATCACATATGCTTCTCTCGTGCTTTTTCTATTTTCTCATTTTCACTTTGTAATTCTTGCACTTCTTCGCACTCTCCTCTGTCTGCCCTTTATTACTGGTTTTCTCTATTTCCTGACTATTTTCTCAATTCATTATTTTTCCTCTCCTATCTCCTTATCTTTCTCACACTCTCTTTCTCCTCTTCTTTTTCTTACTTTTTCTTTTCTCTTTCCTATTTTGCTGTGCTACTTGTTCTCCTCTCTTCCATTTCTTACTCGCTCCTATTATTTTTATTATTATTATTAATAAACAGGATTTATATAGCGCCAACATATTACGCAGCGCTGTACATTAAATAGTCTATCTTCCCGTCTCACACTCTTCTTCTCCTCTCTGCCCCTTTCCATCTTTTTTCTCTCTGTTTAATATTCTCCTCTCTTCCTTTTTTCACACTCTTTTTTTCACTCATCATGTTTCGAAGTTTCTATTAAGATAAGAGGCTCAGAGCAGATAGGAAATGAGACAAGTGGAAGTTGTTTGTGAGCAGTGCCTTGACTGTGCAGTAGTAGCTTGTGTGTGCCTATAAATAATCCCCTTCATTTTGATTAACATGGAGCTGGTATAAGTGTGCCAGGTGTGGAACCCTCAAGAGATGCCAGGTTTTTGTAAAACAATTTGAAGCAGATGTTCAGTAAAGTACTTAAGTTGTGCCCTACGCCTTCCTTCCCTCTCCAGGTAAATCTCGTCTCTGAGCATATCTGGTGTGAGGATTTTCTTGTCAGAAGCTTCTATCTGAAAAATCTACAGACTAACGAAACCCGCACTGTCACCCAGTTTAATTTCCTCAACTGGAATGACCATGGCGTTCCGGCTTCAACTCGCTCGCTGTTAGACTTCCGCAGGTACACATTTTACGTTCACAGTCTTGTGACTGAATCAATCATGCAGTAATGCATTTCTTGACATTTTAACTCGCCTTTTACTTGGGTACAGTTTCCATTTAAATATGTAAATAAGTAATAAGAGATACATTTTCTTATTTGCAAAATGATGAACACAATGTGTCGAACATAACCAGGTTAATTAAATTAATTATTGGTTCTTGTGTATTGGTTGCATTGTGGAGTACCTGATTGTTTGATACTGTTTTTTTTCAGGTTTGCTAAAGTTTTAGTCATAATTTTAATTCCTAACAAATATATAGGATTAATTATTACTAATAAATAAGATATAGGAAAATACAACACAGAGGTTTAAAAAAAATATATTTTAATTTAATTATTCTGTATTTAGTTGTATTTTAGTTGTGGTGCAGTTCCCATTAGACCTTTGTCACACCATAACACCTTTTCATGGATTGTTTTAAGCAGCCCATTCGTTTTGTAAGGGCTGTCAACTCACCTTAGTGTGGTAACAATAAGTTCCATCACAAAAATATGCATTCTTTGACAAGTGTCCCTATACGAAGATTACCATTTTCCTCCAGGCAGTGGTCCTAACCCCTTATCACTTTATCCAACTAAAAACAAAAAGTTTTATCTTAGTTATACTTTATCAAAACTGCAAACCGACATTATTAAAATGAGAACATTCTTCTTAATCTAAGCAATAAATAAATATATTAAAGCATTAGACGGAAGCATATATTTCCCAAACAAGGAACGAGGGAGGAAAGGTAATGTGAGGAAATTGTTCTAGCTACAAACCATGCAGCTTGAAATATCTCAGGATGCCTTGCCTAATTACACATTATATCATACAGAGGAAATTGTGGAAATCATTTGCAGATAATAAAAAATCCTTAACGGGCACAGAAAACGTTTGGCTGTGTGCAGTCTGGAGAAGTTTTGCATAGGGGAGGAAGAAACTCCTGTTGATGAAGCACTCATACTTTGTAAATGGTACATAAAAGCACATAATTATGGTGTAGAACAGTACTTGACACATAATCAGCTGCAGTTACTGCTTTGTGTTGGGCTTTTATGCACAGCCTCTGCTCATCATATCACAGAAATAATCGAGGTTACACAGGGAGAGAGCTGACCTTTAATGTCTCTGGGATTGTCATTCTGCGTGGAGTGTAAAAGGCTTTTTGAGAAGATGTCACATATTGGTTAAGGAACTGTTCTCTGATGCACAAGGTCATCGGTTCAATGTCTGCCTCTGTCACTGGCGCTTGCGGTGGTCCTGAGTGAAATCCATTTATCTGCCTGTGTGCAAGGTGGCCTGGCTGTCACTGAGTTATAACAATAACATTAATTCCTTCTTCGCTAGCCTCTCTGGAATCTAGATGGGGAAGAGAAAATGTGGACCGTCAGCGGTAGGGCCTGTAAATCTATCCAGTAGCACAGGTTAAGGAAACTATTGCTTTGTAGCGTTTGGGGACCTCAGTGCCCCAGCATGTCCCAGTATGCACATCAGTTGGAAGTGAAAGGGCACTTACTTTGGGGAAAGGCAATTTACTGGAGTGCTGTATGTTAGGAATGGGAGTATAGTTGTGTACAAATTTAGATAAAAAAGATTTTTTCCCTTTTCAGTTCAGGATCACTATTACTAAGCTCCTCCTTTGTGGTTCCTCTGCTGTCCTTACCCCATATAAACCTTTACATGGTGTTGGAGCTTACACAGAGTTTATGACGTGTCATTCTCAATACATGGTGATGCTTGTACCCAGTAATTGACTGCTAGACCTAATCACTGCATCTTGGGGGGGGGGTCACATGTCCCTCATACCTAGAAAGCCTTAGTATTTTACAGAACCTTAGACCGAGCCATGAAATAGAGGAGTAGAAAAGTATAAGTGGACCAGGGAGTTTAAAAGGGATGAAGCGACAGAATCTCTTTAAGACCTAGTCACCCTTTTAACTGATATTTCAGATTGTGTGTCTACTGGTGGGTTGAATCTAAGCAGATTCTAACTGAAACTAACTGCAACTAGATTTCTCAGCATTCTTTTCTGTTTTTGCCTCTTTCATAAGGCCGTAATGAAAATATTTGTTTTTCATAGTTTCAGAAAGTCTGTAGTCCTAAGGCGGCACCATTGTTGGGCTTTGGGATAACTGCTACGGATATCTTCTCCAAGCACTGAACAAGTAACGCTACCAAAAATTTTAGATTTGGGGGCCAGTACACAGTTTGGTGTTACTGTTGGCAATACCAAGGCCTTGTTTAAAATAGCTGTAGTAGCAGCCAATTGACCTGGAGCAAGTATACAAATTATGGAATTCAGTACTTCTTCTGGGTCAGTCACTCCAAATAATGATGCAAGAGGGTCAATGTAACAGTCTAGCAACTTGCATTTTAAAAAGGAGGATCAGCAATGACTGTGACACAAATTCTGGGAAAAAGCATATCCCTGCCTTATGAGCAATTTCCACCATCTCTTCACTTTAGAGCCAGACAGACAGTTTTAGGCTTTTCTCTCCTCCATAAGTCATGTAATATAAATAAAAAGAGAGGTAACCATCTCAAACTTCTTTTAGCATGTTACTTCTTGTAGTATGGTAAGGAATTATCATTACTAGAGGCAAATGCCCTGATTTATTAAAGCTCTCCAAGGCTGATACAGCAAATCTGGAATGGATCTGGTCCAGGATTGAAAACATTTGCTAACAAATAGCAAATGACTTTTAACAAATCCAGGTTTGAGGGAACAACAGCTATAGTATGGGCATTATGTGCCAAATTACTAATTTCTGTTATGCACTTCTATAAGCAATGCTGAATTCCTTTATTTCTAGACTTTAGATAAAGTAGGGAATGGTTAGCTAGTAGTAGGTAGGTAGTAGGTAGGCACAATCAATTGAACTTGTAAAGTTAAAGGCAATTACATCTTTCCAAGCCACTTCATCTTTTGAGAACTTGATAGGCGATTTATTCTTTCTATACTTTATCGAAAAACTAACTACAAACAGTAGAGATGTACTTGAAGTAACTTGAAGTTTTAACTGGTCACTCAAGAATCATTCAAGGAACTAAAGTGCCCATCTGACGTAAGTCAGAAACAGGCAACTATTTTGCACTATTGTACATACTCCCTATGACGTCAATAGTACCTCTCATTGACCTGGTAATTTTTTTAATGACTCAGGCACATAATGACTGCAATAAATGTGCAAAGATAATGACAGTGCATTTGGCAACCACATTTTTGCTAAGCTTTTATTTAAATTTAATTTGACATAGTGATAAGACTTCAGAATAATTGAATTTCAATTTAAAGGTGTTAAGTCTAATTTAGAATCACAGGTTGTCATAATGGCATAGGTGAAAAAAAATGCAATTTTCTTGTCATAGGCCATTTTGCATATCCAGCTGGTAAACATTATACAATGGCAATACTTTAAACAGAAAAAAACAAGTAATTTTTTCTATTAATTCAGTAACATCAGGTAATAAATCTGGTAATTCAAATTTGCAATGACAGGAATGGAGTTGGGATTCAGAGGGTACATTTTCATCATCTTCAGGAGATGAGGGGTTAATCTTAGTACTATACACTTTGGGGCTGATTTTCTTAAAGGAGTGATTTCTGGACTGTAAACTGTGTCCATCACAAAAATGTGGGGTGAAACAAACCAAAAGCAAACGTTCTTCTGAACTTGATTGCATGTATGTGGTCATCATTCGTTTGCCAGCTTAGAAAGTAGTCATACATTTAATATACAACTGTTACGGTTTCTGAATAATTATTATTATTTTTTTTTTAATGATAGATAATTCCTAAGGCATAAATGTTGTGCTCAAATCTCAAAATGGTAATTGGCTTGCTTTGTTGGATAAAAAAAAGGTAATTGATGGGGCTAAACTATTCACCTCTCTTGGAGAAAATGTTGTCACATGACAAAAAGCCTAGGCCATTGGGCACATGATCTCTGCTGATTGTGAGAATCAAACAATTTGCTATCCTTGCCTTTTGCAAAGAATAAGCCAACAGTCTTAATTTATATTCCGGAATGGTGTCTCTGTGTAGTTAAATAAAGTTCTGTATCACAGCCAGGCAACCAATGCTTTTAGTAGTGGGAGCCTCCATATTTCTCTTTTCATTGTAAAAAAAAGTTTTAAGGAAAGCCATACCTGAAATGTTTCATCGCAGGGCGTACTATCTTCTTCCTTCTTCTCTTGCCAGTTGCAACCTTTGGCCATCTTGATTGTTCAGGTTGGGATGATGAACAATATGCCTGTGCTGTCAAGCACTGAGAAATCTGATAAATCCTCAGGGAAACAACACTTACAGTAATGTCAATTTGCAGGATCTCCCGCCAGTCTTACTGGTTCCTTTCCCTGTCCTCCACCCTTTATAGGATGTAGTAGGTTAGAAAAATAAACCTGTGAGGGCTTCAGAGGACCCAGAAGATTGTCAGTAAGGGCCTAATTTATTAAAACTCTCCAGGGTTTGTGAGAATTCACTTTCACCAGTGAAGATGGGTGATCCAGCAAACCTGGAATGGATTTCTTCAAAGTCATTTGCTATTGGCAACAATTTTGAATCCTGGACCAGATGGAAGAAATCTATTCCAGGATTGCTGGATCACCCAGCCCAACTGTTGAAAGTGTATCCAGCCTTGGAGAGCTTTAATAATTCACAAGGGCCTAAGTGTTTCCTTGTATATTTCAGCAAAAGATTTCCCAGCATGTGTTGTGCAGACAGCAGCAAGGATAAATATATATATGTCTTACCTTCTCTTACAGGTATGGCTTGCATTAAAACATTTCTATAGTGACAGGGTCACTTTCTTGAATACATCTGTAGTTTAATTAACTTTTTCTTTCTGTATACAAAGTCTTGATATTCTGATATGTAATTGATATAAAATGTAATTTGAATGTCTTGAATTTCTGTTCACCTTATCAATGACTAATCTCTGCCAGCAATATCAAGAAGACAAACTGGTGACGGACAACCTTGTTGATATTTTAAAGAATAAATGTTGTGTTTAGCTTTTTCTATAATTGATATTTCTGTTATGCTGATTTTGTACATGAAATATAAAATCTGTCTTTGCTTATAAGTGATAAGGAAACCTCAGAACAAAGGTCACCATGATAGCTGCATTGTGCAGTTAAGCCAAGCTAATATTAACCAGATCACTTGTTCCCTATCTGTGTGCACAAACCAAACACACTAAGATCACCTTCATCACTTTAGGAGCATAAAAAAAATTGACATTTTTATCTTATTTTTTTTCTTGCTGTAGACACATTGGCATTTACTAACAATCGCTCACCTGAAAATGGTTAAATTCTTATTTTGCCAGCTAATTAGCAGTTGCCAGTGTCATTTTTGTGATGTTGCAGCTAGTAATATAAGCCCAGTTGCATAGTCACAAAAGTGATCATTGGAAACTGTCACTCTGCTGCGGGGACAATATGGAAGCCCCATTTCTGTGCCTCTAACGACCTCTGACCTTTGCTTGCTGACGGTTTGCATGATGGGTCTCTTTTCATTCATTGAGCCCGTGGTTTGGTTTGTATCACTAATCATTCTCTCACTCTTCCTTTCTCTTGCTCTCTTATGTGTGTGTACACATTAATAAAACATATTCTGGGTTGAACAGCCGGCTTGTGGTTATAATTTCGCACTGACAGAATGAAATGCTTGGTTATGGATTTATTCAGGCTCATGCAATTAACCCTTACTCGCACTGAACCATTGCTATGCCAAGGCGCTGACTTGTGGTTTATTTTAACCCCAATGATAGGTTTAAAGAGACACTAACCTAAAAATTCTTTGCTTATAGGATCCTTGAACAAAAAATTTTGCCATTGTAGGAAAGTATTAGAACATGTTTTGATCATTTGTTAGGATGGCAATAAAGCAGCTACCTATTCTGACTTGGTTTTGAAGGCACATGATCCAGGGCTGTCATCCTGATTCTTACATTATCGTTTAGGGAAGTCAGTGACATGTTGGCATTTACATGGTTTTCTAAAGCTTTATACACACATCGGATGACTGTCATCTAAAACGAATGATCATACTCACCTTGGAAGCAAATCTGATGTGTACAGAGGTCCCCCAAACTTGTTTATCAATCCGCCATGGTGGAGAACACTGCAGGGTACCACATGCTCATCCTCCCCCCTCCCCTCAGCAATAGTATGCCCACATTATTTTTCGGACTGGGTTCCTTTCAAGCTGGTGTAATCAACACATTGCTGACTTTCTGTGCATTGTGAATTGTGTTTTTTTTTTTTTTTTGCTGGCAGGCAGACAGCTAAAAACTGTGTAACATTGTATTGTTTTGGTTTACCAATTAAAATGTTGTCTACATACTTACTGAAACTGTACCCATGCATTAATATTATTATTAATAATAATATTATTATAATTATTATTAATAAACAGGATTTATATAGCACCAACATAATATTTAGCACTGTACGTTAAATAGGGGTTGCAAATGACAGACAGATACAGACAGGAGGAGAAGACCCTGCCCTGAGGAGCTTACAATCTAGGAGCTGGGGTAAGTAACACACAATAGGAGGGGGAGATTTGTAGTGGTGAGAAGTAGTGAGGGTTTCAAATGACAGAAATAGACAGGAAGGCAAGTTTGAAATAATGTGTTTTGAGTGCTCTTTTAAATGAACAGAATGTCACTTATTGTAAAAATAGTTCACTTTTATTAACCTCCCGAGTGTGGCTTGGGGTGGATATTCCATACCAAAAGTGGTAACTCCAAGTCACACTCGGGGTGGAATTTCTAGGGAGTTTAGAACTCCTCCTACCTTGTTCCAGTGATGTCCGTGGCGTCCTCCAGCGATGCTTGCCATCTTCTTCCCCTGGCAATGCCAGCCAGGCATTTGCGTAACCTGGTGAAGCCCGGCCGGCATTTGCGTCCCCGGCGTGTGAACGTTGAGGACTGGAGGCTAGGGAAAACAGATAATGGCCAGGCAACTGCTCTCAAGACTTGGGCTCGAGGGTGGAACTGTTACAAAGGTAGGTGGGACAGAGTGGGTAATTTAAAATAATGAGGATTTTTAAATGTACCGCTTTTACATTTAAAAATTCTCATTAATCTTACTGCTAGGGAGATTAAAACTCAACCTTTTGGTCTAAATAGCAAAATACATTTTGGGTACTTAAAAACAAAAAGTGTGCAAATCTCCAGTATTGGACCAGTATTCATGTAAAAGCAGTGCACTCTTTTTAAAATTTTGTAACCCTCCAAATTATCTCAGATCTAAAACTTTCCAATCAGTAAGTATTAGTTTTGCTGATTGGAAAATTATGAGTTTGACTTAGCAAGATCAACGCTTCCCCACAGAGAGTAGGGGTACTTCTTAACTTGGTGGCAGGACACAAGCTTTTCTTCTCAGGTTTTGACATTAACTGTAAGACTTTGACCAACTTTTATATTTATTCCCTTAAAATTCCCCTAAAATGTATTTAGGTCCTGAACACTAACAATTCAATTGTAATATCAGGAAATGGTTAATATTTTAGTGTGGTAGACAGCATTTGCGGATGTGCCTATGTGTCCATATGTATTACCAAGCAAAGCAGGGGATATATTCAAAAGCCCAACTCCGTCCAAGGAATTTTTTGAATTTAAGCATACCAGAATAAAAAAAGAATTTACATCAGATTTTAATTGTTATGTGTCCACTGTGAGGTAAACTTAAGTCCATTTTTCAATGTTCCTAATATTGGTAAAATGATGGTATTTTATTTTTGTATCTTTTTTGATACAAGGAGATGTATGCTTAAGAGTATACAGCTAAAAAAAATGTTCCTGTTATTTATTTTGGTGAATTTGTGCACATATAGCTTTGGGTTTGGATTTTCTGGCCACCTATCATATTTTTAGTAAATCAATAAAGTATTCCTGTAGCATCTGTCTAAATCAGTGGCTCAGCTTGGGAGCAGACATAGCATACTTGGTGGCGGCTTTTTTCTGAGCTGTGATCACATTAACACATAATGATATAAACTGAAAGAACATTACAGCACATATACTTTCACACAGAACTGAGAATTTGTTGTGCACGTCTGTGTATTCTCAAATCTATTTCTGTTACAAGAGAGCCCCTGAATTCTGTGAACACTGGTAAGGGAAATTTCTGCCTATTTCTAAAACAAACCCACCAAGAGCTAAGCCCCACTCATCAAATGGACCAGTTTGAGTTTCAGTGGTGAACTAAACGTCCCTTGGCATGTTTATTGATAAGGGTTAGGCTTAGGCTACATACACATGTCAGATGATTCTCATCCGATTATTGCCTCTTTGCTAGTACCGTACGAGAATCTGGCATGTGCACAGCGCGTGTCCGATGTCATTCATGGATCTGTCCTGGCGGATCCACGAACTATCATAACACAAGGGAAGGGGAGAGAGCATAGCGGGGTGCCGTTCTCCTCCCTCCCCTCTCCATTAGGCAGAATGGCGCTGTATGTACATCGCTCGTTCATGCATCTTTCAGTCTTTTAACATTGGAAAGGATCGTTGAAGATCCTTTGCAACAACAAAAATCTAACGTGTGTACGTAGCCTTGGCTTCACACCTGTCCATTGTGGCAATGCACATTACCATAGCTTTCAGCACTACCAATGTACAAGTACAGTAGATGCCAATGGAGTGCAGATTAGGTTCTAAATCCATTGCCATGTATCCACATCCCATTCTTCATGAATAGAGATCCCTTTAATACTTAAATACATGAATAGGATCCCTGGTAATACATGTGTGGTAACACATTGCAGTGGACTGGACAGGTGTAAAGTTGGGCTAAGTTTGACAGAAGTGGGACTTTGCAATCGTGTATAGCAAGAACCCATGAGCTCAATGGCAACAGAGCAGTGAATTTAAATATTACCTTATTTGAAAACACAAATAAATTTGTCAGTGCTTTGGTGCTTTGACAGTCCTGGTATTTTGGTCACTTACATTTAACTGGGTAGTAAAGCCTTTTACTGGGAGTTTTAGTTTAAAAATATTTTAAATAATAACAAAATCACCCACGCTTATCTGAGGAGCTTTAAAGATAACAGAAATAAAAAAGCAGTAGCAAAATTAAAATACATTGGACACATCATCTACAGTCTAACAAAAAGCTACTAAAAAGGAACCCTGCTTATCCTGTAGACCCTTTGCAGTGCTTTCCATTTTGGTAAATCCATGTAGATGCAGGAGATAGAAGTTTGTGTTTGTTACCTAATAAGAGCATTTGGTCAATGGAAATTAATTGATGGAATAAACACTGTATGGTCAAACAATTAAATCAAAACATCTCACCATCACACCTATACCATATGGCCAAAAGCTTAGTGATAACACTCCAATATTTAATTTATGTGTTTTCAATGGAGGGTACTTTAAATTAAACAACCAACCTAAGGACATTATAGACGACCACATGCTTCCAAATAGCATCTAACCCTGCAGAAGCGCATTAGGGATAAATGGCGACAAAAGTGAGAAGCTCAGTATAACTTAGTTTATCATGTTAAGTGCATGTTCACTAAAAACGAGCACAATGGTGTCGCCGGCCAAACTGCTGGCAAGGAGCCTATTGGCAGTAGTTGCATAGAACTGCCTGGTTCCATCTCAGGTCGGAATATAGGATCAGTGCATGGCACCCTTACTATTTCCATTTTGGTTCAATCAGAATTTTTTATTTTAGTAAAAAAAAAAAATCCTCCTTCACCTTTAATTTACCCAGGCCAGCATTATTTTTATTCACTTTTCATTCCAATGAAAGCACACTGTGGATCAACATGAATCCTCGGTAGGATGTTTTATATATAAGTACTGAAATGACATAAAACATTGTAGACCAGCATGTGGTTTTCTAATAAACTTTATGGAAAATAGACTTATGTATGCAATCTTGTTCAACTGTGTTTATGCAACTGCTGCAGTTTATAAAAGTAATTGAATAGCTCCTTATGTTTATGTTATAAAGAGATGTCACTCCTTTAAAATTTTTCTGAAAAGCAATGAAAGTAGCTAATTTACACAGTCCAAAAAAGTGAACAAGTATATTACAGAAGTGAAGGTAAACATTGAATAGAAGAAATAAACTTCTTTAGTTTTAAATAAAGGGGTCATTTTCTGGGTATTTAAGGCTAATGTATACCAAACCCCTTTAGTCATCAGTTCCAAAGGGTCTTACATGTTCCCTAAAATGTATAAATGTATCAACTTGCTTATTACAATATCAACCAGCTGGTTCTTTTTGTTTGGCCCTGCACTGTCACATGGAGGTGTGCAAACATTTCCCTGACTTGTGTAATTTCTAACTTCATTGGCCACAGTTTACTGCGGACTGCCAAACACTGATATAGAGGACTGAATAGAAGGGAAGTAAAGAATACTGAATATACACACATACAGAGGACACATCAAATAAATGCTTTGTCCTGCATTGGCAAAATACAGATATGTGCTTTAAAGCATCCTTCAGTTCCAGTCTGGTGATGCTGATCCTAAACAATGAAACAAAATCTAATTTCAAGCCATAGTACAAATTGCTACTACATTCATGTTAAAAGCTACAGCCCTACCATTAAAATCATATTTTGACAATAAAAGGTGCTTTAATGGCCTAAATTAAGTCTAAAAACTAAGTTTGTTGAAAGCTTAGTATTGTTTGCTGTACCTCTGCTTTGTACCTAACTCTGCATACCAACAATTAAAAGCTGAATTCTGTTACCGAGGACCCATGCCATGGTGCATTCCTGCAACACAATGCGTTTTTTTATTAATGGTGATCCAGCACACCTGGATCATATCATAAAAGTTGCAGATCTGATATTTAGCACATTATTGTGTGCTATCAGCCCATTCAAAATAAGTAGACTGCTTCAACATAGCACACATTAACACAGTAACACACCACACTAATACGGGAGGGATGGGCCGACAGGAAGTTGGATGTCCTGAGCTAACACCAGCAACATTTTTGTCTTTATACTGTTCTGAAAGAGAAAATAATTTTATTATTTAATGACAGACCTGTCCTAATGCATACAAAACACAGAGGGCACCAACATTTGAAGCTATTAAAGCATATAGTTTATTGAAATGGTAAACTATAGTAATCATATGTACAGAGCAGACACATTTTCAGTCTACCGGCAAACCCACAAGAATGAAAAACCAAAAGAATGCAATTTGTCAAAACAAAACAAAAAATAACAAAGGGTACTTGTAAGAAGGTTTGAAATCATCTACCCTTTATAAAGTCAAATGAAAATAGCATATGTTTCTGAATAGTAATATGTAAATAAATTGAATAAATGATTGAATTTCAGCAATCCCCAATTAGATAAGTTGATTGCGAATAGACAGGTGATGTCCCTTTTGTTTTTTTTAATTACACTCACCTATCCTGTTCCTACTTTTCCCGGATATAGTAAATACAAATGAAAATGTGGAACACACAAAGGTGGGTGCTACTGGGAACATAAAAAATGTAGATGGACAGGAAATAAGTTGGGAACACTTATGCTGGGAACATTCAGGTGCCCACTTAATAAAATAAAATGTCACATAAATAAAATGTCACATTTTGATGGGCTGACCCTTTAATATGTGCGCCCATTTTTTAATATACAATTTACTTCATCCATATCCATGTTTTCATTCTACAAAGCCTTCATATTGGCTGAATAGTTACTGGCATTGCCCAATTATAATGTGCTCAGAGTAATGTGACAGCCTTTAAAACTCTGGTGAATGTTACGTGTATAGTAGATGTTTTATGCAGTTTTAACGCAGGAAAGGTTTAATGTAATTGTTTATTTTTACATGGCAAAGGAGCAAAAGTGGAGAGCCCCACCATGCAGTTGCTGCCCATATAGCCGTCAGCATAGGGGGCTTTAAGAGGAAATGTTAAAAATGGGGGTAGCCCTTCCAAAACAGCAGCCCCAGACTTAATGCCATTTACAGTGCCAAAGAGAAAGTATGAGCAATTAAGTGGCCTATGTGTCCTTGGCTTCCCCTAAAGAGGGCAATTAGGAGGCTTCCTTCTTGATGAACTGATTTCAAGGGTTGATCGCTTCACCATTTATGGAGGTTCTAAAGTTTTAACAAAGCGGCAGAATCCAAAATATTCCCTAAAAGATCTCATTCTCTTTTTTTGGGTCCAGGATCCCAAAACAGCTCCTCATTCTCTTTTTTAGCCTTCAGTTAATGATGAAAGAGCTGCGAACTTTAGTGAAATGTCTTCCTGGTGTTCCCTGTGGAAACATTGAATTAAAGTCTATATTTAATACAAGTCCAGCTAGTAACATTTACATCACTGATCACATTTGATAGTATTACCAGCTTTCTCTATTGAAGATTGATTTTTCACTGAACAAATTGATACATGTATGGGTAGTGAATGTGCTTTAGAAATATGCCGAATGTTCCTAATCAATGTATCAGGATTATAGGTATATGAAAAAAGAGTAAAACATCACTGAAGATTCTTCATTCATAAAAAATATTATTTAACGATGCTTTAGCCTAATTTTGTTTTTCCTCCTTTACAATTGTTTTTTTTAGGATTTGTAATAGTACTGCATGTTTTGTGGAAGCTGATCATTGATGTCTAGTTGCCATTTGAGGCCCCAGCACTTCCAAAATGCATTTAAAATGTGGCCTTGATGGATTGGACTTTGTAAAGCTTGTACTGTGTTATTATTACAGTACTGATGAGTTCATTATCTTCTTCATTGTAGGAAAGTTAACAAGTGTTACAAGGGGCGTTCCTGTCCTGTAATAGTTCATTGCAGGTAAGTATTGCTTCCTATGTGGCCAATCCTTTCCCTCTACTAACATCTGTTATTCCCTACCTATACTATATCAATATCAATTCAAAATAAAGTAGATGCAGTCATTTACTACAATAAAACCCCTATTTATTGAATAGTTTAAAATACATTTTTGAGAACCTTACAATCCTGCAAGTGACAGCTGAAAGTTAAATACCCAATATAGTGATATGAATTGATATGGGCAATACTGACAGACCAACATGCATCCCTGTTATATTTATTAGAAAATGCAAAGCTGCACTAGTAGTGTTGTGAATAGGTGTTTGCAAACATTTTTTCATATTTGTGTATATATATTTTAGCAGTACTTTAACTGATCTTATCAGTTGTTTGTAGTAATCCTATAGCATTTAGTTGTGGTTGTTATCACTACGCATACTATAAGCTTTGCTTCTTTTAAATATATTAATCCAAGCTTAAACAAGATGTCATTAAATTTCAAACTTTCATGCAATAAATTTGTATGAGCCGAAAGTGCACTTAGGCTGAATACAATTCCTGCGTTCATCAGAGAAAGGAATTAGTGCATATAGAAGATGTTTTGTTGTTGCCTTTGTGGCTTTAAATAAAAACCTATTGTGCTTTCATTTGTAGTTTATTTGTTTGTTGCCCACATTGTAAGCAGTTACTTTGGGCTAAGTACCTTTTTCATGTTTTTTTTCCCATTGTTGCAAAAACTAACTATAATGAACAAAAGTTAATCCCTGCTGAACAGCTTGCGTTGATTAAAGCTTTGTGGCATTTTCTGTTTTTCTGCTTTAAGTTCCCACCTCCTCTTTTTTACCTCCTTCTGTTTAGCTGTTCCCTTATAACATTAACAATAAAACTAATAGAAGAGAAAAGCCCCCTTTTGACTTATGTTTTTTTTTTCTTTTGCCTGGGGAACATTAACACAATTCTCTTTTGCTCACAGTGACGGCGCAGGGAGAAGTGGGACCTATATCCTGATTGACATGGTTCTCAATAAGATGGCTAAAGGTGAGCTTTCAAAACACCATTTTCTTCATGTGTGATATGTGTATATGAGTACAATGGCAGCAGGGAGGTGGGCATATCTGCTGGCTTCAGAATGCAACCAAGCCGGCTTTCCTGACTGTGTCTTTCATTTTATATTTAATCTTGTACCAAAGAGTGAACAGCAAAATGGATACCTAGCCTTGCCAAGGATAACTGTTCAGGAGAAATGTTTAAAGAGAGTTGCATCTCATCTTTAAAAACTGGCAATACGTTTTAGTTACTTGTTGATATTTTGTATATTTGTAAATTTTCTTATGCAGATTTTACATTTGTGCAAGCTTGCATTACCTGATTTTTAGTATACTATATTATTCTAAAGGACTTCAGTCATCCAATCATGTATAACTCCTTTAGTAAATCAGTCCCAAAAACTTAGCTTTGTCTTTATGATAAGTTTGTAGTTATTTCAATCATGTGCAACCAGAAATTCTATATTGGTTTTACCTTTGTACATGGTTGGGTATTTTAATGGGACACAGCTTCCCCTTAATAATCAGGTTGGGTGACCAGCCTCTATTCCTCTAGTAAATCAGGTCTATTATGTCAGCCATATAGAAAGTGCATTAAAGGGCCAGCCTTTCTAAACTAATATATCAGTTTTTGGCATATTGTGTAGTTTTAAACCTACCGGTGGGATATCTGTGTTTTATTGTTTGGTTCTGCATACTTTCCATATTCATTACATAGACTTCCCTTCTCTCCTGGGTGTTCATTTTTTTATATTATAGAGAATATAGCAATAAATAAATAAAACGCCTAAAGTTGGGCAGAATCACAATTTCAGTTGGGAAGATTTCACCTTCAATAACTCAAGATACAAAAGAAACCAAAGGCTGGTGAAGCCCGTAACTAAAAGATTTCTTTTGCAGGGACTGGTCCTGCCATTTGACAAACCTTAGCAGTAGAGCAAACTTGGCACTTTTATTGATACAATTGAAAAGCCAAAAAGGCTTTGACAATTGTTTGTGTTTTGGACAGAATAGTGCTTTCTCGGTCCAAAACTGAAACACATTGTCATGGGATTTACAGTTTTTCAGTTGTTTGAATAAAAGTGCCAGTTTTATTGTGCTCTTTAGAAACTGGAGTTCCTATATGCAAACTCCAAATCTGAAGCTACCTCTGGATATAATATTCAGTACAAGAACGTGTTTACTTTTTTGTGTTTTTTTCCTTTCCTTCCATTTTGTAAATGTTGCTTTCTTAGTCTGTGTTTAATTTTTCAGTCTAGGGTGGGGGCCACCAGTGGGTTGAATCACCTGCTGGCTTTGCAATTACAGTCTCCAAGGTTTCCCCCAGCAGTTTGTGTCTTCAGCTCTCCCGCAGGGCCGTAATTAAGGTGTCAGTCTTTTGCAGCTGGATTACCCATTTGTTCTACATTATGGCAAACCCATCAGGGGACCAGGAACCTATTGTTCAGCTTAGTAATTCCAGTGCCCTTAGAGTAACACTGCTAGTTCTTTTGGGGAGGTCTTTAGAAGATGTAAGAAATAATTTAGCTCACCAACATATGTTTATAATTTCGAGTGCAGTTATAGTAATAAAAATGGTAAATGTATATATATATATCTATATAGATTTTATGTAGTTATTTATTTAAATATTTAGCTCTCTCTCTGTCTACATATATATGAGAGAGAAAAAAAGTGTCAAGATAGACTGTAACATTGAGTACAGCATCATCTCCCAAACATTAGTCAAATTAGTTTCAGCTCCTTTGTAACATATTGTGACAAAAATCCAAGCCTCACAATATATTCTATAAATAGCTTTTTAAAGGGGATAAATGAGATTTTTCTGCCTTGGTCTTTCAGGCACTTTGGTTGACTTTGTTGCATGAACACTAAAGAATGTCATTTAGTGACTCCATTCTACCATGTAATGTCAAATTCCATTTTAAGTGTGTGCTTAGTCTTACACAATAGAAGACAAGTCATGTGAAACTGGCCGAAGAATGGAGTCACAGGGCTTTCTTAGGTTTGTGCCCGCCATTTTGTGTTTGACCTGCTCCCTTCTGCCAATGGGTTGTGCAATTTGAAATCCTCTGACCTGGTGCTTAGGCTGTAGTTTAACTGAAAGATCAAAGGGCAACACGGGCATTTCAACCCTGCTGAGGTGGGCCTTTCCCAGGCTGTCACACTGTGAGGCAGCCAAAGGTTTTGTTCTGACAGGAATCTAGGCCCGGTCTGTGAGGCCTAGGTCTTCTTTGTCTGGCCTGAGAAGTTTGAGGCCCAGGTTCAGAATCTAGTGTTCATCAAAATGATCAAAGGCCTTGAAGCCTTGGACATGAAATCTTTCTTTCCATTTCCTTTTCTTAAAGAATGAATTGTACAAGTACCAAAGAATTCCATTTCCAAAGCTTTTATATTGAGTGCGAGCTTGAACTTCAGAGTCCTTCAGTTGTACACATAAAAATGTAAGTGCATTTTCAATCTGGGCCCAGCTGCAGGACTTGCATATATGAGCATTTCTTTAGGAAAAAACGCCTTTAAGGATTAAGGCCTTCAGTATTTTAAAAAAGGAGTTTTAAGGGAAAAATTCAATGATTTGTGTTCTTGTTCCAATGCTTAGTATATTGGAAAGTAGACAATAATGTGTTTTAAAATCAAAGTACAAGCAAAAAAACAGCATTGTGCAGTTGGAAAGAAGAAAAGCTTTAAAATGACCTTGTCTTTTGTGCATCAGTCAGTTTTTGTTGTGCTACTGTATGTTTTAAAGCATTCCATTTTCTCAATCACTTGCGGATGCCGAGCTGTAAAAGTTAAGTCCTGTGAACTGAGCATTTAAAAGTTTTACCCACTTTTATTGGAATAAAAAATGGCATTCATATTTCTTTTTTCCCATGTTTGCTCACCTAAATAATACAGTGAACAATGACATGCCTCTTGTGTTTAATTTACATATAATTGTTTCTTTTGTCATCACCACTATTCAGAATAATGTATTTATGTATTAACTAGGAAAATGTGATCTTCTTTAAACAGCTCATTTGTAATGGTTTGCCATTAATGGGGCTTTCATAGTATTTTATAACGTGCCAGTAAAAACTGGGGTATCTATAAATTAGTTAATGTTACATTCAAAAAACATTCAGTTCCTGATGCATGCATTTTAAATTACACTAGTTGATTCACCTATGATTCACGCAATGAATGCTTGGTCAATGTCCCAATTATTGCTTTATAAATAGGCCCCAATGTTTTTGGAAACATGATGGGTTACACTGAAATATTGCTGCAGCACATTGAGTTACACAGCCAGATTTGATGTGCTGTACTGCTCAGTAGTGTTTTCGCATGCCAGCAAACAACTGCCTCGGGGAAATGCTACAAGTAGCATCTACTTACAGCAGCCCAATAGAAAATTTATTGGAGGCAGAAGTGAACAATTTAGTGCCACCCACTGCTGCCCGCTGTCAAATGTGCAAGCACCGGTTCTTTAGGAATCATAACTTTGGTGCAAATGGCCAACTTCTGGTCTGAACCTGGAAATGTGGAAATTGAAGGATGGCATTTGTGCTATAGCTCTATACGATGTAAATTGTGTGATACATCATACCGCTCTTTGTGCTCTGTGTATAACCTATCCATTTTGTGTGTTTATGCTCTGTTCTGTATCTGTGTGTGTTGTGGCATTGTTTATCTTGTGTATAAGTGTACTCTGTGGGTATACATGTCTGTGTTTTTTGGGCTGTTTGGTGTAAGTCTCATTTTATTTCCCTGTGACTTTATCCTAGCATTAAATAAAGCTACAGGATTAAATTAGATGAACGTTAGATTGTGAATGTTGTCTGCAAAAAAATGATTTTTTTTACAGGTAAGTCAAGGTAATTAAGAAAGAACTGCTAAAATGGCAAGATCAAAGCATCTAAAAATGTACATTGTAATTTCACCACCATATAATAACACTTTAGAATTGTTATATGCTTTGCTACATTTTCTGGTCTGAGACTCTAACTGTTGGGCAGTACGTTCCCTCTGAATTTGGGAGGAAAGACAGATGGTGTTCCAAAATATCTGGGGACTGATGGTTAAATCTGAAAAAAAAAGTTTGTCACCATTTATTTTAAACAATCACATGTTCTATTGCATGAAGCTGATATGGCCTTAGCGAGTGGGTGGTGCTTAGAACCAGACAACAATAATTGCAATTTCACAATTACAAATAAGGACCGTTCAAAAGATATGGATAATAAAAAGCTATTAGGAATGCAAGCCAATTACAAAATGAACCTATTTGATTGCAGTGCACCTTTAAATGAGGATTTCTCATTGAACCTTGTGCATGTTGTGATTATCACAGTATCAGTTTACTTTCAAGCTCCACACCTTCACAGCAACTGTATCTTCATTTTAGCAGACAGGAATGGTCTTTATGTTGGAGACTGTACTGCTGCAGCACACAATAGGCAAACCTCTCTTGAGAGGCCTCTTTTTTCTTTTCGTACGTTGATGATAATCAAAGCTACACTCCTCTTATTCTGTATGAACATCACAATTGCATCTGTCTGCCACTTCCACTGAGGCATTATTATTAATATTTTTCAATTGGCCTGCTGTCCAAGGGGAACTGGCTAGGAAGAGATTGACAGATGCAGCCTGAATAATCGTGTTCTCTGAACTCAGCCCAATTTGTGGTTTGTTGCAGGTGCTAAAGAGATTGATATTGCTGCGACTCTGGAGCACTTGAGAGACCAGCGACCAGGCATGGTGCAGACAAAGGTAATGTCAATTAAATGGCAAGGGAATTAATATATCCTAAAGGCTTTTCTCAGATTGTTTTTGTGTTAAAAGAAGGCTGTCATCCAAATTGTGTTTTATATTTTAGCTAAACACTTGTATATACTATCTTATGTATTGTGTTGATCTGAACATGTGATAGCTGGGTATGGCAGCTTAGGTATTTCCATAACTTTACTCCTTTGTTCTCCTTTTTTCTCCAATTTTACTCCAAGGATGCCGTAAATAAAAGAATAATGCCGATATAATAAATTAGTGGTATTACTGTATAGAAAGAAAATATGTTACATTTCATCAGTAAGTTCCTTTTTTCAGCAAAAAGGAGCTTTCTTTGAGCTTTGTGTGTAAGTAGTCTGAAAAGGGATGGACAGATCTCAAGCTGTCAATTGTCCCTTGGCCACGTAATAGTCATCCTAGTCTTTCGAATAATTGAGATGGCCATTATTTTGGTCCTGCCTCTTCATACACATAGATATACACACATAAAAGTGAGTTGAAGTAAAAAAACAACATAAAAAGTCCTTACCTGAAAAGGAACAACGTTGCTAATAATCACAAGATAACTGGTTAGCTGGCTTGCTAACTTTTGAGGAAAAGAAATATAAATGTTTGTATATTTAAACCTATCCCTTTTTTCTTCTCTTTGTATTCATTATCTCAGAGCTGTTGTAAAAATCCATCACAATTAATATGAAATAAAATACAAAAGGAAAAAATAACCTTTAATCAGGCGTCCGGATCAAGGTCTAATATACAGGATGTATTCTCAGCTGGAAAGGAAATTATAATCTACTATTTTTAATTCATGGTATCACCGCTCTCATCCTGTTTCATCTATGCTGGCGATGCCGTTCATAATGAAAACCGTGACATTGTTGTCAATTACAAATCTTCAAGTAGACCGAAATTAAACACTCTTTTACGTATTAAAGAAACTATTTTAGGTCTGTGTTTGAATTCCAATGAATTCCAAAATCCCCCAAAAGGCTTAGATTATATAATGAATTGTTCTAAATATTTTGTACATAATATTGGCCAAATTTATTTGTTATCAATTTAAGCATAAAAATATTTTCTCTGCTTGAAAAATCTTTAATGCTTCCTATTTTTCTGCTGGGATATTTTTGAAAGGTAGCTACACCCAAGAACAGAAATGTATAGTGGATGCCTTGGCTCCAGAATCAGTCCTGCTGGAGACAAGTTACGATCCAAGAGAGTTTAGTGCCAAACAAGGGCTTTATAGTATTCTATACATAAAAGGTACATGAACAAAGTTAATGCTTACAGCATACCATAAAAAAAAATTGTTTCAGCAGTCAGAGGAAGGCCCTTTTTTTGTTTCAGCATGACTGTCCCTTTGCAAAAAGCCAGCTCCATAAAGCATGGTTTGAGTTTTGTGTGAAATAACTCAAGTGGTCTGCATACAGCCCTGACCTCAACTGTATTGAACACCTTCAAAAGATGTTGATAAATAAGAATTCCGAATAAGTGCCAAGTCTTTTTATCCAGCGTCAGTAACTGACCTCACATAAGTTTTTTTTACTTAATGGACACAATTTCCCACATAGACACTTGAAATTCTTGTGTAGAGTCTGATGTAGCCACAAAGGGGACTCCAATTTAATGCCCATGGTTTTAGAATGGGATGTTAAGCAAGCTCATATGCGTGTGATGATAAAGTGTCCACACACTTTAGTGTCCAATAGTAGGGAAATAATGCAGGCATGCAATATCTTTATCCATAAATTATTTTCTGTGTCTGAAAAGCTGCAAAGATGCAAAGATGAGATGTAGCATCAGAATAGACCAAGGCTAGGTGGGGCAGGAGATATGGGGTAATATTTCAGAATTGCTGTGAGTAGCAGAAAAGGGAGAAGCTTTCCTTCTTCTTGTGGTAGGCCTAATAAATTATTGCTCTCAAGGACTGGAGAAAATAGACTATTACGGGAGAACCTGGGTGATCCAGCAAACCGTAAATTAATCTGGTGAAGGAATGAAAAAAAATTGCCAACTAATACCAATTCATTTTCAAGAAATCCATTTCAGGTTTGCTAAATGAATTATTACTCTGCACTGGATAATGAGTATTAAAAAAAATTGTAATATACACCAAATACCAGCACTTGATATGTGTGTATTAGTGTCTATGGTATTGAATATGAAGTTTAGTAAAGAACTTTAATGACCAATGGTTCTCCATCTCCATATGCAAAGACAATTTTATGCAGAAGTCTAATAGTTCCACATTAGTTCACTGTTACTTCTTCTCTATAAATGTGAAGGCCACCCAAACAAATTATTATCAGTAATAGCTTGCTAAACGTAGTTTGTATGAAACCCATCAAGCTTTGCTACATTAATATTACAGCTGTGGTCTATTTTTCATTACAATAAACAAATAACATAAACCAAACAATAAAAGCTAATAGCTTCATAAGAAAAGATGCTAGCTCCCTATTTTGTGGGCTAAACGGTAATCACATCGCTCCTCTATTTTCAATCAGTTCCACTGCCCAAATCTCTCATGAAAATGCCTGGTAAATTATAAGTATCTGATTACTTGCCAGCGCTGTGTGCTCTCAGGAGAATTAGTCTTGACGGATTTAAACAAACCACACACTTTGCCAGCAGAATACAAATAAGAAATTGTGGGCTTTTCAATTAATTTGAGTCTAAGGATTAAAAATCAGGTTACAAATGCCAGTTAGAGCAAGTCCCCAGGCAAACAGCCACCCAAATTACTTTACCAGTGTCTTTACGTTCACAGCCCATGTAAACTGTTTTGTAAAATATCCTTTGGAAGACTGTACAAACCTTTCCATTGTTCCTGGGGAACATCAAAAAGGATGGCAAGTGCTTTTAATAAAGCAGTGCCATGTGTAAAGTGCAGCAAATTTTAGTAACCAATAACATTTCTTTTAATTGAATTTGGATTAAAAATTCCTGGAAGTTAGTAAATTATTTAGTTGTATTAAAGGGCCAGTAAACTGCAACTTGGTTCATGTCAGATGTTTATTTATGGGGATACATAAATGTTTTGAGACAGAACATTCTTGAAGCTGAGCTCCAGACAAATAGCAAAAACATAACTTAGTCCACTTATGTGTTCATTTAAAAATAATCTAAATGTATTTTCCTATACAGTTACCATAAATACCTGTATTAGTGCTGATATATGGGGGTAAGGGAAGTCTCAGCACTGTGATAAGGCTGCACTGCATTGCATATTGCTGTCCATTTAATATTGGGATAATATTGGCAGGAAGTGCAGAATGGTTACCGTATTAGTGTGCTGCTTCACTAACTATTGTCTGGTTCCAAACTAGATGGACAATGCATCGGTATTTAATGCCTTATTACATTTCAGACAACGTGGAGGTCACTGACTAGAACAAAAGAATGATGGACCCACTTCACAATGAAATCAAGAACTCTGGTCACTCTATTGAAAACACTGCTGGGCAAACGAACACATTTAGATGATCTATAAAGATCCCACTTCTGTCCACTGAGGATCCTACGCTATGATAGGACACTCAAAAGGAGTAAAATTTGTCAGAGAACATCTGGAAATGTGTTTTATGGAGCTTGAGATCATCTGAATGTGTTGACATCCCAGCAATGTTTTCAATAAAGTTGTTGATTTTACCCTGGAGTAGGTCTATCAATCTTATAACGAGTGCAGGAAGCTGGATGTGCCTCTTAGTGAACATCGGCTACTGGAGATCTTGATTGGCATTGGAGGTTGAAGGAGTCCCAACATGCTTTTTTTTAGATCACTAGGCTGTTTGTCACAGAGCCTGAGTCCCAAGACTGGATAATTCAGATACAAAACAAATCCTTTATATGTATTTGAACTCTGCAATTACCTTGTTATTTGGAATTCAGCTTTAAAATAAACCTGTTATAGTGGAAAAATAAGGGCAGCCATTACTGACCCTATTTTTAAAAATAGTGTCAGTATTTCAGTTTTATGTCACAGATCAGAATTCCATATGTAGAGAAGAAGAAATGGAGAGACCTCCAAGCTTTTTACACATTATTAAACACTTTTTTCTACATTTTCAGATAACATATAAGCAGCGGACTGGACATACTTTTTATACAAATAGGGAATATCACTGGTTCTGTAAAAAAAAAAAAAAGTATATATATATATATATATATATATATATATATATATTCCACATATTACATTGTCTGCTATGAGAATGGGCATATGTTCATATGATCACACATAACAAAGACTGTTGCTTTGGTTTCAATAGAGACCCCAAGATTAATGCTAAGATAATAACAAAAAAATAAATGTGAACTGCTTGAACTATAGTATAATTGCAATAATGCTTATTCCCAGAGTTGTGATTTTTTTCTTCTTAGTTCCTACCATTCATATTCATAAAATTGTCCGATGTGTATAAAAAAATCCACCGAGCATGTTTTACCTTAATACACCCATAGCGGTTTCTATAATATGTAGTCATATGTCTAATTCTTATAGTTTATTGTACTTGAAGTAAAAATGCATTTTTACTACAAAGCATGCATTTATAAATGCCGTAGCAGGCTCTGAAAAATGCCAAAATTAAGTGTTACTTTTATTGAAGATAATTCCTGTTTCCAGCAATACTGCCTGCAGCCTCCTGGCTCTGAGAACATCCAGCTGTGCTCTAAAAAAATCTACTCTTAAAAGATGGATTTCTCATTCAGTTAAATGCAGGCAGGTCCCCTGTCTTCCCCCGGAACAGCATTTACATCAAATATGGATACAGACACAGGGCCAAGGTATACAGCTGAAAACAGGATTTACATTTAGTAATGTTATTATCATCTTGGTATTTTTATAAAGTTACAGAGACAATTACAACATCATTAGTGAAAGTACAATAATACTTTAATGCTTCATGTGATAAGACATTTAAAGTCTGCCTTATAATATGCATATGAAAAACCTAACAAATGCACCATTTAATTGAAGAACTCTATTAGCATCTATACAGACAACATATCCCTAATGCAGTTTTCAGAAGCATAATTTCATGTTCTGCACCTTAATGTTTACCCAAAAAGATTCACCAATATTCAAAATGTAGCATTGTTATTTTGGATGTTAGAAAGTGATAGGCTGCAGCCACGGATTATCTGTATTTAAAAATAGTGAACAGATCCCAAAACTGTTTAACTATGTGCATCACCTTTGAGCCACCATCTTGCAGGATATTTGTCCTACTTAAACAAAGATGACTTCATTTTTTGGACACATAAAAGTTTTGTTACGGAGGACTATGATCTCTGTGATATGTAATAAGTATGTATCACAATTACACATAATTTTGCATGCATTCCTGAAATGATATCTAATCCTAGGTCCTCATTCAGTTTTCTATGTGATGCAATGTGTCCTTTGCTTGCAGTGCCAACTGCATCTGATAACATTCAAGCCGTGTGAGGTATCTTTATGTGCATTTTGCTTAAAACTGTCATACACTGGTTGAGGCACTGTATATGCATGGTACAGATGTATGTATTTCCGAGTCTGTATATGTATGTATTTATATATATATATATATATATATATATATATATATGTACATTAAGTCAACCCATGCCTTAATAAAGTTAAAAACATAATTCTTATTATGCTCATACTGGGATGTTAGTGGTAATTGATGGAAAGATCTGGATCACATGAAGAACCCCCATACAAACACAGGACAAGTACCATGGTTCTGATGGAGGTTAAACTCGGGACCGCAGCATACCAGATAAGAGCACTAACCACTCAGACTCTATACTGCCCTGTTAACCATTGAAGCATAGCTTGTCCTTCAAGCCTTTCACAACGATAGCACTAATGAAATGTCCTATTATTTCTGTATTTTAGGAGCAGTTTGAGTTTGCCCTGACAGCCGTGGCAGAAGAAGTGAACGCAATACTAAAGGCCCTTCCACAATAAATGTTCCACATTCCTAAAGAAATCCAGAGGATTCTTCTCTCATCCCTTTCTTCCTTTCAATCCTTTTAAGCATTGTTGAAAATTGTGACCTGGTGTGTATCATGTATTGTACCCGCATAGAAACTTGCGGTCTGCATTGTTCCCTAGTGGGAAGGTCATTAAATCGCAGAAACCCAGCAAATAGAGAAAAAAAACACAATCATACTGGTTAGACAATATTATTGGTTTTCCTTCCCTTTCCTGATTATCCTTAGTGGAACAGGACACCAAATCAGTTTTTTTAATTTCCTTATTTATTGGTCTTCTTTATTTAGTAACTTGGTGCATCAGATAACAATGTCTGCTTGCCGAAATCTAGGACACAGATGTCTATATCTTAGTTCACAATAAAATATGTGATACTCAAGCCTCATTAGTGACATGAAAATTCTTTAGCTTTACAGAAGCAGTGGCGGTCCTGTTGATCCAGAAAGCAGTGGGCAGAACTAGGAGTGGCCAGATGATGATTGACAAGCCTTTTGATGAGCAGTGACAATGCTGATAGCCACACCCCTGAAAAGTTTTCTAATTTATCTATAGCCCACGCAAGCACTGCCTACATTAAGATAAAAACTCTGCTGTGAATTATGGAGCAATGCATCTGCATTGTCACCCTATCACAGAAAGCTGCATTACGTGGACTTCATTAGCGGGATCATCATGTATTTGTAGGACTTTATAATAAATATAAGTGCAGGTCTACTTTTTATTAAATGGTGCAGCACATATTTTTTTACAGAGAAACGGCAGATCTTCTTTTACATAATCCATGTCAACCAATCAATTATAGGCTTACATGTGTCCGATCAACACAGAATCTTAGTATTTTAGTATCTCATTGGTTGATAGTCATTTGCTCCATTTTGTTGTGGTTGGCACCAGGTTAATAAATAAGGACAACTCACCAATATGCCAATTACTATTGTCATCGTCATTGCCTAATGACATATACTTAAAAGAAAAGTACAAAAAGAAAAAAAAATGTTGATTTTTGTGTGTATTTTCTTGTTTTAACAGATTTTATGGGGTTTGTGTAAAACAATAAAGGTCAAACAAGTGTGGCAATTTTATTATCATTTGTAATGTTTTTTCTTTGTTTTTTAAGTCAAAAGATGGCAATCTAAGGGCTCTATGTAAAAAGTAAGGAATCTGATATTACCTCAAACATTACCTAATGGGAATCAATTACTGCCATTGAAACACATGGACTTGGAAGATTTCCATGAGTGAATGTTTGAGGAAATGTCAGATTCCCTGTTTTATAGAGCCCTAAGAGTTCATTATTTTTTTTATTCTACAATAGACCTAGCACACAGATAACACAGATAAAAAAAAACATTTTGGGGTGTTTATAAAGCAGGGAATCTGCTTTATAAATAGGCCCCTTTGAGTTCTTTAATAAGTAAATTATGCAATTGATCTACAAGTATATATAAGCGAGTACAGCACAAAAATAACATAATTCATATGTAGCATCCTGCATCTGTATTTATGAGAATATGTGGATCATGGTAAAGTATTTCAATATTTAAGAGAAACAATTGAATTATTAAGCTATTCCACAGTGATTAAGTATTTTTCAAATTTTAGCTAAAGAAAAGAGGGAACACTTAATGACTAATTGTTATTTATTGCATTAATTCATTCATTAATGTCAATGCAGCTAATAAGATGTTTGGGGTTCCAGGGCAGATTCTGCAACTTCTGCACCAAGAAATCAAAGATTGTTAGTTGCTTTGGAGGGTTCTGCAGTCAGATGATCACAAAGTGCAAGGTTACATTTCCACAAAATTAGACAGCAAGTGTGATTTATTAACATGTATTTAGACGTGCTGAAAGTGATATTAACTGTAATCATTAATGTGATTGGTATTAGAATTTGCCTTAACATTTAGGTGGGCTTTAATAGGCAAGAAACACTGTAATGGCACAAACTGTTCACAATTTCAGGTTTGGAAATTGTTGCAACCTTCATTTTACTGTTTAACCCTATAGAACATTAGGTGTGATTCTAAGATTTCAGACACAGCTAGTGTTCACTTTAAACACTTTAAAGTTTTTTTACTGGACCGTAAAGAACAAATAATGAAACATTAATGAAAACATCTCATTTCTATCCCTTCCATGTTAACAGTATCAGTCTTACTAGACTGCACAATAGCACTGTCTTGTAGGGGATTAAGGGAGTTTAATGTCAATGTAGATTCAGGTAACTGCTAACTTTGATGTAAAATTCCTTTAATTCTTTTTTATTAAATAAATAAATAAATAAAAGGGTGTTTTATTTTTATCTACCTGGATTTTAGCTCTAAGTCTTAACATTTTGTTCTTAGTTACTCATACAGCATACAAACATTTGGGTGCTAAGAGCAAAACTCCATGGAGTTGGTACACCTAAGAAGCTTTAGCTCTGAATATGAGTGATTGAAGCCAGAGGAACTGACAGTACATTGTCAGCGATGGAATTACGGCAAATAAACGCCAATGTCGAAATCTTCCTTCCATTCCCGAGAAGCATTACATTGTGTTATGGTCATGCTAATCGGATTAGGGGACTTCTTGTGGACCAATTAGAGCTGACATTCATTTTAAACTACAGCAGCATTTCATCTTTAAAGCCGTCCTGTGGGACTGTGGTGCACATATATCTGCCAGTCAAAGCACAAGCAGAATATTTACCAGCTTGTTCTTTGGAACATAATAAAAGAAAATAAAAAAATGAAATGCTGTGTTCACCAGTACTGGAAGTCAACAAAGATAAATCTGTTTTGTCTTGTTTTTGAGGTAAAAAAATGTTCCTTGTAAACTAAAACAAACCCACTGTGGTTATTATATGTAAAAAACAAACTATGTAGGTTATTCCTAGGAGAAATGTCTACAGTCATATTTACTAGAAGAATATATCTCTTCCTCTTTCCAAAAGCATCTAGTATTCTATTTTATAGTAATGGTTGGGCACCAAACTCTACATATATTAAATAGCTACCATAATCAAAAGCCACTAGCTGGATGGATAGTGACGATGAGTATGAGTATATACAACTATGTAGACAAAACTATAGAATAATATTAGAACAGATAAAACTATAGAATAAAATCACAGAGTTGTCCACATTTCCTAAAGCCTTTCTATGCAGTTTTCACCAGAATAGTTTTGCTTTTTCGGCCAATGCACTGACAGGAGCTCTGGAAATATTGTTGAAAAATTACCTAGCAGTAATTTCACCTTTCCCAGTTCACCTAGGCTGCATGTCCATCCTTTGTGCTCAAATCTGTAGGATATGGACCAGTTTAGCCAGTGCTTTATAAGTCATGTAGAGATCACAGAGCAATAAAATGCCCCCAGCACACATGCAGATCTCAGGTACTTTTTATTTTGCCATTGGCAGCCTTCATGCTTTTCTGAACTTGTGGGGACATATATTATCCAGAAGCATACAAAATATTATTATTAACTTTATATAGCACCACCATATTACACAGAGTCCATAGTCATGTCACTAACTGTCCTCAAAATTGAATATCCCTACCATAGTCTATGTCTAGGACCAATTATGAGGGGAAACCTCGTAACCTAACTGCATGTTTGTGTTAGGAAACCAGAGTGCCCTTGGGAAACCCACGCAAACACTGAGAGAACAGACAAACTCCTTGAACATATTGTCCTGGCTGGGATTCAAGCATTGGAACTGGCACTGCTAATGCAAGAGTGCTAACCACTGAGCCAGCCATGCTTCTATTTTACTACTTTAATACTAATGCTACTACTATAGGTATTCAATTTACCTTTACACTAGGATGCTTAACCTGAATATTACTGTACCATTATTAATAGTAGTCAGGTGCACATTAGGAAAATCACCAACTACAAGTCATGGCATAAATGAATAGAGAGGAAAGAAAGAGGTCTGAGGCTCATAGGTTTTTCATGTAAAAAGTGAAGTGTATTGATTGATTATTCAGTACTGAATATGAGCCTCAAACCTCTTTCTTTCTTCTTTATTCATTTATACTTAAATACTATATAGAGGTGGCTCAACATAAAAACACATTTATATAGTGAGGAGGAGTAAAACCCTTTCTATAAAAGTCATAGCAGCCTATCAGCCTATGAAAAGGGCAGTCTGAATAGAATGCCTTTGAATTATAAAATACATTAGCCCAAGAGTATTTATCAATCTGTAAACATCCTTTCACTGTCCCATGCCTCTGTGTTTGAGCACTCTGGTTTATGTAAAACTCCATACACTGCATAACATATTATGGCCATTTCCATGTATAAGGTAAACACAACATTTGATGTATATATTAAAAATCCCAGGCAATTAAAAAATAAATAAAACACCTTTTTCTTATTTAACTAGTAATACGTTTCTGAATTTTGCTACATGTAAACTTATTACATGCCCTTGATCTCCTGCACATCACATATAGCTGAAAATGATAATGGGAGCTCTTGCATTTGCTGCTGACCTTGGGAGGACAAATCTCTTAAACCTTTTACATAAATGACACTAGTTTTCCATATATTTAGGTAAAACATTGTTACCACTTTTTAGGAATGGATGGTGGGCTTTGAAGCAGTATAAGCCATGTGTTGGAGCACTGAGTGGAATCTACCTCTAAAAAGAAATATAGTCTGAGGTAGAATGTGAGAAACAAACATAGCCAAGGACTAGATATCCAAAAAACAAGGCAGGATTTTACAAGAATACTGGACCATTATAACTGCCAGAACAGCACTTTTTAAACCTATTTAGGATTCCTCTTCAATGCACAGGACAGACTTACAAATGTTTCCTGCGATATTGATGTGGTCATTTATTAAATCCTTTAAATTGATGGTAAAGTATTATTTTAGATGTGCTTTAAAAAGCTTGCAAATCCAACCATTTTTTTCAAAATCACTCGACCTCCATCAGCTTCATTAATTTTGCATATGTGCCAGTTTTTGAAATCCGTATCTAGAGGTAAATCCTTTCCACTTCTGATGGCCATCTCATTTCACAAATTCATTATTTTCAAGAGGCTTGCCAAGTATTCTAATCAGAAATGTTTGCTTGATTTCCATATTCTATAACAAAGTAACACATACATTTTCATGGGATTAACAGCATGCAATCACGGATGCTTGTTAAAGATGCACCCTGTAAATTAGAGAAGGGATGCGTTATAAGTACTGTAAATAACTCGGTGGGGCTCATTTATTAAAAAAGCACAATGTAGCATTGTTGGCCATACCAGTTAAAAAAGTACGGTACTTTTAATTCTCCAGGCTTCACTAGATGTTTAAAACTGTATATTTGGTATAGATAAATTTACCTTTTTCATTCAACAACATTTGATTAATGGTTTTATTTTGATTGCTTTTTTCTTTTTAATGCTGGACACAGAGCTTTCTATATAAAAAACTAGGTGTACTTTGAGGATGAAGGTTAGGTTTATGTTTGCATTTTTTTATTTATGTACACTGATTGAATGTCAGGTTACATTTCTCCTGATGCCTCCTGGAATAAATATACCTTTCATCCTAAAAAATGTAGAATAAAAAATAAAATATTTATGATATTAGCTGAAGAGAAGGAAGCTCTGTATCTAATGATTAAAGTCCAGGTTAACCATTTTTAAAAAGGGACCCCAGAAAATTCCTTTTTTGGACAAACAAATTTAAATAGTAGGATTATTTGAATATTTTTTAATATATATTATTTCCCTTTCCCCTTCACTTTTCTTTGAAAGATAATCATTGTGGATTTTAGTCAACTTTATTTGAATTTTTTTAACTTTACAAAATATGTATAGTTTTTTTTAGTTATTTAGTTATTATATGATGTATGGCATGTTAACATTTCTAACAGAATAGCCTAGCACTGCCTACATGATTATTGCCAGCCTATGCACAAGAATAATTAGGAGGTTCACAATCCTTCTAGAAGGCAAGGAGTAGAATGTGTTCCCAATGACTATTTCAAAATTATTTTGGGAACAGCAATTATAATGCATTTTTACTTTGTTGTAATGCAGCAAGGAAAAAAATACTATGCACTGCTGCACATAAATGAGTCAGGCCACAAAAGCAGTAGCCTGACTCTACAGCTGCCAGCCCCCCCCCCCCCCCCAAACCCTTCTCCAGTGAACAGTGCTCAAGGACCAAGAGAACTATTAGTTAGAACAATATTCAATGAGGGGAGGGGGAATCACATCACTTTAGAGCCTTGTGTGGAAGAGCTATGGTTAGCTTTCTTATGTGCTGCAACAATTGTGTAAAAAAAATAGGTACTATATCTTTAATCTGGAAAAAAAACAATCACCTAATTGTAAATTGTATAATAATTTATGCAAATGAGAATGGGTTTAATTAGCTAGATTTTGACAAATGTTGTGTTTAAGCTACAAATGGATGTTTGCTCTATGCACCAAAAATAGACATATCAGGGGGAACAGAGAGCAGTATATGACTACTAAACCACTGATATAAACCAACAAATCAATGAACCTTTACTTTTATATATCCTCCTGAATATCTCAATGTACACAGTTTGCTGTAAATCCATCTTCATTTTTCCCATTTTTCAGTCTTCTCTTGCCAACTCCTCTAGGAATTCTAAAATGTTGTTTTGTGACTTAAAGTGTTCATAATTTTGCTGATTTTTTTTTTGTTTTGCTTCATTAAATGTAATTTGTTTTTCGCATTAGTGGTTATAAAAACTGTGGAATAAAAAGCGTTTTTCCTAAATAAACCTTTGGATATGTAATACACGCTGTTATAAACCAGGTACTTCTTGTAGCTTTTTTTTATTGTTATTTTTTTATGAAGAATCTAAAATAACAAGTGTAACACCAGCAAAACGAAGAGTTTATTTATTTCCGCATGCTCTTGTATCCAAATCACTAGCTTCAGATCTTTCCTCTGTACTACAAATCTGTACAACTACTGATTTCCCATTTGCGAAAAAAATGATTTTAGACTCTTTTTGTGTATATAAAAAAGATATACAAAGTATTTTGTTCTACCTCTGTAAAAACAATCATTTGTGAATAAAAGTTACATTGTCTGTGGAGTATTGTGAATACTGCAACACAGTCTCACTTTCTTTATTTCTCAGCAGCATGTTCCATAAATAAGAAAAATGAGTATTTAGTAATGCAATGCAAACAAAATTTATTATTTTGTAGGGCAGCAACACTGAACATTACAGAACTAATAAAGGTCAACTAATAAGAAAAGCTAATTACTGTAAGTATACTTTGTACATTGTTTGCCTTGTGTAATGTGTTACTAAGGTCTCTCTTTGTGCATTAGCAAGTCGGTTGCACTGCAACAACAATATTATATTACTGTATTGGCTTTTCTTTATTGATCATGTTTAGGTCTATACCAGAACCTTAGTATCTTTAACTAATAAAAAAAAGCTCAGACACCATAGCTAAGTAAATTTACACTCACCAACCACTTTATTGGGTTTACCTTGCTGGTACCAGGTTGGCCCTCTTTTGCCTTCAGAACTGCTATCATTCCTTGTGGCATAGATTCAGGATGGTGCTAGAAACATTCTTCAGGCATTCTGGACTAAATTGATGTGATGGCATCATGCAGTTACTCCAGATTTGTCAGCTTCACATTCAGCATGTTACTCTTCCATTCTCATCATTCCGTTCTACTACATCCCAAAGATGTTCTGTTGGTTTAGGATCTGGTGACTCTAGAGGCCATTTACATACAGTGAACTTATTGGTTTAAGTTGTTCAAGAAACTGGTTTGAGATGATTTGAGCTTTGTGGCATGGCAAATTATCCTGCTGGAAGTAGTAATAAGAAGGTGGATACACTGTGGCCATATAGGGAGGCCTATAATACAACAATACTAAGGTAGGCTGTGGCCTTTAAACAATGCTCAGTTGGTACTAAAGGGCCCAAAGAGTGCCAAGAAAATATCCCCCCATCATTACACCACCAACACCGACCTGAATCATTGATAAAAGGCACAGTGGATATATACATTTATGTTGTTGACCCCTATATGTTGACCCTACAATCCAAATGTTGAAGTAGAAATTGAGATACATCAGACCAGGCAATGTTTTTCCAATCCTATTTTGTCCAATTTTTGTGAACCCATACAAATTGTAGCCTCATGTGCCTGATATTATGAAAAAAGTGGATAATAACAACAAACAAGTTGTAACCAAAAAATGTATTTAACCAGAATTCAATAGTAATTTTTTCTCATTTTTGCTAATAAAAGGGTCCCATTTTTCTCATAAAGTAACTGTTAACCAAGTGAAAATACAACAATTATTTCTGATTACACACAAACACAATTTTTCTCACTGTTTCATAAATGAAATCGCTTGGTTTTCTCATATTATGATAGTTAACCAAGTGAAACCTCAGCAATTAGCTTCATTTTTAAACAGGCAGTTTTTTTAACCTTTGTTGCTTATCCTCCCTAGCGGTTCATTTCTTTCCAGTTTTATATGTCTAAAAGCAGTACATTGTTTTTCATGAAAATTTATTTTACAGTATATTATAATAGTATGAGTATAATAAAGTTTGAAACACAAAATCATTTAAAAACAAAAAATTGAATAAATTAAAAAATCTATATATATTAAAAAAAAAAAAAATACACATTATACTCATACTAATATATATACTATAAAATAAATGGTCTTGAAAACAATTTACTGCTTTTACACATAAAAATCCAATGTTTTGCATTCAATACAGTTATTTTGTATTGAATGCAATACAAAAGGATTTTGAATTTCCCGCCCCGCCCGGCCGGGACGTACATACGCACCAACGTCACCAGGAACTCCCCCGGTGACTCATCGGATGCAGAAGCCGGCCGGAGGAAGAGAGTAGAAAGAAGACGGAGATCGCAGTCCTGGACCGCGCGTGACCCTGGTGGATCAGGTAAGCAGTCTATTTTCTAACATTCCATAGGTGTTCCAACCCCAAGTGTGACTTTTTTCTATGCCGAGTCACACTCGGGGTTACCGCTAGGGAGGTTAAACAAATTTGACTGTTTTCTCATATTGTGAGCGTTAACATGTTGACTGGTGTTAGTGAGGACTTTTACGAGGAGTGTATAGGGAGGTGGGCTACATGAGGAGGATGAGTTGGAGGACCAGCAGGAATTACAAGAAGGCAAATTGTTAGGTATGACTCTAGGAGAAGACACTTTGTGGGGTCACACTGAGGATGACCTTGTGCAGTGCATACTTGCTTGTTTTCACTTTCATGTCAAGTGTATTATTAAAATCAAGCAAAGACATCCCTATCAAATAGCCACACTCTTAGACCTTTGCTATCACCCAAAATTAAAGATTTTTTTAAACCTGAAGCTGCATACCATTACCTCATCTCATCAGTAGACTTTTATTCCCATCCCCACTTTGTCAATCTTCAGACCCTTTGTCTCAGCCAGTAGCTCCAGACCCAACAGCAGCACCACCAACTTTAGCCTCATGGACTTCATTTTTTCCAGCCACAGCGACCCCATGAAGGCAGGGTGGGTAAAGATCAGATAGGGCAGATGGTGCCCCAATGTGTCAGAAAAAATAACTCTCAACTTGATGGATTACTGGGCAAAGATTATGGATGTTTATTCAGGTATTGTCCTATCCACCCTTGAGTGTCATGTTGGCGAGCAGCCAGTGAAATAATCACTCCAAAACACCTCAAGTCACCTGTTTCTGATGCTAAGGAGTAAGTGCATCAACACTACCACCTACCTCCCTAGCAACACCATAACAACCACCAATAACACAATTAGAAGTGAACAGAACAGAAATATGGATTCAGACGGACCCCAAGGTTCCTCAAATTGGCTAGTGAAATCATTTAAATTTTTGGTTACCAATCTGAACGGATGTGAATTGTCTCAGATTTTGTCCTTTCCTCTCGTCTAATTATTTCCCTGGACTTATTACGTAATGGACAAATAATTGGCTGTTCCCACCAGAGGTGAGGAAATGACTCCATCTAATGTTTGGGAATATACATGCTAAATTTATTGGATCTCAGTATCACTTAGACCATAATTTATAACATATCCTGGGTTTCAGTAATAATTAGGGAGACACGGGACAGTATGGCTATTTTATTCAACTGAGGATTTGATAGGGTATTCAAAGTTCCTCCTTTCATTCCAAGAAAAAAAAATAAGTGAATTTAGTATTACTTTATCTAGTAACAGCTTATTATATAAAATGTTGAAAAAAGTAGAATGCTTCAAAGGTGTTCATGTCTTGGCAACGCATTATATGCAGATGTGACAATGGCAGAGAATAAGTCTATAACCCTGTAATAACTGTAAGGTTTGGAGTATGTATAAAGCTTTCCTTCACTTGCAGGAGGAGCAAGGAGATGTGAGTGTATATTGCTGGGTAGGTGTTAGGTGACCCCCTTGCTTTGTCCTGCATGGGTAAAGGGTCAATTTAAAGAAACCAAGTCGTAAGACTGCAACTGCTAACCTTTCAAAATGCTTGTTGTCTGAATAGTATGCTGACCCTTTAGCTTCAGTATTATAGCCTGCTTCATACTAAACACATATTTTGCTACCCAAGGAAGAAAGAAAGAAAAAAATTCTCCTGCTTTTTTGTGCTCAATACAAGCCCTGTAAATGAAAACTGAAGTGTGTGGTTTTGTGGGAATTACAAACAACCAGAGCTGCTTTCATGGTTGCTTTGTTCACCTTTCTGTAAAGAAAAAAAAACCTTCAAATCAATTCTCAGCTATAGAAGCGTAAACCAGTGGACACTTCACAGCTGGACAACTTCAATGAACAGTATCAAGCTTTGTACTCAGGATGCCGACTACCTTACTCTTTCTTTTTATTGACAGCATCCGTTCGGCCCTTTTTCCATCTCTTATAGAAGATATGCAGGGAGCAACAATTTCACCTTGTGCTTGAATCAAAACTTCTAGCTGGTTCCTGCTGTTAGATGATAGAAGACCTTGACCTCCCTACCCTGCTTACAATACATTCATCTAGCCTCCAAATACCTTAGTTAGTGTTAATGCTCCCCTACCTAGATATGTATAACATTATTTACATTTTTATTAAATTGTTATATATTTTGCTTCAGAAATAGATCAATCAATCTTTTAAAGAGCAATCTCATAGACTTAGCTTACATTTATTTCCTTATGACAGTGTTCCTTACAGTGACCCTAAAAGTTGCCTAAAGCAAACAAGACCTTTCATACGTACCTGTCCTGGTGCCTCTATATCTAACCTCCTAATTTTCTCTATCCCTTGGCATGTTCTGTGGTTCACCTATATATCATTACATGATTTCCAAAGCAGTTAATTCCATTTTTTTGTTAAATTCCACTTTAAGAAAATCTTGAAAACATGACATGGGTCTTAAAGCCAGATTAAAACACTTTAAATTCAATACTGTAATGCAATCAGGGTCCACGTGCATATAAATGTACTGTACAGATATAGTGGGTATTGTTCAGAGCAGTAATCAAGGAGTATTGTTTCATGTTGCAGACTGACTGCCTTTCAGTAACAGTACCCTCAGGTATTATAAAGTTACAGTTTTGGCTGCAGCCTTGACTTGGGCTGGAGTAGGAAAACATCAGACTTGGGGTCAAAACCCAATGGTTGGCTGCTTCTAGACACATAGCAAACTGTTGCCCAGGAGTGGCAAACTTGACCACAGGTCAACACATTTGCATGCATTGTCCTTGCATTTGGGGTCTTCCTCTGGAGGAGAAAAAGCAACCACATGGCCATAAGCATGCCGCTTATGGCCACGTGGTTGCACGTTGTTTCCAGTAACTGTGTCGTAACCCCACTGCAATGCAATAGGAACTGCATGCAAACATTTACACAAAGTGATTTCCAACCGATCCCATACAGTTGAATTGCAGTGATTAAGAGTGAGGTTAAACATGCGGAACAATGTTGTTTACTGCAAGTTTAAAAGTGGCCTAAAGGTGAGAGGCTTTGATGTAAATTTGGCCATACATTAGTTTGTCTTAATTTGGTAAATATTTGGCTGCATTATCATTTTACTTTATATGTGTGAACCACACAGGCAATGAACTGAAGTGGTTAAAGCAGAGTGAGGTATTCAGTGATAGTTGCCAAATGATCTACTTGGATTAAACCAGCAGGGTCTCACAAGTCACATCAAAGGAAATATATTTTTGCTTCCAGCATATGTATAATGAACTGATAGGAGAGAGACAGCGGGCATCATCTGCCTGACCTTTGAAGACATGCTTGATGTTTGCTAACACATGGGCGCTTGTTCCAAAAGGTTACAGTTATAAGCTCTGGCAGCAGCTTGCCTTATAAAACTGTAGGTAGACAATGAAAGGATATCAAATAGTATAATAATAAATTTGTTTGTCTTAATATCAACCACCTACATAATAAATAGGCCTTACATGGAATTGTCATATAATGATCAGGATTGCATTTATTTGGTAAATTATGAGCTTCATAATTCATGACCCTAATGCAGAAAGTTTTGGAGTAAAATCCTTTATTGCCTAACTTAGGTTATTAAGGATTTAAGTTTTTGGGATGATTAAAATCCCTATTTCAGAATTTCTCCCATCTCCACCCAACCATAACACTTATATAACACCTATATCTTCTCCAGCTTCCAACCAAAGGAATGTGTAGTGTGTGGCTGCATAGTGTGTACACCTCCTCTGCTTAAAGAGTAATGTGATTGGTCCATTGTTCTCCAAAACCCCTACAGCATATGTTGGTGCTATATGTATATAAATAAAATCTGTGTACATAATGAAACGGGCCAGTTCAGATTGGTGAGAAGACCATGATAAACCAAACTTAATAGGCAGAATACTGAGGGGGTAGGGGCAGTATTCTATACCATTACCTTGTGCAAACTTTTAGAAAAAAATGAAATGAAAAAAATTGTGATGATTTCTTCTTGATGTAATTCTGGTTCAACCGTACACTGTTCAGTTTGCCTTCTGTAGTAATTCTAGCATTCGGCACTTTACATAACTATGTGATTGCAATCCCAGGGTTCAGGCAGGCTAAACATGTATGATGGGCAGACAAGCTCTAGGCTGTGGGGTTTGTACAACCCCCGATCAGCCAACACTTCCTGAACAAAAAGCCTAGACAGTGCAGACCACTCCTCTGGGATTGGCAGCCCTTCTGTGTCCCCAAAAACGGCACAACCCAAAACAGGGATATATATGTACAGACCCTCCAGTACCCATTCATAGAGTCCTATACAATTTACGCATATACACACACTATATATATTTAATTATGTATATAAGTATATTTATAATATATAAATACTTGGTACAACTTTTATGTGAGCCTCCCAGGGAGATGCGTATAGCATAGGCTTTGTGAAGAGCTGATTTCTCCCTTACAACATCTAATATATTAGAAAATGATACTATATGAAAAACTTTGTTATTATTATTATTACACAGTATTTATATAGCACCATCATATTACGCAACGCTGTACAAAGTCTATAGTCATTAGCTGTCCCTCAAAGGGGCTCACAATCTAATGTCCCTACTATAGTCATATATCAATAACACAGGATAAGGACAAATTTGGGGGGAAGCCATCTAACAAAGTTTCATGTTTTTGGAATGTTAAAATGTAAAGTAAAAAGAGATGAGGCTGCAATAGCAATATTTTTTGTTTTATGCGCCATAAAGATCCATCGACTGTAATGTTAAAAACACAGTTTAAAATTCTATTCTTTGGGATATTGGGAATGCAGTAATAGAGATCCAAGCATTACAGGAAAATGTAGACAACCTATCAGCCCACAGAAGGTATTGACAGGAATTAAGGATCATATTAAAAGATTATGCAAAATGAATGTATTATGCTTATTATAATACAATGAACAAAGACTATGGATTGTGCTAGAGTGACATTTCCAAAGACAGAACGATGGCAAGGTTCAAAAATGGACGCAATTAAATCTTACTTAACAACTACGACTTAGTTTTGATGTCGACAAATGAATGCAGAACGACTTGGGTCTAAGCGTTTCAAAGTGTAATATTCAGAGATATTCCTGAAGGGTGAATAAAAGACTCTCAATAATTGGTATCAATTTGTAGACAAAGGGTTTTTGAGACATTCTTATCTAATGTACTGTTAAAAAATGGAGATAAAACTTCCTTCTGTAGTGGAGACCTTTGGCAATGCTGAGGGAAAGTTCTGGTTACGGAAACTCAAGCAAAATGAAACTATAGTGCAATATACTGTATTATATTATATTGTAATATATCGTAATATGTGTCCCTCCATCTACTACAAGGTACATGTGCAGGTTAAAGCGGAACTAAACTTTAAAAATAAACCATTGCAAGTAGGTTGGTTGTTTATTGAAGAAGTGACAGGCTTTGTCCCTACTGCAATAAAATAACAGTTGCACTTTTTGACGTACCCTCCCCCTGCTTTGTTGTGGGCACCAGCATAGCATAGTACCACGCTTTGAGATGCAATAATGCTGGCATCATGTTTCAATATTTTACAGCAAACAGCAGCAGGTGGTACTGAACCAGTCACAGCCACCCTCATTCCTTCTCTATTGGGCTGCCGCAGGTAGACGCTACATATAACATCTTCCCCAAGACAGTGGTTCACTGGCACACGAAAGCAGTAACCACACTACAACCTCATCGCCAGCCTGAACCTCAATTAGGTAACCTCTCATCTGGTGACTTGCTTCGAAGTTACAATTGTGCAGGAAGAAAGAAAATACTACATCATTACAGACTGGGCAAAATCACTGTTGGACGTCAAAGATTGCTTTTTATAGCCTAACCACACATTTCAAAAATCTACATGGTACTGCAAAGCGCTGCAAGGTATGTTACATGTTTTAGTGTACTGTGATGCCATTCTTTGTTAAAGCAGATATATAAATAGAAACTCACCTTTACTTTCACAGATCTGCGTTGTACTGGAATCCTGCTTCCCCTTCTTTGCCTATGTCACCTGAAATCGCACAAGATTGGGTGCCTAGCCTGCGGTGGATGGGGCATAGGCCTGGGGAGGATAAGCAATTTTTTTCCCTATTGAAGAAAAAGCTTCTTCTGTGCCAAAATGGGGCATGCACAGAAGGAGCAACCAGAAGCCTCCTGGGATGCGTGACGTATGTAGACCCCAATAAAGACCCCCTCTCACCCCCAAAAATAAGATAAGTTTTACCTTATATAAAAGGGTTGTCTACCGCAACGCATCTCCCAAACACATGTGCACTTCCTGACATTGCATGCATTTTGAATAGGCTTTTGAACATAATTCATGTGAAAGCATAAGAATGTGTGCATTGCAGTATACATCATTGTGGTGTAAATGGACTCCTAATGATAAATGGGGCTTTTTTTAAACTATACCTTTGTTCTATATTGTGACAAACCAGGAATTTGTTCATATAGACTGAAGCTACTGAAAGGTCCACTTTGTACAATAAAGTTCTGTATTAAATAAACATAATCAAAAAAAATGAAATAGTCAGATCATTTGATGTCTGAAATGTGAAGTTTTCCTAACTAAATCCAAGCAGATGCTAATCCTAATATGTATTATGATGCATACAGTAGAAGGGAAATGGAGTCCTATGATGGCTTTAGTCTGATCACTTGTACTATATCCTGCTAAATAGCAGTACATAGCCATGTAATAAAACTAATTCCTTTATTTAGGATTCTAAAAGGCAGGTAATTCATTGAAGCGCCAGAACAAATAAACAATACTGCCAGGTAAATGGGTGACAAGGACACAGCTTTTAGCATTGGAAATGCTTATAAATTTCAGTACAATCACTCCTTGCAATATGTTAAGCAGAAATGCGTATAGTTATGTTTGATAAGTGTGACTCATGTTACTGTTGTAGTATTAGTCACTGGGGCTCTATGGATCTTCCAGATAATCATGTACCCATACATCACCAAGGACTATCTGCTGACATGTACCTACCAGCTAAATAGCAACATATTGTACATGACAGTAATAGGAATTCAGTTGCTTTATTAATGTTGTGCCATCTTTCCTTCAATGCATTACATTTATCATTTTTACATTACTATTCCATTTATATCACCCAAACGCATCAGAGCATTTTACACAAGGCTACATCTATCTATCCAGAATGACAAATGTACAAAAGTTGCCACCTGTGAATATGGATAAACTTGCACTGAACTCTGAAGTTTGATCTTAAAGTTCCATTGGTGCCAGATACAGATTTAGGCAAGTCTTCATAGCACATTGTATTGACTTCCAGCAGTCTAAATTAAAAAACAGCTAAAGTTTCTGTGTGACCACAAGTCTGAAATTCAGTTATTATGTTATTTGAGGAGCCCTTTAAATATCTTCTAGGTCTTAGGACAACCTTGCTAAATTTATTTATTTGGGGACAATGGGAAAAAGCCTAAATTTGTGCCCAGTGTAAAGAATATCCCAACTACAGTATTGGCTGAATTACCACCTTTATAGGCAACTCAAAAACATCATTATAGTCATGCAGCTGGCTCTACCAAGGTATGTATGGAGCCATCATCCAATGGGACGTCAACCAGCCACAGTCTAAGGAACCCATAGCAAGCTCTAGAGGAACCCTGGTTGAGAATGGGTGATCTAGTGTTTCCATTTCTGCTATATAAACATCTCTGTTTTACCTCTATGTACACTATACAACATGTGTCCCCCTTATTATGCAACTGTTTGTAGATGTAGTGTCTTTTGTATAGAGCCACAACAGTGCTATATAAATCAAAAATATATTAAAAATAATATTAATAGGTGATGTACTAGATTTATAAAGTGAACAAAAACTCTAATATGTAATTTTGCTGTAGTGCAAGCAATAATTTTGAAGCAAGAATCCCCGTTTTTATTCAAAAGTTTGATAGAAATATGTATGAGTGCACTGCAGTGTGCAAATAGTTAATTCAGAACCACCAATAGAGACACAAAGGAAAAGAAATACATTTTTAAGGGGCAAGGGTAAAATGTTGGATAGATTATTGCAGTCTGTGTCCTTGTTACACCTTGTATCTTAGGATAGAACAGTGGTCAATGTGACAGGTATTGAGGGAAATGCAAAACATGACTGGGATTAAACTTTAAAAACATGAATCTGGGTATGTAAAGTCTATGTTTTTTTAAGGAACAGAACAGAACTGAACAGAATGGAATCACTAGCACCTGTCAACAACTTGGCAAAGGAAGACATGGGTTGCAGACAGATGTACAGTACATATGGCTGCAGGTCTTATTCCCCCTTTTGTAATTACTGATACAGCAGGTACAAGCTGTCCCAAACAGGTAAGAACAACTGGCCTTGTCACACATCACCTCCCACTCTGCCCCAAGACACTAAATGCTGCACAGACTGAAATATCCAGCTTTTATAATCACTGACTTGCTAAAAACTATTGTGCTGCCTGTTTGGCTTGTAACAACGTGACCCCCTCCAGCATATTCATTAGCTATCCTGCACATCCACCTACCAAGGTCATTGGTCCACCTACCAGTGGAGTGACAGGGCAAAATTCCCCAACATCAAGACAGCCATTTCAATGACTACATGGCCGACAGTGAAAGCAGAACTCTGGACCAGTTCCTTATTTGTATTCATAACTAAAGCAATGTAATAAAGCACTGGAGGTACACAAATATATCTCTAGATGAACCACACAATTAGTTATTCAATTAATTCTAAAATAAATCTCCAAAATCTTATTCTAAAGCACGTCATTGTTCTTGGTTTATCTTTAAAGTGTTGTCAGGCTGTGCTGCAGTCATCAATTTAGTTTTTGTTGTAAAACCTGTATTCTCCTGTCACACTTACCTTCTCTTCGCTTAAGCGTTGGTGTCTTTCTCCTGCGCATGTGGGCAGTTCTGATCCTGGGTGTGCCTGCTCTTCCAAGTTTTATCAGTATCACCCTTATTTAGCTGTCTCAGACACAGCACTCTGCGTTCGTGCAATGTGTCTCCACTAGTTCCAAGCCCCCTAGCACTGCTGAGCATTTCCTCTACACCTGTTGGTTAACTGAGTGCTTTCCCAGTCCAGCTCCTGTTTTAACCCCTTGTTGCCCACTCTGTTGTTTCCCTACCTGTTCCCTTGTGCTGTTCCAGTTTTCCCCTGTGTCTCTTGTGACCCCCATGGCACCTGTGCCTTCTGTTGCTTCCAGTGTCTCCTGTGTTTCTCTATTGTCTATTTCCTGGATTTCTTTTTTTTAACCCTGGCTTTGTTCCTTTCATGTTTGCTACCTGACTAGACCCTGATCTTCCTTAACTATTTTCCTGCCTAGTGATTTGGTACCACACTCTGTTCTGCCCACCCTGGTGTGCCCAAGGACCGCAACCTGGAAGCAGCCTGCAGCACAACATCCTCACCACTAGAGGCTCTGGAGATGACCAGGCTGCTGCTTAGCCCTTCTCAGGGCTCACAACACTATTGTGCAAGCCATAGCGCTCCAAAGAGGCTCCATCCCTCCAAGTGTGACATCTCCTCAGCAGAATATACTCACCTCACTTTTGTTCCTCTTTTGCACCATCTATCTTATATAAGTGAAGAAAAGACTTTATATTTCTTATTATGGGGAACGTACTCTGTGTGACAGCGTTTGGTCAACCACCAGAAATGTCACATAGTAGGAGTCCATAGTCTTTTTTAAGCTACAACTTGAAAGAGTGAGGTGGAATGTTTTCTGTGGGGGAGTTTAAATATACTTTATGCTTTGTCCTTGACTGGAGAACAAGGTCAGTTTAAGATACACCACAGATTAATACAGGTATCTACTAATTTGCTCTAATTTTAGGCCTGTCATTTCTTATAAATGTTGCTCTTATTTATAAAGGAATGAATAGGCTGTTTACATTTTAATTATTCACAAATAAGACATTTCTGGACACCAAGCTTGTCTTTCTCATTCATAAAAGTGTCCATCTGTTGAAAAGACAGTTTTAAGCAAGAGTACCAGTTTACTTTTGTAGGATAGTGATTACGAGTTATTAATAATAGTGTTTATGTAGCTAAGGAACATTCATCCCTTAAAAATGGAGAACACCATAAGACACAATAGAGATCAGTGGTATTATTTTCACACACCCTTGTGTGTACCTAATTCTTGGTGTCCAATAAAAATATATTATTCATGTTTAAATCACGCCATTTTCTGGATAGCAGCTTGTTTATTCTATTGAAATAGGCCCCATGGAAGAAGCAGGTCCAAAAAATGTCAGGCTTAAAGTTTGAGTAGCTTGGTACCATTGTAATTCATAATAAAATGATGTACCCCAATGGCTCTGAATTGAAGCTCCATTTATGTGAAAGAATAACTGATTACTGGTGATCTGTTTTTTGATCGCCTATTTATATTTTAAAAAGTATGGGAATAAATCAGTGATGGCATTTGTAAAAAAAATGAATCACTCTTTTAAAAATCTGGCAATCTAAAACTTGGGAGTCTGAAAAAAGGCAATCAAAGAAGTGGCAATCTGTTACCCTTCATATATATGCCCTTATGTGTTTGCTGTTATGATTCCTTACCTTGTGAAAAGTTTTAAATCTAAACCTCTGGATATGCAGGCCATTGTATTCTATTGTTCTAACACTGTCCCCTCGGCCTTCCCACAACAGCCTCACCCATACACATTGGAGCATAGGAGGGAGGTTGTGCAGTGCAAGAATATGCAGGCAGATTTGTCTCAGGCAGAAGAACCAGAAAACCCTGATTAACATGACTGCTATAGATGATATAAAATTTACATTCAAGGTGAATTAAGAAGTCCTTCTGACTTGCAAAGGTGCAATGTTTCTATCCACTGACTAGTTTTATTTGTTGCCTAGAGCAGCTCTGCAAACAATATAGATTTGTGATGGCAGATAAAAAGTTAGTGGCAGATTAAAAGTCATAAATCCTTTTCCTAGTTTGCAGATATATGTAAGCAGAGAAAGCCGCCTTCGTTTTATTAATCGGATGTATAACAGAACATTCTGATGTAAAGCTTTGTGACTTATTTTTTTTTTTTTTTGGAAACAAAAGAAAGGATTTATATATATAAAAAAGAAAACAACCCAGGGTGTAGACTTGTCTGGGATAGGCATAGGCTGAAATAATAGCTTTCTTGCTCCCCCTGCTGAGACCCAAACAATGTAGTGCTCAGCCAAGACGAAGATGCTATTAAAATGAAATTATAGTTTGGAAGCAGCTCTATAATTGCTGCGAGAAGGGCTTACTTCAGGTTAGCACCAAGCTTGGCTACATACAATACTTGCTGTGCTTGTAACAAATAAACTTTGTCACTTTGGTTATACGTTCATGGGGTTCTTGGAAATAAATGTTGATGGTGCCTCATTTATAAAATATAGGACAGAATATGGTGTAGTCTTTTGCAGCCAATGAGAATCTTGTTGTTGTTTTTCATACACAGTGAATAGAGCTAATAAACATGTAAAACAATAGTAAAGAATACAAATTGGAAAAAGTAGAAGATGTACCAGTGCAGATATGTGTACTATGTTCCTCAAGCCATACATTACCAGACCTACAAATATGATAAGACTAGAAATGAGGTTAAGATCTACAATGAGTTGGACATTATTATACAAATTGGTTCATGGTTGGCCAAGTTAGCTGACCATATTTACTACACTGCTTGACCTTTAAACCTAAAGCTGACCATTTAAAAAAAAGTGTTTGTTTTTGTACCTTTTACACTATGCTGGTGCCACAGAAGTAAATGTTTTATTACCACTCTGCTCTCTGGGTGATGTAGTCAGCATTCATATTTTTAAGCTTTTTGATCCCTCTGCCCATAAAGTAAAATTGTCCAAAGTCCTTTTTTTTTTAGATTAGCTACTGGCAGGGCTCTGCAAAATCAAAAATATTTACATACACAATCCTGTTGCTGATAGAGAAATGCCACGGGCTCCATTCTTCCACACAGATAATGCTACTAGCTTCTTGGGCGTTGCTCGGTCCCAATTTGCAACAAGACCCCCTTATCCTCATTCTGTCCCCGAGATGTTGTCAAGACAAACATGGGCATGGCTCCATCCTCCCTACAATTTCTAAGCAATGAAAAGTCCTCTACAGGTCCCCCTGGTCTTCTAGAGCATAGTAGAGACCCTGTTCCTTCATCACTGCTTTCTATCATATATTGTAAATGTATGACTCCATGACACCCTACAATCCAGGATTTGGCTGGATGACACTAAGCGTCATTGAATCCCCAGGATTCACTTTGATTTGGGATTTTAACCCATCACACCAGGCATGGGAACACCAAATATTTTCCATTAAAATTATTTATAGGATAATAAAAAAATCCAGGCTGAATAGAAAAGTGTACAGGAAATGTTTACAAACCATTGAGACCAGTAAGTAGATGTAATAAAACCGTTATTTTTAATGAGCACCAACATATGTCAATGTAGTAAACAACCTTCACCACAATGCATACATGTGAACACGCATGTGTCGCATTGCATGGAAAATACAGATTCATTTCTGATTCATTGGAAGTGGATGGCCTAATGAGACGCAGCACAAGAGAGATAAGCATAAGAGAATATGCAAATAAATGTGTACACATTGGTGAAAATGGGCCAAAATATTTTTTTGAAGTGGATTTTTGCCGTACATTTTTATGATTGATACACTTATATTAGTCAATAAGATCACTTTACGTTCTGGTCCTGCTCTACAGAGAAACTGTACAGAAATGTTGATGCTAATTTATGTTCCAATAAGCAGGAGTCTGAAAAAATACACAGGAAGCTGCAATGTTGAACCAGGAAAACCTGTTGCTTAGTCTACAACAATGAGCCTCACCTGTCTAGTGCAGTGTGGAATGAATGTGTAGATCACAAAACTGGCTTTACAGAATTACAGACTATTTAGTGTGTAAAAATTAAATATACAACATATCTATTTCAACTATGTATTAGGCTGATTGCCTGGAGTTATATTTTAAAGCACCCTCCGGCTCTACTATTGACGCTTTCAACACAGATCTTAATGGAATTGCCAGCTGTGGCTTTAAACAAGCTGTTGTCAAGCCTCAGCAGGCTTTTAGCAAGCTTCAAGCAGTGCTGAAAAATGCTAACAGCTTGTTAAAAATGACAGCTTGCAGGGCACAAGTTCTAGAGAAAATATATCAAAGTGTGTCCATATTATAAAAACAGAATAAAAAGTGTGGAGTTCAGATGCAACACAAACTATATCATCAGGCCTAATGACGGAGTACCATATCATTTTATTTTTCTAGACCACGGAGCAGCTTGGTTTGGGATTTATAACGAGGCCATAAAAGCAGAAAGAGATAAGTGAACTATGCGTTTTATCACAAGTGAATTGGTAGATCGTTATAGACCACCTTCTGCAGACACCATATGGTATTTTAATGCAATTGATTTTTGTGTATGTGTGTGTGTGTTTTTGCCTTGTGTCCATGTATCAGTGAATGTTTCAAAGAATTTTTCGGTATAGTTTTCTTTCCCCAGGGAAGTTCATATAGAGTAATCACAGCTTTTTTACCCTTCTGTATCAAGCAGGTGGTTTAATAGAAAGGTCCAGATAATACGGTTTACCATTTCAGTTAGCCCCATGCTATCATCTATGAACCTACAGCAGATTATGTGCTAGGGATAAACTGTTGCAATCTGAAATCATTTCTTCTAAACAACATTGCTTACTAATGACTATACATTAGGGTATCTATTTATAAAGTTGTGAATATGACTTTCAATATTCTTTGGTGGTGAATCAATCACATTCATTTAAAACATATGCACCAGGAACATTCACCGTCAGAGAATGTTTGCTGATTTTCAGATTTTATATGCACTTAAGCCACACAGTGCAGCATCTCATAGCACTGTCTAGCAGGGTAGAAGACCTGATTTTTTTATTGTTGTGGTTAAGTAGCACTTACAGGTCTTATGCCTACCCCAGCCTGTGACTGGACAATGATAGGCAGAAGCAGACTGATAAATTCATCTCTTCGTCGGGTTCACCAGGCGCTGACATATTCTCCTCTCTTCTTCTGTGTTCTTCTCCCTATGTTACCCGAACTCGCATTGCACAGGCGCGAGATTGGATGACGTAGATTAGGAAAATATTTGCTGATCTGACTGTGCATGCATGAGATTGGCAATTTTTTGCCATAATAATGAAAGGACTCAATCTTGGGCATGCCCAGAAGGAGCAGCCAAGAGTCTCCCGGGATGCATGACGTAGGTAGCCTAGGCGATCAAGAATTAGGGGGTGGTGCTGCACCCTTTAAAAAAAAAAAAGGGGATGTTGCACCTAAAAAAAAAACAAAACACAAATAAAATGTTTTAGTTGTCTACCCTTTTATGTAATATAAAAATTCCAAATTTAGGTACACTTTAATCAACCCAGTTTACAGTGAAAAAAGTTATATATAAATATATATTTATATATATATATATATCCAGTACAACCAGCTTCCATTAGGTAGGCATATTTCCATCTAACATACATTTTAAAATATTGTTCAGAAAAATAGAGTCTGACTCAGAATTAATGAAAATTTGTGATGTCTTGTTCTTCCATTCTTGGGAGGATGGAAGAGACACCTACCGGTATCCAATAAGAAGCTTGAGGTAAATCAGTGGTATATAGAATTGAAATTTGTCCTCTGTGGATTATCTGTGAGCATGTATGCCTTTCTTTAACAGAAATATATATTATATAATATAAACTGTATAATTTAGGGTGAGTGGTTTTCCCACAGTGGTATAGTAAAGTAAATGTAAAAAAAGATTTTAATATACTTTATAATCTTTAAACTTAGTGATTGGGTGGGGGGATACTAGACAGTCACTCCAAGGCTGCAGGTTCAAAGCTCATTTTACGTCAAAGCTCACGGGGTCCAAAGTTCACTTTACCATATATTGATGGGTCACCTTGTAAGAGCCAGAGCCAACTGAAATTGACCTTCAACCACAGATCCAAACTTCTTTGCACCTCTTTGCAAGTCATAAACCCAGTGGAGAAGTTTTACATAAGAGAACCGTCCTGATTAAAAGATTTACTCTAATCACTTGTTCTAGTACACTTTCTGTCTTGGAAAAAAAAAACTTAAGAAAAAAGGTTATCACTGGATGTAGACTTTTGTTTTAACTTCCCATTGCCATCTTTATAGACTGTTTTTATTTCAGTACTTTATGGTGTATGGTGGCTGCTTGCACTTTAAGAAATAAACATTTTTTTTATATGGAGAAGGATAAATCTATTTCATTGTTGCTTGATACATCCTTGAGTGTGCAGCCAATACAATAAGTATCAAAGGTCTTTCCTCTTCTTCTTCATCATCTTTTGCCTCATCTGCCTTACTGCCCAGTTGGCTCATGAAGACAAAGTCTATGCTTCTCACCTCATTGAAAAAAATCTACAATACATCTCTCTACTTTTGTCTTATTTTTTTTATAGATGTGTTCTAGAGACAAGCAGAGGTAAAATGTATGTGGGAACTCAACAGGGAGTATTTTTTCACTTCTCTTTCACAAAAGAAAAAAAACATTTATCCTTTTTAAAGCCCGTAGTGACAAATGTGTGAATTGCAGCAGATATTTACGCTGCAAATGGCATGGAGGGGTTGAATCGGACCTGCTGACAAAGCAGATTTAAAGAAATTTGCTCATTTCTATTGATGAATTACCCAGTGCTATAGTCTCTATTGTATCTAATGTGCTGTATGTGAAAAAATGTTCATGCAGCTTGTCATTGTCATGTTACACAACTTTGATGAATAGGCTTTTGAGTATTCTGCAGACGAATGTGCATACCAAGTGAGTTTTTCAGGAAAAGTTTCAGGGCTTTCTCTGACAGAAAAAAAAGGTTCTTGGCTTGGATATTTTCTCTAGTTTTGGACAAACTGGACCTTTGGGCAAGAATCATGTTGTGGCCCTCCATATTCTAATGGTACATCACAGACAGCAACAAATTGGACCAAAAATAAAAAGATTTGCTATTTTATATGGAATCTCTAGAAATTTTAATTGCACACTGAAAATGTTACTGATTGTCCTAAATTCATTGAAAACAAATAGCTGTGAGTTTGCTGATACTTAATAATTTTAGCGGTAAATCCACAGCTTTGTTTCATGTTGCTATGGCTTATCGTTTTCCTTACTGGAGAGGAAGATGTACCTGAGAACCTGCAGTGTAAGACTCTCTCTGTATCTGGTTTATTCATTCTGTGGATATTTTATTTACCTGTCCTGCTGTTTCTTGATTATTACCCCACTAGACCACCAGTCATCAGGAAAAATATTATATATAATATATTATATTATATTAGCAACTAAAGCCTTGATTCTATACCAGGTTGGTTGCCTCAAATGACACAATATTGAATTTAGCATGAACAAAGGCTGGGAGGGGGCAGCATTTATTGCTGGTAGGCAAAGGAGGCATCAGTGTGTGGTGGCACTGACTCATTCAGCTACCCTATAAAAAAATGGGAGACTCACAAAAGGGTCATATTTTAATGAGATTTATGTTATATAGGCACTTACAGGGATGGCATTGGTGTGTTACTGACCGTGGGGGATCTTTTGAGGACATATTTGTACATTCTTCCAGTGATGTTTGTTATTTCCATAAAAATTTGAGTAAATATTGTTTTTGGTGACAAACAGGCATGCTTTCTGGTTCTATTGGTATATTTACTTACATGTATGTATTGTTTTATTATATTTTATGCATCACTCTCCTGAGAAATGTTGTACGAAACGTGTTGATATGTGAGAAACAACTTTAGGACACAGCTTGTGTGACATAATCTGGAATATTGGAATATGCTAAAATTGGTTTTACAAATAAAGCATGGAACTGAATATTTAATCTTTGCGTAACTGAAAAATCCCTTGTTTTGTTAGGTAATTGAAACACTCTTTATATTGTTATACTGGGATGCAGTATCTTCTATAGGTCCTTGGATATTGTTCAACCAGATGTTTCCGTATTAAGTACTTGCCTGATTATTTACTAACTGGCCACATCAGTGTGCCTTGAAATCATTAGTTCCCAATGACTGGCCAGGAAGGATAGTAATTTTCACAGAATTGATACTTTTGCTAAGTAAGGCAGCATGTGTAAGGAAGGGCAATGCTGACAATGTAGGTTAACAGCAGCTTCCACAATGTCTGACTCAGTTCCTTAGGACACTCCAGGCTAGAAATTACCCTGGGTCCCCCGTGTAACGCAGTGTTGTTGGAAGAGAAGGGCTGTTTAATTTGACCTCCCTGCAATCTGCGTTCATTTCTTGTAAGATTATCCTGAAACATCATTGCTGCAACATTATTGTTGAAATGCAATATTGTTGAAAAGCAAGTAAGACTTTCATGAAATGAAAATGTTCCTCCAGAGCACGTTTTAATATGAGTTCTGCTTTCTGAATCTAATTACAATAAGGAAGTCAATTACTTTTTGTTATTAAACTGTTACACTACATTTCATTGTCTCCTCTTGTTGCTGATCTGTCTCTAGTCATCTTTCTTTGACCTTTTTTTTAACACATATTTTTTTTTAATCCAAGATTATTATAGTATCGCATAGGTTTATGTAGAAATGGCAATTCACTAAAAACAATAATAAAAGTATCATACAAGTCATGAAAATGGAAAGTAAACTTTGTCAACTGTTAAAATAAAAAGTGTTGTAGACGTGAAGTAATATGATCCGTTGTAATTTTGTGAATAATGAACACCACCCACAACGAAGAAAAGTACACTTTGCATATAGCTTGAAATAAGTGTGCAGTTTGGAATAAATAGCTCTCTAATATTAGGTTGTATCTATGCTATTAACCACTGCTTATACATGTGCAGTTGACAAGAGGGGCAAAAAAGCATGATTTATGTGGATCTACCCATCCGAGAATGAGAAATAATCCCTTTATTTGGGAATTTGTCATGGAATAAGGAATATGAATACCATGGCTCTACTGTGGTACTTGTTGCAATGGTTCAGTAAAGGGCTTATTTTGGCCCATCTTACCATAATCTCTACGACAGTGTTTTTCAACCAGGGTTCCTCCTTTGAGCAATGAGCAACTTGTGCCTCTCAGGTCATTTAGGGTGACACCAATGATCTTTTTGGTTATCTGTAAGATTTTTTTTTTTTACTAAAATACACCTTTACAATGTCTATTGTCAAAACCCAAGCGGTACAGGTGAAATTGTCAAGATAAATACTAAAAATATAATATCTAAATCTTACAGGAGAAATGTCTTAGGGTTAAGCACTCTGGAGGCTTGGGGTGGTCTCAGTGTTCCAGGACACAACACTTTTATGCCTGAACATAAAGGAATTGTATTTTAAAAGATAAAGTTTAAATAAACGCAAAATGTAATTACTTAAAGCATGTGGACAGAACATGCCATACAGCGTTTATCACATTTTATATAAAGACCTGATTTCAAAGAAAAGACAAGTGCACAGAAATGGCCGCACATTGCTTTTCTCTATTGATTTCTCTGGTTTATGACAGCACACATAACTGTCATTATATTATGAGTCCATCCTCTGATTGTCAATCAATCTTCCTTGATTGCGGCAATCATCTCCTTCACAATCATTAGTCATTGCATTGCCTTTCAGTGCTGATACATTGTATTGCAGCACAGCTTTCAACTGAAGACATTCCATTTTTTCTTTAAAAGTTTTAAGCAATTTTGTCAATAACTCTAGAGTGAAACTTTTCTGTTCAGTCATATTTAGCCATGGATATGTCAATTTGTTATATCTGTGGGCTACAATGACCCCCTTTTTTGCTTAGCATATAATTCCCTACAAAATGTGTAGTATGTGTTCATTTTCACCTTAGGACATAAAGTGTGTTAAGGTGGAAGTAAACTGAAAAAAAAAACACCCCCCTCCAGAAGTTTACTGGATCCGGTCCCACTTCATCCTGGTATCCTCTTTCATCTCAGCGCGCAGGAAGTGCTGGGCACTGCCATCTTCATTGCCCTTCTTCATTACATCATCTTTCTACGTGACCTGATCTCGCACTGGGCAGGTGCAGGATCGGGTGACGTAGATGGGAAAAAAAGGGCATTTTTTTAGCCCAATGAAGAAAAGGCTCCTTCTGCTTATGCCCGAGATGCATGACCTATGTAACCTAGGGGGCTCTGCGCTCTCATTCTGTCTTAATCGGTGTGAGGGCTTTACCTTTTTTTTTTTAATTTTTTTAAAAGGTATCAGGTAAAGGCTTAAGTCAATAGTATGTCTAAACAGTGCCAGTAACGAATTGAATGCAATGGCTTTAAAGGAATAAAAGTTTTTGACCCGTTGTTATTTTTATTTGGGACCCCATTGGAAGGATTCACCTACAATTATGTGCCTGTAATGCTCAAAAATGCTCTGCCTGTAATAGTCTGTGACTCCCTGACAAAAAAATATTGTAGGTGTCACTTGGACAAGAAGAGACCAACATCAACAACAATATTCTCAGAAGCTCTATCTTTTCTTCACCATAATCGGCTATGGTGAGACTGGTAGTGAGGTTGCGGTGGGATTACGGCTTCTTCACATCAGTGAACGGCTGCCTCAGGGGAGATATTACATACAGAGTTTACTTGCAACAGCCCCATAGACAAAGAATGATGGCAGTAGTGAGTAGTTCAGTACGAACGCTGGTTCTTTAAGAACCAGAACCTGAATATGAACAAGAGCTGTGCAGAATCCCACCCTAAACAGTTAATCTCCTAAAAGAGGATCACTTTGAGCACTGAGGGGAAGCTGAGGCAGTAAAATCTTGTCCACCAGGTATACATCATGTCCTCAAGTCCTTGAGCTTTAGCTTACAAGTTTTATTATTTCGGCACATTAACTGGCAGTTTTATCAAATACTAAAGGCTCCTAAAAGGTAATTAGTACATAAGGGGAATGAAGTTCCCCTTATGTACCGTTTACCATCTCAGCATAATATGTTTATTATGTAGAACAGCCTTTCTTAACATTGTTAACTTGGGAAACCCTTAACATGACTTTCATGTCCTATATTTATAATAATTACTTATCCTTAGCTCACAGTCCATTAGTGTGGTGGTCTGTATGAAGAATGCCTCTTACATTGCTGACCAGTGGCAAGAATTGCATTCTTACAGATAGCCAAAAAGATTATTGATGTAAATGACTGGAGAGGCACAGATTGCTCATTGCTCAAGGAACCCCTAGCAACCTCTGGAGGAACCATAAGGATCCACTGAGCCCTGGCTAAGAAACACTGGTCTAGACATTATGCACTCAACAACAGTCATTTTAGAACATGATACTCATATGTCTTATTCCATGGCAAATTTCCAAATAAGGGGATTATTTCTAACTTTTGGATGGGTGGATCAATTTAAATCGCACCTTTTTGCCCCTCTTGACAACTGTACATCTATAATCAGTGGTAATTGCACAGATACAACCTAATATTACAGAGCAATTTATTCCAAAGTGCACACAGCTATTTCATGCTTGTTGGTTACCATTGTGTGATGATTGGAAACAATGGCTTCTATAGAGTGGGGCTATGGGAGTAATGAGAAAGCAGAAATTGAATGGTTATTGTGACATGGGCCAAAAGGAACTAACAGGCTGTCTAATAGACCAATGCAAAGCTTAAAGTGTACTGTATCTAGAGACTATTGTTATTCTTTAAGATCATTATATTGTTTTAGGTCTTTTAGTGCATTGCATAGGTCATAACAGCCCAACCAAATCAATACAGCACATTTTTCTTGCAAAATAGAGAGCTCTAGATCTGTTCCACATAGAGAGTTAGGGTCAGACTTTTTAGCATGCTGATAGGGGACATGCTTTTCTATTTAGGTTGTAGCTGCTTTCTGAAGAAAATAAACTGTAATACTTTGCAAACATTTTTATTTGATGCATCAGGAATTTATTTAACTAATTTAAAATTAACTCTAACTTAAACTTTTTCTTTTTGCCAACACTGATAACAGCGTTGAATATATTTTCTTTCCAAACTACCTATCATTGCCGCCATTCTCTGTATTTTTTATACTCTTCCTTTCAGGTCTTAAACCTTCCTGTTTCATACCTTTTTCTTTATTTATCCAAATTTGCTAGATTAAGTAAACAGGGGTCTGTAGAGCTCCTTATAAAGGGTGCTATTTAGGACTTGAGTTAGGGCTGAAAATGACTTCGTATAATATAATATCTTCGTTATATATCGTGTTATATCTTCGATCTGACTATGTTTTGTTGTACTTATGCATTCAATTTTCTCCTGTTATTTTTATCAGTGGAGGTTTTCGTCCTTGTAATTAAATTCTGTTATAACTAAACAAGAGTTAAAGAAAACAGGGTTGGCTACTAAATTAGTGTGCCTATTCCTCTGTTCTGACATATGTAACTGCATGTATCTCTGCATACATATGACCCATAACTATTCTCTCACTGATCACACACCTACAGAAATGATTGAGTAAAAAAGTGAACTTGTCATGATATAAGTACTGTGCTCTTTTTATTTCCTAATCTGAAACAAGAATGCTAGTCAGGGCTTCAAACTTCACTGATTAGTGGTCAGTAAGATAGAAACCAAAAACGTTAGCAGTGACAATATCTGTATTTCCATATATCTATATTTCTGCCATGGCATGTTCATTATAAATTTTCTTATTCTGTTTTTCTACTAAAATAATCTAAGCTTAAAAATGTACAAAATTAGAGCCTTCTCTTTTTTCCTTCTGTTAAATAATGTATAGATCCTCATTAGCTGATTTGCACAGCAATCTTATACTTAGGGGACTGAAATCCTTAGAACAAAATGTTCATTCACTTGTTTCTTTCTCATTAAAATAGTTGAGAACCCGAGACATTAAAAAAAGACAATTTAAAGTGGAGAAATTTATTCATCCATGGATCTTCCATCCCATCTTCTTCACGCTGATTTTTATGATTTCACCTGCAAAACTGCAACTATTTCCAAAAGATATATATAAAATATATATATTCTTCTGAAGGTAATATAGATATATACGACTTTTAGAAGAACGCTAATTAAAAGCATGTTTGTGAATTGTCTTTCCTTTTTATTTGTGTTGAATGTACAGTACATTCTAACTAATTATACATTTTTTCCCTCACAATACCTACAATGACTTTAGTTCTAAATTGAATGATCAGTCCACCGAATTAGACACTGAAGGGTAGGATTAGACACAAGTATTCTTGAGGGCTTTGATAGAGAGATATCTACAGCCAATTTCCCAGCTTCACCCACCCGCCATGAAGCTTCTCATACAATGCTTATTACAGATGGGGTAATTAAGTAGCCTAACAAATTAAAGGAATAAAAAAAATCAGTTCTTCCTGCAATACACAGTTCCCGTACTGTCTACTTAAAAATAAAATATATAAAAAAATGTAAATTATATTCCCCTTTACATATTGTACTAATATTATTACACTGAATTTATATAGCGCCGACATATTACGCAGCGCTTTACAAAGTCCATAGTCATGTCACTAACTGTCCATCAAAGGAGCTCACAATATATTGTCCCTACCTCAGTCATATGTGAAAACCACTCAAACACGGGCAGAACCTGCAAACTCCATGCAGATAATGTCCTGGCCAAGATTCAAACCTGGGACCTAGAGCTGCAAAGGCCAGAGTGCTAACCAGTGAGCCATCGTATTGTATCAACAAAACTCCTATTTCAAAATTTCATATGTAATCCGAAAAATTAAAAACCTATTGCAGGGACCATATTTAGGAAAACCCTTATTTAAGTTTCATCATCATAAATCTCATGTTTTAATATTTGTAACTTAAGCAAGCAATATAAAATTTTTAGAAATGGTATATGATAGAAAAAAAAATTCTTGAACTCTCCTATTAAACATGTAACATGCATGCATGTGATTTACCCATAAAAGTTTCATTTGTTCAGACATCCAGAAGCCCTGAGAATGTTGCTGTGCTCTGCAGATCAATCCCAGAAGACTCAGAACTGTAACAAAGGTGAATTCCCCTTTGCTCGTCCCCTGGCAGCTACATGAAAGTTATATAAAGAAGTGCAGGGAGGGACAGAGGAGCTGCACCAGCACAGAGAGTAATTAGGCACTCCTAAAAGTGGGCTTTTATGTGCAAAGAAGGAAGGGGCTGTGTCGGGAAATTGACTTTTGCCGGAGTATTCAAATTTTCTAGTTCTTGCTTATGGAGAGAAAAATATGGTGACTGGGTCTCTATGTCAAAAAACTCAAGTATTCTAAGTGTTAAAATATAAAATGTTTGTGTCGTTTTATGCAAAGCAAACATTTAAAATGAATAAACATGTTCATGGTCCATAATGATCTTCCTATTGTTATAAAGGACCTCTAACCATATGATAATATTTAGAAGAGTTTTGGGTTTTTGAATTCAAAGTTTATATTTTAATATTTTCTCTAGGTATGATAATTTATTTATGATTAACAATAGATCATTTTAATATGTTTAAAACATTTTATCCAAGATTTTCAATATGCTTATATAAAAGATATTTTAAAATACAATGCCGAAAAAAGATGGAAATAAATAGCCTACTAATAATCCTTTACAAGGACTGTATGAGACTGATACCAGATCAAATTCAGGTACTACATTGAAGCTGATGACGTATGACTGATCACGGAGCTGCAATATTTGTGTTTTTTAAATAAATAAATGTCTGAAGTTCAAATTTATAAAAAAAATCACTTTCATATATAACTAATTTTGGACTTTGGACTATTTTAGGAGGTTCTAAAAAAACAATTCTAATCTTTAAAAAGAATATCTTTATTAATCAACAAGGGTTTAATGGCTGACCACTAAACATGGCTGTAATTGGCCTTTCCTATGTACCTACAGGATGCACAGGAGGATATTAAAGTAGGTGACCAGCTTTTATTCCCTGCCAAAAGACCCATACATTCTCATCTTTGTTAGAGGCATGAGCTTGACTTTAGTAAATTGGTCTGTTAATGTGGCAGTTGTCTGGTTGGCTTTTCTACCCCTCGGTATACCTTAGTACAGTCTAATCATTGACTACAAATCCCATGAAAGCAGAAGAAATATAAGATAAAAAATCGCCACAGTTAATTATTTTTTTCTTTCATTATTAAATCTTTTTAATTTTTTTTCTCCTTTTTTCTGAGTTATGATTCTAGGCAATCTCTTTTAAGTTTCCATATTACCATAACAGAGAAATCCATTTAGCCGTATGCTTTGTAAAGTCTGGGAGAAAGGGAATATGTGAAAACTGTCAGATTTGTATTAATAAAGCTTTAAATAAGAGCAATGTTTAGAATGCAAAAGTGAATCATTGTGTCGGCCAACAGCAATAGATACTGCACCTGATGAGGCTTAATGCATACGAATTCTCAAGGCGCTGGCGCACGATAAATTTCCATTCCAATCACCAAGTGCTATCCTTTCCTCCATATCAATGTTGGCTGTATAAATTGCTATTTTTGTATGCAAAATGGCATTTTTTTTTTATATGCGAGCCGTGAATAATGAAATTGTGTGGCCCGTGCAAACAGTTAAAAACAAAATCTCTTGTGTATTCGATGTCTGAGGCTGTTGATGAATTCACTTACTGTGAATGACAGTATAAGATTGCTGGGTCATGATGGTCACCCCAAGGATGACACTGATGAAAATGATAAACTAAATGCCAGACGTGCCCACAATGCAATATGGGATGAAACAAGTAAAATGTCACCGTTCAGCCACTGCCTATTAATAACGAGATATGATTGTGTATAATGAGCACAGAGCTTTGCCGTGATTGAAGTGTGATTTCTTTTGATCTTCCAGATGTTGTGGCACTGAAATTCATTTTATCCCGTTAATGGTGGAAAAGGAAACTGATCAAACACTATTATTTGAAATGCTTAGGTCAAGTTGGCGGAGTTTATTTTGTTGATCTGAATTTTTTTTCTTTTTAATCTCTTATGCATTATTGTTTCTGTTTTCTTTTAAATAAACAAAAGGCAAAGATAAAATGTTTCGTAGCTAGCCTATTTATTACATATTCTCTATATTTGTTGTCTTGGAAATGGAAATAAAAATGAGCTTGGGTCAGACAGCTAAATGTACAGCCTAAATAGATGTATGGAAAGTGATTTAGCTACCAAAATATCGGTATTTCTGTTCTGCCACTGTTATACCCCTATTACACTTAATAGCTAGGGGGGTCACAATAATTTATTACAATAGGAAAATACAAGAGTGGCACCTGTCTGCTGACTGGACAATTCATAAGCAGTAGAACAATTATAAATTTTTAGCACTTAGCAATGGTATGCAATCTGATTGGCTCACAGTAGAAACTCTCCCACTTTCAGTCTGATTTTGTGCAGCTAGATTATAGGAAGCTGATATAAACATAAATTTAATGTTCCCTCAGGAGAAGCCTTGGCAGCGAATGTGTCTTCCGAATAATAGAGCGAATGTTTCGCCTGTTCTTAATTTCTATTTCTTTGCTCTGTTGCATACATTTTTGTTAATTACTTTTCCCAATATTTGTGGTTTTAATTTGATCAATGCTCCTTATTTCTGTTTGTATTTATATGGGTATTTGGCCCTGTTGATATTATCTTCTATTATCTTATGTGTTTTTTAAGTTTTCTTTTGTATGCATTTCCTAAAGTTTCCAATTTTGCACATCAATAAAGCTTTTTGGAACAAAAATAAAGATAGATTTGATGTACTCATAGTTGTTACAATCTTCATTTGAAGAAAAAGTGATTATTCTTTTACAATTTTTTTTTAGCAAAATAATTTACCAAAATTCACCAAAGCAGCCTAGTAAATAAGCTTGAGCATTTTTAGTTTGGCAAAATCAATAATTTCACAACAAAATCACATTTACTGAAAGCACTCATCCCTGTCAGGATGACATCTAAACAATTAGCATCCCTAGACCCATGCCACGTCTTCAGTTATAAAACTGTCTGCAAGAAGCTGCTGTTGTCTGGCCTGACCTGCATAATATAGACTCATAAATGTCTATCTTTGCAAATCGAGTCCCTCTGTCCCAATGTCCTCCTAGGTTGTCTTTCTTTTTAAAAATGCACTAATTAAAGCTTATCTAGACCCAAAAACAAAAATGTAATATATGGCATCTTACTAGTCCTTAAATGTGAGAACTGCATTTGTTTTCTTTGTTTCAGGCTTCAGAGCGCTTAAAAGGAATATACCATTCCTCAATATTAGTTACAGTTACAAACAAATACAAAGTTTAAAATTATTTTGTTTGTTTTTTTTTCATTTTCAGCAATTAGTATCTGTTGACCTATCTTGCATTGAATATTCAAGATTTAATTACTATGATGACCCTGATACATTAAAATATCCCAAGTCTCTAACTTCTGCAGTGCCACTTTCACAAGCTGCCATGAATTTAAACATCACCTGACAAGCCCCAACAATTTCTCAGGCCATAAAACAAAGAGCCAATCATTGTCCATTGGCTTAATGTCCATCTGCAGTCATAAGAGGAGGAACACACTTTGCAGAGGCTACAACAGGACTTCACAGAGTCCAGGAAAGTGAATGTTGCCACCCAAGAAACGGAAGTCTCTGGAAGCAAATAAGCATTTTTAGTATATTTAATTCAAGATAGGTGAGGGTACCCTATTTTTATTGCCATTAAGTTTAATAATAACTTCTGTAACTTTTTTTATTTTATCAACCTTTTATTAATTTATAGAGGCAACTCTTGGATAAAGAAAAGCAGTAAGAAAGAGTCAGTATTTGTAACTTTAGTATGTGTGTGTTATTATATAAATTTAGTTTTATGGCAAGAGAAATGAAACCATTGGCTTTGGCTGGAGGATAAAGCAAAAATGTTCAGAAACTCAGTTTGGTTTTATTAAGGTCGGACAAAAGATTGAACAAGCAGCAGGGATTACAGATCCATCCTGCCAGGAAGACATGAAACAAGATGTTCAATGCACAGCACAAACGCAATGAGCACCAGACTGAATGACAAGTTCACATTAGGAAAAGCAGCCATAGATAATAAGTGAAAGCCTAAATCATTTAATTATGCCCAATTTCTTTGAAATCATTAATAAAATGATTTGTGCTATCACTGCCATTTTTTAATGAATTCTAGGCTCATCTGAATAAAACCTACAAAGAATAAAAACAACAATAGTAGCAATACTATCACTAATAATGGAGGCATATACGATCATGATGGTGACCTTTCTGGTCATCTTTTACTTTTCTTCATTACTGACTACATTTTACATTTCAATCACAGATTTAAAGGTGCCTCTGTACTTTTTTTTTTCGGTACAAGCAAGTGTTCCTTCTTTCCATTTTCTTATTAGGCAGCCCTGCCTGGGGTCAAAAATCTACTGCCTATGTCTACTGTTGGGTCTATTCATTTTTTTGGTTGAAGCTGTATTTCTCTGGACAGATGATGCAGCAAAAGGTACAGACCAACCATAGTAATGATGATCTGCATGGTGATGTGAAGGGGTTGAACAATGAGGAACTTGGAAACATGGCTAAAGGAAATGTTTAGGTAGGTGGCTACTTGTGTGAAGGTTTTCTTTACCATGTTTGCACCAACATTGTTAGTATGCATAAAGGTGTATCTTCCAATTAGGTTGTTGTCTGTGCCAGCTTTAAGATCGTCGGAAGGCATGTTGCCCAAACCTATTCTATGAGGAGGAGTGGTTACACTCAGATGGAAATGATTATGGAGGAATGATTCTCTCATCCATTTTCCAAGCTTCTGCATTGATCCTTCCTGCAGCTCCATTATTTTTTTAAAAAGAGCTTGTAAACATACTGGTATAGAATAAAGAATCAGAAGGGATGGCCAGTTGGGGAACACAAAGGTAAGAATGTAATCTTTTATCACAGGAGAACATAGACATACATTTTGTAAAATACATACTGAGTTCAGGTACAATTTAATAATGTAGTGAATAAAGAAATTGCTTTTAATACCCAAAGCAGCCACTCATATACTGTATTTTTATAAATATCATATTGTATAATTATTATACCATTTATTTAAGATTATTAAAAGTGACATGACCATTTATTTCACTGTGCCTTTGTAAAACTAAATGAAAACAATATAATATTCAGCCTGGATATTTTTAAGCTATGGATATTTGCTGATTTGTTCTTTGAACTTTGGTTGTACAGAATGCTCCAGATTAGTTTCTTATTGATATGATCGGTTTGCAACACATTCCAGTACTTTTTTCTCTTAATTCATGCTGGGACTACTTTACATTGAGCAGGAAGCTGGTAAATTGGCCTTTGGACCAATTCACTTATATTCCCAGTTAACCATATTTTGGATCTTCCATCTCATTTTGCGGTCCTTTACAACAGTATAAGCCTGCTCATGAAGACACAATTGTATATCTAGTATACATACGTGACATACTCTACATCAGGGGTCGGCAAACTCCAGCCTTTAGGCCAGATATGGCCTAGCCGGTAGTTCATTCCGGCCTAACGCCCCCTGGCCGATCCGGCCTAATGCCGGCTGGCAACCCGCGGCTACGGAGACGCGGGTTGCTGGCGGATCGGCCAGGGGGCGTTAGGAACTACCGGAGCTGGAGCTGCCGGAGCTCCGGTGCCACCTCCTTGCTGTTGCTACCCTATTTACTGCAGCTGGCATTGATACTTCCGCTGGCTTCCTCCGCAATGCATACAGAGAAGAGAGATTTCACTTCAGGGGGCCTTCCCTGGTGGTGGGTGGAGCCATTAGGGCGGGACTCAGAGTCCGGCCTACTATGCTCCTGCCCACCCCGGAAATGGCCTATTGGCCATGAAAGTTTGCCGACCCCTGCTCTACATAACCTTGCCAAGCCAAAAGGCCTCTTTCATTGTGAGATGCTAACAATTATGCCATCCCAAGGAAAATGAGGACTATGCTTGATATTAAATCATGCTTTGTACCAAATATATTCTAATAGTTTTACTTTGAAGAAAAGCTTGCGTTACCATCACTATAAAGACAATGAAGTTGATTCACTAACAAAGTTTAGGCTTTTCAGTTAGAAAGGTGAGCTATCAATCTGCAAGGTTTAATTCACTTAGCTTAGTAAAAATTCACTTTGCAAACAATCTCCTATCACATGGAAGGAAAAGGAAACAAACAAGGATATTTGACATTTTTGCTTGTACATAATTGGATGGCAGAAGTCAGCAAACCTTTATCTCAATCAATGAGCTAGGTGAATTATCCCTAAACTCATTTAATAAATCAACCCCCCATCCTTGTTTGTAAAAGACTAAGTGCAAGGATTTTTATTACCATTGCCAGGTCAACACATTGTGGTTGTTTAACTAGAAGAATTCAATTAGCAAAGTGAATAAAATATAAGATAACCATCTCCAGAGGGAAACAAAAATCTGACATGTGTACATCGGTCACCCCATGTCATTTATCAATTCTACACGGTGGAGTGATGAACGACCGCTGTTCACTCCTATGGGGGAAAGCACAGTGGTGAGTCACTTATTCATCCTTCCCTCTCCATAGAACTAATTTAATAATGTACAGCACTAATTTAATTTCATGATGTGCATTGGACATCTGTACAGGGCTTGAATCTGCAGAAGATAATTCTCCATCCTTAGTAAATCAACCAATATAGTAACTCACCCCCATTTCTTTGCGCAAATAGTCTTCTGCAGCAGCTACTTTTTAATATTCTATTCCACTTCTAAGATATGAAGCATTGATGTAGTGTTGCATTATTACTACAGTATGAAATGTTAGAAGGGCCCACCTTATTCTATTCATGACTATTTCCTGTGGGAAGTGCTTGGATCCAATCATTGTGCTTTGTGGAGAAGGAATTGAGGGCAAAGACCTTTTTGACATCACAACTTGGATAATCAGAAATGCATCCTTAAGCCTGAATTGTGCAAGTTGTAATTAATACGTTGGAACCTTGTATTTCCAACACCATGTGATCGCAGCATGAGATTTAGATTTCTGTTCTCTTCTGTAGAGGAAAATTCAGTTGGCATTACCTATACAATGATCACAAGACCAGGAAGTCTGTGCTGACTTATCAGTTTGGCATTCTCAGTTGAAAGCCACTATATGGGGTAGGCTGTGCCAGGTACTTCACATCATAACATGAACATTTGTGCGCATGTCACTTACCAAGCTGCTGGAAATTTTACTCTAAGGATATGATTTTTTCATGCAAGATCTGCTTTAAGGTTTACAGAAAGCAGTATTTAATTTCATGCAAACAGCAGGTGGAAAAAATATTAGGATCACAGGTTAAGCAGGTAAATGAAACAAAGCAGATGGAACATTTGACACAGCTCCCAGGATAGACAGTCATCCCTTACAGCAATATGGTTTACCTGGCTTGAATTGTGTTCTGTTTAGCATTGCAAAACCACAATCTCCTATCCTATTACCCACAATGCCTAATCTACAGTTTGCATTTTGGTAAAGAGCATGTACAGATTATTTTGGAAAAAACGCAGAAAAAACCCTGTGCATTTATGATTTAAGTACTATTTATTGTTAAATAATTTAAAATTATATAGGGCAGCTATGTTTGTTTATTAAATGTCCAGATGCTACTTGGCTGTGATGCATATAACTTGTGTTTTAGAGCTCTTTATTTCATGTGGAGGTAAACCATGATATTGGCTGCTCTTGGCATACAGCAAAGTGCTGCAATGGATCTGGGTGAGGAAAACTGCACCAAAGGTAACTTTTGCACATGGCTGCAGAGCAGTTCAAACAAAGGCACCCTCAAGGTCAAAAGCAACTTGTCACTTTTTGGAACTACGTCGTGATATGCCACAGCTGCAAAATACCATGTGCAAAAAAATGTTTCCGACTGCTCCCTTTATAAATTGCTCCAGTGAAATTGAGCCAGGTTAAGTTGAGCCAGCGGCAGAATTCTCCATGAGTCTCAAATGTCCCTTACTGTTTCTTCTGACAATGTCAGTTGATTTGTTTAAAGAAATACACTCCCCATGTGGCTGATATTTTCTATTTGTGTAAGTGTAAATCAGGGATTGAGTGATTACAATGAACCTCAGATAGTTTACTCCAGCCAGCAAACCTCCATATGTTTTCTGTAACAAAATATAAAAATTTATGAAAGCCAAGAGTAGGATTCTAAAGCAAACACTGCAGTAATAACTCATAGCGTGCTACCACTATAAATTCGATATAGTAATTCTATGACATTTAGTGAAGCCCAGTTGCTTTAGTAAAGATTTCCTATGCTGTAGCTCTCTATTTGCAGTATATTATGTATTATTTTTTAATGTGCCCATACAGTGAATGCATGCGGGGGGTTAACATTCCTAAACCAAAGTGGAAAGTTGCATTGGGTCTGTGGGTTCAGCAGCCTCAGCAGTCATAGTTGGCTCCCTCTTGTACTGTCTTGCTGGATCAGAGATCCATGAACAGCCTTAGGCGACACTACTGATGTCTCTGTCAAGCAGCATGTAAGTTCATTTAGGTTACACTACTGATGTCTCATCACAAAAGATTGTCATTTCCTAATGACCAATACACAGCAAAGCATTGACATCAAAGTCTTATAAGATTTTCAGTTTGGGTTTGTTTGCTTTTTTTAATTTACTGGTAATTTATTTTCTTTAATAAGAAACCGTAAAAAATCCTTTTATGCTCAGTCATAAATAATAAAGTAAAAAAAAGGCACAGAAAGCTTCCAGTAGGATGGCGAAAGCACATGACCTATTAGTGCAATGATTATTGTATTATAGTCACGTTGTAATTACTGTAACATTGAGTCTATAGTGGTGAATTTTAATAGGGTGCAGGGAGCTGTTAATGAAAGAGCTGGAGAGCTGATGTCTCATCTGCATATGTATATGGCTTTAGTGCATAAAGTGGTTCCAGTATGGTGTAGGAGAAACTCTTAAGTGTGATTAGTTTCATCAGGCTGGAATTAAAAAAATAATGAGCTTAAAGTGGAACCATGAGCAAAGGCAAAAAATTACATGTATGCTGCAGTTCATCACAAACCTTAACACTGCCATACAGGTTTTGCTATTCTAAGTCTGTTTTAATATATAGTGATCGTGCCAGTAAAGTGTGTGAAGTTAACCTTCCTATATACTTAGCTTACTGTTACTATCCATGATGTTAACTGGTTGGTTTTGACCTGTGTCTTAAATCAGCCATAAAATACCTTCAAAACAATTATTTTTCATCCAATTTGTTTCTTACCTCTTGGTTACCTTGTTAGGCTTCCCCATCCATGAAAAGATTGGTTTTAATATTTTGGGCGTGACCCCCTTGGCCTTTCTTTGATAGCATACCTCTCTTTTTTAATTTAAAAAAAAATAAAAGGTTGTTTTGTTAGCAGACAATTACTGAGGGGTATAAAACACATCTCTTAAATATTTGTTTTTTATTTCTTTTTATGTTAATAATATTAACTATAGTAACATCTATGGTGTCATTTACTTCAACAAAAGGCAATTTTTTTTCAAAAATAGAAAAGCAGAACAAATACTAATACAAAATGTGGATTTGCAAGTTTAAACAAATCAGACCAATAGAAATTCTTTGTGCATCAACATGCATGTCTGTGTGTGTTTAGATGTATGTCTGGCAAAAAGTGAAACTTTTAGTGTGTTCTTTGCATAAATATTTTTTCCAGTGGAAGCACAATGTATTTGTCTTCCTGTCCTTATTGCTTGGGCAGACCTGACACCTCTTTCTTTTAGAATCAGGTGGAATCAATGGAGTTGTGGCTGTGCTGGTTGATGCTGAGGCAGGGCTGGCTGAGGATGTTGGCACTGATGCTCTTTGTGTTGTTGATGACGTGGACAGAGTGCTTGGGGAACTCTGCAGCTGTCTGACAAAGGCTGCAGCGACTGGGTTTCGGGAACCTGTTTGCTCTGCCCAATGTTCTCCTTGACAAGGGAATTTCCTAGCTCCTCAAGAAACATTCTCCAATTGTTATTTTTGGTGGAGTTCTACCCCAGGTGGATGTAGGTCCACAACACAAATGCATTGTACACAGACACATCCAAGACGTTATAAAAACACAACCATTGGCCATCTTCTTGTCATTCGCTGACAAGTGTAGGTGGCAGTCAGCTTGTCCAGGTTGTCCGCTCCTCCTTTGTAATCCAGGATAAGTATGAGCTTTTGGTCAGTTCTTGATGACACAGCTGCTTCTTTGTTAAACGTGGACATCAAGTATCACACTCTTTTTGGACAATATGAAACAACAGTGGTGGTGTCTGTAAATGCAAATTTTGAAGAAAGTGGAGCCTTGCCCTTCACCTGCAAGATTTTGGTAGGCAGCTCAGGATAATTTTTTTTCATTGTGCATACCATGGTAAGTTTTCACCTGGGAAGTTCTTGTCCAAGGTCATAGCTGGTAAAAAAAAATTGTCACACGTGATATTGTGACCCCGCAGTCCAGTAGTCATATCGAAGACCTCCTTGGTTTTTCCTTGGTTTTTCTCTGGGATGCCACTTGCAGGTTTTCCTGTGTAAATCTGTGGATTCCACGCATAGCTTGTTTTTGCATCACAGGCTGCCCAGTTTTTTGTTCTATATTTGCCTGGCTTACTGGGCATGTATTGCCGGAAGGGGTATTTTCCACAGAAAGGGACAAAACGTTCATCTACTGTCACCTGAAGCCCAGGGTGAAACATCAGTTGAAGGCGCTGCACCCATCTCTCCCAGACATCCCTGATGGGAGCAAGCTTGTCAGCTTTTTCTCTAGTATCTTTGTTGTCAAATCTGAGGACTCTTGATATCATTCGAAAGGTTGGAAGTGACATTGTTGACCGGAAAATTGTTCTGCCTGATGACGCGTCCCAGTGGCCTCATTACAGGATCTGTACCCTCCAGCAAGTAAAACAACACCAATATAAGCATCCAGGCATTGCTCATCAATGTCATTCCACATTCCCCATTGACTTTTTTCTTTCAAGGTTTGTCATAGAAATTTTGACTTTTTTTAATGACAATGGCATGAACAATTCAAAACATGTCTTGATGTCACTTCACAGCCAACCTTGTGATCCCAGGAGTCATTTTGATGACATTTTCAGCAGCTCATCGGCCATGTACGTCAGAAGGTACTGAACTCCAACAGATAACCACTTTTGGATTTGAATGTTTCAGCAGGAATCGAAGCAGCTTCAGCAGTGGTGGCCTCCTCATCAGACTCATCAGATGTGTCTGTGAATTCTGGTTGATACTCTACTTTGTCCTCCGTCTCGGGAACCTGTTCATCCTCATCGCTATGCTGGTCTGCATCCACTGTCTCATTTTCATGCAAGATATAATCCAAAATTTTACTTTTTGTATATCTTCAAACTACAAACGTTTGCCGTCCGATCAAATACGCCGGAACACAAAGCTTGCGCCGTTCGTCGGCGTCGTTGACCAGTCATTGTGCACTTTTTTTGTTAACATTTATTGAATGATCTTTTGTGGATCGTTTGTTTCCAACGACAGTTATTGCACGTGTGTACCCAGCCTAACAGATTAGTTCCTTCTATGTCTGGAATGCCTGTTTGTTTTAACTTTTTAGCTACAGATAAGAAGCCTGAGAGATAAGCCCTCAATAGAGGAAGGAGAGGAGAGGGCTAGCTGGTAGTGTTCTGTGACTAAGAGCTGACAGTTGGATTTTAGTGTGTGTATGATTTTAGTTTTGGCACTAATTATTGTTATGTAATCTTATATTATACCCGGGTCGAAACTGACCATAAACAACACAAAGGTCATAATTTTCACCACAGCATTTTATAATTTACTAAAATTGATTATTTTAGTTTTATTTTGTTTATATCCTTTACATCCATTACAGGATCCTGACAAAGTAAAGAAAACCTTGATGCAATAAACAAACTTATGTGGTACTTACTTTTTTTTTTTTAAATTAAAACAGGTCGTAAATGACCCTAAGGATATATAAATTTGTATTTTACCTGAAAGGGTAGACACCCCTTTTATGTAAGGTAAAAATTAATTGATTTTTATAATTTATTTTTTTATTACTGTGGCGGTAAAGACAGGATGGGAGCGCAGTCTCCTGTTATACCTACATCACGTATCCCTGGAGGCTTTTGGCTGCTCCTTCTGCGTATGTCTGTTCTCGGGCATGCACAAAAAGGGATTTTTCCAGTAATGGGAAAAAATTGCATCTTTCACACATGCGCAGTGAGATCATCACTTCATTTAGCACAGTGTGAGATCGGGTGGCATAGCCAGAAGGAGAAAGATAGAGCAATGGTGGAAACTGGCACTGGGATGTAGACGGATTCCAGGATGACGCGTGACTCAAAGGAGAACAGTGCCAGAGAAATACGGGTCTCTGCGAAAGTTAAGGTGAATATGAACATTTTTTTTTGGTTTAGTTCAACTTTAAATTATTTTTTTTGTTTTAGAATAGGATAAAATATTTGAAATTGTTTACAGCTATTTAGGGCCAATTTGAAAGATTTACCTTAATTTGCTGCCCTGATAACAAAGTTTTACTAGACAGAAAGTAATAGTAAATGTTTAACAGGAGAAAAAATTGCTCACCAGCCACTTTATTGGTACACCTTGCTTATACCAGGTTGGAGTCCATTTTTCCTTCAGAACTGCTGTCATTTTTCATGGCATAAATTCATCAAGGTGCTGCAGACATTCCTCAGGGTTTTTGGTCCATAATGACGATATTGACATGTTCTTCATGCATTCATTGCAGATTTATTGGCTGCACATTCATGATGTGAATCTCCGTTTCCAGTACACTCCAACTGATTGAGATTCTGGGGACTGTGGTGGCCATTGGAGTAGCGTGAACTCATTGTCATGTTGAAGAAACCAGGTTGAGATTATCTGAGCTTTGTAAAATGTCACAATATCCTGCTTGAAGTGGCCTTTGCTGTGGTCATAAAGGCATGGACATGGTCATCAATAATACTAAGGTAGGGTATAGCCTGTAAACCATGATCAATTAGTTCTAAGGGGCCCAAAGTGTGTCAAGAAAATATCCCTACACCATTGGGCCACCACCTTGGTGGCTCAGAGGTAGCACTCTTGCAGCACTAGGTCCTAGGTTCAAATCTCAGCCAGGACACTATCTGCATGGAGTTTGCAGGGTGTCTGCGTGGGTTTCCTCCGGTACTCCAGTTTCCTCCCACATCCCAAAAACATGCAGTAAGGTTAAATGGCTCCCCTCAAAATTGACCTTAGACTAAATTAATGACATATGACTATGGTAGGAACATTAGATTGTGAGCTCCTTTGAGGGACAGTTAGTGACACGACTATCGACTTTGTACAGCACTGTGTAATATGATGGTGCTATATAAATACTGTGTAATAATAATCCATTGCTACAAGGCAGGATCATTTCATGCTTTTATGTTCTTGACATCTATTTCTGACCTTACCATCCAAATATCCCTCATTAGACCAGGAAATGTTTTTTGAATGTTCACTTTTTGGTGAGCCCTTGCAAATTGTAGTTCCTGGTCCCTGTTCTTAGCTGACAGAAGTGGCACCCAGTATAGTCTCATGCTGCTGAAGCCCATCAAAGTTCAACATGTATGTTCAGAGATGCTCTTCTGTATACATTAATAGTAAGGGGTGATTATTTGAGCTACTGTTTCCTTTGTATAAGCTGTATTCAGTCCAGCCTTTCTCCTCTGATTTCTGACATCAACAAAGCAATTACGTTCAGAGAACTGATGCTCACTGTATATTTACCGTTTTTTAGCCCATTCTCAGTAAACCCCAGAGATGGTTATGTGTGGAAATCCCAACAGATCAGATGTTTCTGAAATACTCAGACTGGTCCGCATGGCACCAACAACAACAACATAATGTTCAAAACCACTTAAAGCACATTTCTTCCCCCATTCTGACAATTGTTCTGACACTGTCCACATACCTAAATGTATTGAGTTGTTGCCTTGTAATTGACGGATTAGATATTTGCATAGAACATGTGTACCTAATAAATTGGCTGGTGATTATTTGGCGATGGGAATATGATAATTATATGATAATATGCTGTGGTGTAGGGAAGGCTGGGATCACGATTAATATATATTTTTTTGATTGTGTTGCAAATTGTCAGTAATTGACAGGAAGCAAAGAAATGTCTCTTTATTGGAGCCCAAGATAGCAGTAAAAAACTAGAAAGAAGTTCTAATCAATCTCCAATCTAGAAAAGTACAAAAATATACATTGCATTGTGCATTGTATACACACCAGCAATGTTATATTGTTCCCCAACCCCTGTAACTGTCACTTTTGCTAACAGCTTGGAACTGGATGCAAATAAAGAGATAATTATAAATTATAATATGTGAAAAAAGGAATCTAAATACATACTACTATCATTAAAGGCAATAACCACATACAATTAACATAATACAATATTTTACCTTATAATGGACCTTTTAATATTTTAAAAGAATAAATTGCATTATAATGAAGTGTTTATTTCTTGTTTCACATTCACTAAACAGAAATACATATCTATTTATTAGGAGTTGCTTGTAATTTATCTCTGATTTCCTGTTCTTTTATTCAATGTCACCTTAGTATATTTTTATTTTCAGTAGGCGGCCAACCTCCATTTTTGTACGTCTTTCGCTGCTTGTCATTGCTATTGATTGAAGGCTATGGCAACACAAATAGTCCTTATTTAAAAGGTATTACCATAAGTAAATTAAATCAGTACATTACTAATGCTATCCAGCAAAAAAGATTATGTACCGTGAAATAAATTAACAGGTAGAAAAGGCAAAATAATTTAAAAAGATTATATGCAGAGAATAAATTAACAGGTAGAGAAAGCTACCTAAAGATAATAAAATACCACCATTCAGAATACTAGGTCACTTCTTCGGGTTAAATATCAAAATGAAATGATTCAGAAGGCCGCTCATTAGCACAGCTGTGTGAAAAGTTAGAGAATCTGATTATACTAAGATACAGATGAGATTATAAGGTGCCATAAATCCTGTAAACTTTCTTATTCTAATTTAATTGAAATGATCAATATGTTTTAACTGTATTATCGAGATAAAAAGTATGCTTTATTTTTCTTAAAGGCAAACTATTTTTGGTCCATTTAAAAAAAAAAAAAAAAATATATATATATATATATATATTGTGACACCAAGGCAGAATTGGAGGTGGAAGGGAGATATATTTGCCCAAGATTCCTCTTTTATGTGAAGTAATTTGCCCAAGATGTGAAGTAGTAGGTGGAAGACTCCCACCTGTGAGATAATTAATGAAGAAGTACTGAGGGTGGGGATATAACATGGAGCCAGGAGCTCAGTGAGGAGTTCAGCTCTGTATGGAGACACAGACAGGGGTTTGTGTGAGTGAGCTCTGTTTGGAGACACAGACAGGGGTCTGTGTGAGGGAGCTCTGTTTAGAGACACAGACAAGGGTCTGTGTGAGGGAGCTCTGTTTGGAGACACAGACAGGTGGACTGTGTGAGTGAGCTCTGTTTGGAGAGACACAGATAGGGGTTCTGTGTGAGGAGCCTCGCTTGGAGACATAGACAGTCGGTTTGTGTGAGGGAGCTCTGCGGAGAGACTCAGACAGTCGGTCTGGGTGAGTGAGCTCATGTCGGCCTGTGTGAGTGAGCTTAAAAGTGAGTAGAAGATTGCTGAAAGCTTGGTTTCGAGCTGACAGGGAAAAGCCCTCCAGCTGATAGACAGGGTTGTCTGATGTATAGTAAGTCCCGGACAGGCAAGATTTTCTTTTGCTGTTTTGTTATTTTATCTGCAACCTTCAATAAACCAGGCTGCAAGCCAGCTTAAAACTGATACCTCGGTGTGTGATCTGAGTTGGATGAACCAGACAAGTGTCCTTTGACCCCAGCAAAGGCGATCCTGAGCGTAACCCCTCACAATATATATATTATCATTTACAGGCCAACATTTTTTACACAGGGTGCTAGGATGAAGAGCATGCTGGGCTTTCTAATATAAAAGCCTAGCAAGGATTGTCCTTTTCTCCAATTGCCTCTGTAACAAAATAGTCTATTGGCTGCGCAAGCTTTGCGTTGGGAAAAGACCTCTGGAGCAGGAGTGTACAATACAAAGGCTGTTCAGAGCATAAATAAAGACGAAAATGCTTCTAAAGCACCAAAAAATGCAAATAGTAAATACTATCTATCTATCTAAAATATATATTTTATATAATATATTATAATATATATTTACACTAAATTTATAATATTAATTTACTTACTATACATAAAATATATTTATGTTTGAAGGCTACTGTTATTATTAATTTCCGGTAGTGTTTCATTGGGGAAAACGTGTTCTACATTAGTGCTCCCTTTTAACCTTTTAAGCACAAAGGACTTTATAGCAGGAGAACTGTTTCACCAGGATGAGTGGTGGTGAGGGGTGTATTCTGTGCAAAAAAAATTATTTTAATAAACTGGTCTTGAGGGGGAGTGAGAGCGTCCATCCTTGTTGGCTGTTGTCTTCACTGTTATAGGAATCTTTGTCCTCTTTCTTTTCATTTTATTCAGCCAATCCTTTAAATCAGATCCTCTCACCTGTAATTTCTTTAAGCCAATCACACAGCCTGGCTTATTTGATTGGCTGAACAAAATGACAGGTAAGAGTACATAGATCCTTCATGTCATTGTGAGTAACTGCAGACTGGTATCAGTCCATGGCCCATTGGTTGGTGACCCTTGTTCAACATAAACCTTTGCAGTCAATTTTACAGACTTTTTATATATTTGTTTTTGTAGGGAAGGGGCTCAACCTCATGTTGTAACATGATGAGAGATCAAGCTTTTTCATTTTAGCCTTGGAGTACATTGCTCAGGGACATTTCATCTAATTTTGTAGCTTGGGGTCTTGGACAACCAAAGGGATTTAGGAATCCAGGTAGGCAATTGCAAACTGTGTATAATATTACTTACCACTTTAAAGGCTTTCAGTTTCCCATAAACCCATATTTACATATTTTACCTACAGGCTGAATTTTCTTTGCAAAATTCTAGGTTATCAGGCTTTACTATTCCCCATGGGGATCAAAAAAAAATAAATGTTCCCCCAGTAATTAAAAATGAAAATTGATTTTTATTTATGCTGACAGGCATTTGAATACCCAACACACCTGATCCCCCACCCCTAGCACAACAGGATAAGTATATGTTAAGAAAGAAAATCATTAATGAGAACACCAAATGACTTCTGGTGACCTATTCCGGTTTTGCCTTGAGCGGTATCTTATTGGAAAACATTCCTGGCCTATGTAACATGCACTTTAATTTCTGTTGTTTCCAAGGATACTTTAGATCAATAGTTTATAGCTACCCTATTTAAAATTCTCCGAAATCTATGTTAACAAGGTTTTATGCATGTCATTGCTTGCTTTTTTGTGGTTTTATTTGTGGTAATTTATTCAAAATGCAGTACTAAGACTCAGCAGAGACTGGTGTGTGTACAAGAGAGCATATATGTGAAAAGAACCATTGGCAATACGAAGAAATATATCAACTGCACACAGCCCTTATAAATCATATATTGATTTTTTTACTGTGTTTTTTTTTTGTAATTGCATAAAGTTCAAGAAAAATAAGTGATTGTGATAAGTTGATTGATGAATAAAAAATGTATTCTGATGAGATGACAGAAGATGGAAAATTGGGGTAAAAATATGTTAGTGCTAAATTAGCACTAGATTAAAGAACCGTTTACCTAACTTAAATGTTGCATGTTTCAGCTTTAATTTGTTCTTTTGCCTTGTTGCTGTAGCAACAAAGCAGAACTAAGCATTTTTAATCTTGTTACATTGCCAACATCTTCCAGGTTCAGGTCTTCAGCATCTTGATTGATCAGAACAGACATGATGTTACTCATGTATGCAAATGCATTTCTGAGCTGCGGATGTGTGTGTACATGTGCATGTGTCTATATATACAACTAACAAAAGCAGGCGGGTGGGTTTGTTTTTTTGCAGAACAAGCATAACCTGTCCCTTTTTGTAGGAGCTGCCTGCTTGCAATTTTGTGTTTCTTGGGTTTAATTCTGCTTTAATTATTCCCTGTGATGTCATCACCAGCTTCTAAAAGTTATAAAGGGGCATCAGCTGGGTGGTCAATTCACACAGTGAGGCTGATTTAGTTGGTTTTCTTTTAATGTGAAAAACAAATTTCAGATTATTTGACTATTTATTGGGTAATGATTTTTAGCTTCTTAAAGTATTTTATTCCAAATATGTTCAGGATCTTAGGAGAAATGGCAGCAGGTTTCATTTGCTGGGAAAGCGATCAATGGGCCTGATTTATCCAAGTTCTCCAACTCTGGAGAAGATAAACTGGATTAATCTGGTGATCCAGCAAATCTGGAATGAATCTGGTCCAGGATGAAAAACATTTGCCCACTGTGTGCATTTGGAGATGATAATGGCAGAGGGATGTGGTATAACTTTCAAAAATCCAGCAAGAAGGACTGACGACTTTTGGTAGGATTTTAAAGCAGGTAACGGTCTGTGTTGTCAGGTCAAACAGGAAGCCAGGAGCAACCTCGATTTCTGGAAGATCAGAAAAGATAAAGAAAATGTATATATAGATATTGGCTACCCAACCTAAAATTTCAATGTACTAACGAACACATTTTTAGAATTTATTTTGTGACAGAGGAAAATCAGCTAACAGTCAATTTTGTCAATTAAGGTAAACATAGACGGCCGTTATATGCTAGGGTTTGGTGGGCACTCTTCCAGTGCACCAAGCAGACCACAGCACATGGTGTAATGTAAGTGAGCTAAAAAGATTATAAATTAGCCTCTTACTAGTACAGGATTATTCCTGTGAAAAGTATTTAGCATATGGACTAATTTAAATCTTTATATACGAGCACAAGATTTAAGTCTTCTTTCAGCTCTTAGTGAACCCAACATGAGGACAAATTTAGGAAATGTCCTATTTTCTTTTACAGGGGCATTAATGGCTTTTCCATATCTGATAAAAGACAACAAGAGCTGAAGGCCTCAGGCTGCTATATAGCCAACTCTTAAGAAAAACATGCCCTGAGATCTGATATGCAGGTTGCCATTGCTGACTTTTCTCTGAAATGCAAATTGTCCACCTGTGTTTGATTTTAAAACTTTTTGAAGTCAGATACTCAAAAGAATATTGGAGCAAGTGATATCAGAGTGAAGTCACACCTCTCGATCTTCAGAATTGTTTCTGGTCAATGGCTCAAAACGTATTGCAACTAACGAATAAAAGCCAAGCAGCTAGAAGTGAGAACAGCAATGGCATTGCAAGTATTCAACTATAGTTTTACCTTTGTTGATGCATGTGTCTCAAGTGCCTAGCACTCTGGCCTTTGCAGCACTAGGGTCCCAGGTTTATATTCAAGCCAGGACATTGTTTGCATAAAATGTGTATGTTCTCCTTCTTGTATGTTCTGTTTTCTCTGGCCATCCCAAAAACATGCCAAAAATGCATCCCAAAAGCATGCCAAAAGATTGGCTTTGCACTGTGGTAATGAAATATTGGTAATGAAATATATGAGTTATTGACATGGCTATGGATTTTGTAAAGCGCTGTGTCAGCGCTATATAAATACAGTTTAATAATGTTTTGGTAGGAGGATTCATTGCTGTTTATAATAGATGTATCCCTCTGATATTCAGTTAGCCCCCAAAATTTATTTTGTCTTGGGGCACATTGGATTCTTAAAGCATTTTAATGCCACCATTATACCATATGAGTTATGGCATTCTCTTGATTCCATATAGCTATTCATATTGGGGTGACATAGATTCCGCACCAATTATTTTTACATACAGTATAATATTAATCATTTTTTATATATCGAAAGTATAGGACCATGTCTCATGCATCTAATACAACAAGATAATCTAGGAATGCTTCCAAAATTCTTTTAACCCCCTTAAATCATTTTACATTTTTACTGGATTGTATGGTGCTAATCTGAGATATCACATTTCTGAGCTGGTAACCAATTTTGGTTTTTACATGGAATAAAACATCACAAATAAGACTTTTGATTTAAATATAAAGAAACAAGTTATATAATAACCTGGGGAACCAAAAATCAATCATTTAGATACATTTTTCTCTGGTTTCCCCATTGAATTCAGTTAAAATCAATGTTTGAGAAAATAATTACCTGGGCCATTACTTTGAAAATAATAGCAGATCTTATGAAAGGGATGTTTAAAAATATTTGAAGAATATACTGAAAGCAGGACTTATTCTTTTTTATTTGTAACATAATGATAAATGTAATATTGTGTGTATTTAGTCTTATTGCAAAGCATATTTTAGGTTGAATATTTCCTGGTTCGAAGTTAGAATTTTCTCAAACATGTCAGACCTACTAAAATTAAAAGAACTTTACAATAAACGTATAGATCAACCTTTTTTTTCTTAAAAACAATCCATTTTTACTTGTTTTTCTAATTTGCTTTTCTGTTGCTTCTCTTTGGTCACACTAATTGGTGGCTGTATAAATGCTATAATTGCATGTTTTGTTTTGTTTTTCCTTTGATTTTTGTTTATTTTTTTATATTTTTTAGATATGTACCTGTGCAGCATTATTGACCTTTCTACAACATTGCAAAAATTAGTAATTATTTTTTAACACTTCCAACGACATTCATTGACAAAAATAGTTTGAGTAAAGAAAGGGAAATTGAATCACATCCCAATATTTGTCAGTGATGTCTTTAATTTCCAGGAGGAATGGCTACATAATATAAGGCCCTTCAGAATAGTATTGTGAAATGTATTGTGATGGGTGCTATAGAATTTCCACCTTTAATAATTTGAAAATAGCACTTCTGCCGGTCGTGTCACGCTTTGTTTCCAAACAATACAACACCCCTAAACTGTCATACAGTTCAGTGGAAATCCTACAAGCTTTTCCCGGACAAATAAGAGATGGTGACCTCTGACCCTCGCTTTACATAACAATTGACATCGGGATTCAGGAGTGACTGCATTGGCGACTGGGAGTTTGTAAATGGCAGTTCCTGATTTAAAGCCATTTTTTTTAAGAACCCAAAAGAAAAGAGGGGAACTTGGATCTCATCTGCATTACAGATCAGGCTTCTTTCAGAAAATCAATCATCCATAATTCATTACATGTTTCCTGCCGGGCCTAGAAACACGAGTGATCCTAGCAACAGGGCCATAGCAACAGCAGCTAATCCCGACCAATCCACTCCCTGCTCCTCTGATCGCACTGAACCAATCGAGCTGCCGACAGCCGCCTCTGAAATGTTGTCAGCGAACTCGTAATGCTGACATGCACCCAATTTGCACTAATCTTATGTTAGATTTCTTTCTAAGAATTAACATAGTGTTTGCAAAATAAGACGGAGGAAAACAAGAGCAACCCTTTTTCTGCCGGCCTATTGACATAGCGCCGATGTTTAGAGATTAGAGAAAATAACTGGGAAAATGAGGATTTGATACCTATCAATTATGGAAAACAAGAAATTTTCTCTTTCTCCTTGACACAGATACAAAATAATCAAGGGAGGTTTCTGCAAACTAATTGCGGATTTGGATTATGTTACACATTGAATTTAATTGATCAGTGCACATGGAAGCAGAGGCTAGGTTTGACCTGCTTTGCCTTTTTGGTTTGCAATATATCTTATTGAGTTACATTGCATTGCAGGTATTTTCTATTTAAATCCATTGAAAAAAATGCTTATCTGGTTGAGCAGTATGGACAGGCTTAAGCCATTTCACTTCTTTCATATGTAGTGCCAGGCTGAGGCTACAAGCTGTAGACAGTGGTGGGGTCTATATTTGACCAGACATCTTTTATTACAAGCGTCACACCCACTTGCCTGCCTTACCTGTCTATGTAGGTATTTACTGTTTGGAAGGTAGATTATGGCAGCCATTTACAGAATTCATTTTTATATGATAATACAATATTTGTAACAATAAACAGGCTTCTACAAAAAAAGAAAACAGTACAAGAAAAAATGTAAAAGTGCACAACCCTCAGCAGACAATAGGAATCCATCTTACAGCCGCCTGACTTCGATTTAGGCCATTCTGATTGGTTGATATGGATTTTAAACTTAAAGCTGTGGGTTTTTTTGTAGTATTTTCTGAGCAAGCAGGGATTGTTGAAATGCAAATGTCTCCTGTGAGATTTCCCTTTTCAAACAATTTACATCTTGCACAGCCTGTACATAGAAATCTGTGTATAAGAGCTGCAAAAACAGAGTAATACATCTGTCAAGAACAATGCTGTCCAGATTGTAAAGTAGTGTTTACCTTACTTCACTAAAGTTACTATTTATTTATGATGAACAGATTAGATTTGCACAAAAATTCATGCAAATACAGCAGTATTTGTTACATCTAATCTAGGAGCCATGGTGGGATATTGTCTGATATCTTAAGACAGAGAGACAAATGTTTATTCAAAATGTCAAATTTGACATTTGATTTATTACAACCGGGAAAGTAGGAAGAAGAGAAACTGATAATAAAAATGATAATGTGTTTACTTTATGAAATAAGCCAATTTTGTATTATGTGGGGAGTTTACTTATTTCCTGAAATGTAAAGGTAAACTCCGGCCTTACCTTCAGTCTTGCACCATTGTACAGGTTCCTCTTCTGGTCTGAATTTGCTTACTCCGAACTCTCTGCACAGTATGACCTTTCACATTGTGCATAAGAAGCTACAGAAAGTCAGATAGAACCAACTTAATTTCCTAGCTGAAAGATATCTAGCATGATGTAGTTCTTTTCTCCAAAGCCTAAAAGTCTCTAGCTGGCTCATTGCATTCAATGGATCTCAGGCTGTTCAATCATGGAGACTCATGATACATGCAGGAGTTGCCACCCACATTTTTATAATGCAGAGATGTAGTCCCAAAGAGAACAAATGCCCATCAATGCTACTTCTAACTACTTCTGGGATCAGTATGGTTCTGACTTAAGTACAAAATAATTAAAAATCCTCATGTGTTTACTAATGGTCAATGACCTGAGATCTATTTACCTATGTATTGCCATATTATTTAATGTCTAACCCCCATGATAAAGAGATGAGGTAGCTGCTCTGTATACCAATATGTTATTTGTTCATGAATATTTAAAACTTGTTCTTTTATTTCCCAAAAAATTATTTACAAATCCACTGTTGTGGGCAGGTCTATGTCATGCTAAAATGTGTGAATGTTTATTTCTTGCCACATGTTTTCAATTCTGGATCAGATCTATTCCGGGTTTGCTGGATCACCCAGCTTTACTGATGCAAGTATATCCTCTTGGAGAGCTTTCATCAGTGAAGCCGGGTGAAAATACACTGATAAAAGTATGTCTTCTTTAGTCGTGGAGAGCTTTATTAAATTAGACCCATTGTGTTGAAATTATCTATGGGAGGGGGTCTATGATGCTCTGCACTTACAGTCATCAATCACCTTTGTCTGAGGCTATATTGTAGCAGGAAAGGAATCACTGCAATGGTGCTGGAGTGGATGTAAGTATTACAGCCACAGTTGCCTATTATTTTATTAATATTAAAAAGCTGAGCATACAATACAATATTTCAGACTTTAATATTTTACCCCTGCTAGGGGAACAATTAAAAAAATGGTCAATTGCAGTTGGTCAATAATTGACGTCTTTGCCCTTTACATTTATATCATTTGGTAATATTACAGTGCTCCTAACCAGAACCAGAGACTGTAACGGTATCTGGTTAATAAAGCACATCTTGATTTTAGGAATATATCCTTAAATGTAAGCACAAATAAGACCATGCATGCCGTTTCCTTTTCAGCCTCCTAATACATTCTGCTTACTTTAGAAAATGAATACAAGATTTTCTTTACATAGTAATAGCTAAAGCACACTTATGATTTTAAAACAAGCTATCACTCAGCTCAACTGAGTTGGCATATGAATCATCCCTCTTCAACTGCAGCATGCAGAATAAATCAAATCTATGGTCTAGGTTAGTATCAAGGGCTTTGTTTAATTACCATGAACAGAGGATGGTCAGGCACAATTTTCACATCATGACACATCATGTCAATAAATATATATAATTATATATATATATATATATATATATATATTAGAAAAAATATATACCACATTCTAAAAAGTGAGCATTTATTTGTGCAGATATGCATTGGTTAAGATCTCCTTTGTGCATGACCACTCTTAGCTAGCATTGTCCAAAATCAGTGATTTAAAGGAATAAAACTTACAATAGTTTTAGGTTGGTGTGTTCTGAATTGTATATCCCCCATTTCAAAATACTGACCATAGCGATCTGAATGGCTGGTAATTTAAAGTTAAACTTCAAGCAGATATATAAAAAGGCTCAGTTCATACTTTTTTTGTATTCAATTAAAAAAATAATTGTGTTTTTAAACACAACTAGTAAAAGCAACTTGAATTGACTTGGTAATATCTTCTTTTAATCCTTTATATAGCAGCACTTATAATAAAAAAGGAAAGGGGTAGGAATAGCACCCAATCCGAGGACTGGCTCCTAGCCCTGTCCCATAAACCATGCTGACAGAAGGAGAAAGCATATTACTGTACAGCCAGTGTCCAATCACAAGCTGAGTACAGCAAGGTACAAAGTTTAATTTGTAAGAAGTGTAAGTTTTCCAAGTTTAATCTTGTACCAAATTAACAAGTTATTACAGGTGCTTCTGCACTCAGCCATGGGGAATTTCTAGACATGCAACAAAATAATATAAAATTGCAATGCAGCTTCTTCCTAGGAATTAGCCTACACATGTTTAAGACTGAGATTTCAAACATTTTAATTTTCATTACATGCCCTATTTTTGACCCAGTGACATATTTAAGTCTCTGCATTTCTATGCAATGCAGGAAGTTAGGCAAACATATAAATATCTTGGTGGGTAGGTATAGGTCTAGAACAGGGGTGTCAAACCCTGGCCTGAAATGTCCTTTTTTTGGCCCCCAAAGGAAACCTAAATATGATTTGCTGCTGGCCCGCAGCTACTACAGTCCAGCATTACTCACGTCTATAGACCACTTGCCATCTGTCTATGTGTGGCCCCGCATTGGAATGTTTTATAGACGCAGGGAATTGTAGTAGCTGTGCTATTTCAGTGAAGAGGGAGTTCCAACCACTCATAACATTAAGCCCCGCACTGGACTGTGACGCAGGGAATTGTAGTAGCAATGCTATTTCAGTTTCAAGTTTGGCTCACGACTTTGTCTAAGTTTTTAATTTTGGCCCACTGTGTATTTGAGTTTCACACCCCTGGTCTAGAAGGATGCATCCTAGGCAGAATGCAGCAAACCACACTAGGTAATATTTATAAGTGATGTTGAGCCACCTTGATCAAAACAACTGAAGTCCAAAAGAAAAATATGGGGAATAAGTACAATCAGGTGGGGGAGGAAAGGACTAAAGAATGTTGGACCTCCTCCAGAAAGGAACTAAGATGGGTTCTGTCTGACTTGCTGCACCTTGAAAAGATTACAGTGTGCAGTGAAATAGGATTGTACCAGTGTGTAAAACTGATTGCAAAGTAATAATTCAGCTTTAAGATATTTTTGCAATGCCCTTATGTGTATTTGAAATGCCTTTGCTATTTATTCACTGTTACTTGTATTCAAGAGTAAAAGCAAAGCACAAATTGATCTCAGATTGACCACATCTGATCTCAGTACATTGGGTTGTGTAGTTTTTGTTATTCAATTGTAACTTTGTATCACCTTTAAGACAATAGATGCTATAAGGAACCAGCAAGAAAAGAGTTGGATCCCCGCTTATTACTCTGGCAAGTTTACATTATTCAGCAGCGTGTCAGAGTGCTGATAATGTTACAGGCTTTGTGAAAATCAGATGCTTCAAACACTAACTTTTTCATCAAACTGTAAATCTCCCTAATTAGGAGACTGTTTGTTCCATGCTCTGTCTGCAGTATGCTCTGACAAAGGTGCAAGCATATCGACCTAGATCAAACTGTGCTCAGCTATCTGTGAGGGTTGATAGGGCCAACCTATTTGACTATGTCTGTAGACAGGAGAAATAATAGACAAATTGAAATGTACACATACGAGATGACAGAATTGGTTTCCTGAAGTTTTCAAAGTTTTCAAAGTGAAAAGCGCTGTCAGAAAATGGTGAGCTCACCGACAACATGATTCACAAGCTATTATTTCTAACATGAGAGTCAGAACAGTGTCTTCTCTATGAAAAAGAAAACTTTTCTGGGCTCTGGTCAATTTTATTTCAATGTACCCGAATGTTTATAATGAACCCTTTTTATATTTTTTATTACAAGTATAAAATCTTTATTATAAACATACTTTTTTACCAGTGTTACCATGGGGGCACTCCTTGCAATAACTTTCAGTTCTTCAGGGGACCCCTTCTATAGTTACTATATTCACAGCTCACAGTATATTATTGTGGCGGTTGGTAGGAAGATTGCCTCCTAAATTTCAGACCAGTGGGAGAAATAGGATCTATTAAACTGACCTGAAAGTCACAAACAGCTTATTGCTCAAGGAAGGGGTAGCAACCTGGAGAAACCTTGGTTTAGAAACACTGGTATATACTATAATATAAACCAATCCAAATATAAACCATAGTACCTACTTTTACTAGAGAACTACATTGATTCCACTATAAACCTAGGGCAGAAAATGTGGCTGTCAGTGCTAGGATTCAAAAAAGTAATAATATCCCTTAAGGGAAAAGCATAGGTTGATTTTACCATTTCATGTAAACTATTCACCACAATAGTTTTGGCCACATTACTGCGTATACTATACAATAGGCAGCACAGTGGCTCAGAGATAAGTGCTCTGGCCTTTGCAGCGCTAGGTTCGAGGTTTGAATCTCGGCCAGGACACTATCTGCATGGAGTTACCTCCTCTGGTTACCTCCCACATCCCAAAAACATGCAGTTAGGTTAGTTGGCTTCCCCCCAAAAAAATTTACCTTAGACTGTAAAAAAGACATATGACTGAGGTAGGGACATTTGATTGTGAGCTCCTTTGGGACAGCTAGTGACATGACAATGGACTTTGTACAGTGCTGCGTAACATGATGGCGCTAAATAAATACTGTGTAGTAATAATATCCTGAAATGTTTTTGCTTTTAATCTGTGTTCAGCAAAATCATTTTCTTATACTCTATCTGTGGGCCTGATTTATTAAAGCTCTCCAGTGCTGGAGAGGATACACTTTAACCAGCTGGTGATCCAGCAAACCTGGAATAGAGTTCTTCAAAGTCAGGTGGAGCACTTGTCCTCTTTTCTTATGTTTAGTTATGTATCGTTCTCATTGTAAATCAGCAGGCTTTTACTGCTTTTACTTCTTCAGTGAACCCAAATAATGCAAGAGGATAGCTAGATATCAGTAACCAACCTCTCCCCCAGAAAATGTTGAATGGGAAACCCCTATCCCCACCACAAAAAAGAAAATAAGCCCCCAAAGCATTAACCTACATTATGGCCAGACTGTAATGTCTCGCCATCACCACTGCTTTAGGCTTCAACATCTATAGAAATCTGCTGAATGCTGTTGAGAGTAAACTCTTCCCGGCTCTTCCTCCAGTTTCAACCAGAAAAAAAAATATATCCAGAGGTTACCTTCACATAAAACCAGCTTTTTAAAAAAATAGTGGATGCAGACATAGAGAGAGCTAAAGTTATAGGTAAATCCTGATTTGTCCCCATGCCCTCCTAGTCATTTATTTATAAAAAAAATTGTTATAGGGTCATCATTTCCATTCTTTAGTTTTAGATTCCAATATTTTAACCATTTCTTGAATCCTATTACTGTGTTTTCATAGCTGTAATATTGGAATTTGGGCAGAAAATAGTCAGAATTAGCAGGACACTAATAAAATGTTTTATAATAACTTGTAAAATAAGGGTCAAACAATCTTTGGACTATGTTGAAATCCTTATGTGAAGGAGAAAGAAAAGGGCTGCCAGCGGCTCTGTTCTTTCTCTGTCACATAGGGATTTCAACATAGTCCATTACCCTATTAGTTAATAAGGGAACACTGGTGTTCCATGACATCTAGGGTACAGTTTAGTACATACCCTTGATTTGACCATCAACAACTCTACCATAAGTCTTTTATTTTATTTTCTTGTTGAGATTAGCACATTATTTGTATGGTCTTTTTTAATACCTCTGAGGAAGCCCTGAGAAAGCAAAACGCATTGGGATTAAAGACAATTATCACTCCAGTTTAAAATAGGATCTAATATCTAGTTGAGCTTGATACTCCATTCAGGGTTTATATATATCAACGGTTATCATTTTATTGAAAACTATTGTCTGTTGCACTAATGCCTGAATCTTTGATAATTGCACCATGATTTTTTGTTTCTATATACTTATCACTATGATGAATAAGTAAACTGTACCTTTTGATTTGGCTATTATTAAGAAGTGTTATTTTCTGGCTACTTTCTTTCTTCCTCAAACCTCAACTTTTAAAAGTCAGTAAATTGCTGTATTAAAAATATCTGGGAAAGCAGCGCACCAGGAAGTTGCAAACCTAATTCAAATTACAATTTCCATATAATCAAGCTTCGATATGTATTAAACACACAATGCATTACACTTGTTGCTAGTATAGTGAAGAATAGGGAAATTGCTGAACTTAATAAAACCCTTTAAAGTCCATGTGTGTGTATGGGAGGGAGGGGAACGATATTAATTCTTGCCAATCTTGCTAAAAGACAAACTTTTGTATGAAAGAACAGTGTGGAAAAGTGGGAATTGCTGGGGATGTGGGGAACAATAACATTTTAAATACCATACAACAGTGTGGGGATGGAGTGGGAGAGGGTGCATTGGTGTGATTAATGTACATGACATAATGTATAGTTGTTGTGGTGCATAATGTTTTTTTTTCTTTCCAAACAATTCATCAGTATGCTGCAAATTGAATAAACATCAAGATTAAATGGTGAGCACAAGATGAAACTTATGATTTGAGCACCCTAAACTTAAAAAAAGCCCTACCTACATAAAATAAAAATCAAGCCCCAAAATACCATGTGTAAAACAAAAGGGTTTAAAACAAGACCCAACAGCAACCCACTCAGTTGTACTGCAGGGTCCATGTGCTAACAAGGGGGATGCAGCAAAAATATTGGGTATGCTGTGTGGGAAAGCTACAGGTAAATTTCAGGACTGGATATAGGGAAATAGAAATCATTTTGTAGGTATATCAACTCCTTTATTCGGTGTCCATATTTATATGTTTGCTGCTCACCCAGAATTGTGCTCGAAAAGTTTTAGGAAGTAATTATTCAGAAGGAACCGTAATATGGTGCAACGTTGAGAATTGCTACATATATCATTAATACATTTAATTATATTTAACATTGTAATTTGCAGCTATGAGTGCTGCTTTGCCTATAGAGATGTGAAGCTAGCTGTATCACTTTGTGAGAAAAAAAAAGAAAAACTAAAAATGAAGCTAAATAAGGCAGCAGAAATGTGCTTAATGTGAACTGTGCCAAGTAAAAGGTGCAGGTTGGCGTTATTCCCTGCTTGCACATTGCATTCACAGTATTCAGATTCTCTTTATTCTCTTGCTGTTCTACTGGCCCTGCAGAGTATGTGACTTTCTTTCCTCCCATGTTACTTCTCATACCATGTTACATTGCATACCCTAGGCTGCACTTTATTTTCTTCATCCGTGACTCTCAGGTGCAAATCTAGTGTTTTTTCTTTCCAGACACCACAAGGGTTTATTTAAAATTGATTTTTTAGGTACCTCATTATTATATATATATTAAAAACACAATTTATTCAAAATAAATATTTTAAAACACCCCATTTTGTGATGTAAACAAAAAAAAGTTGTGAAAAATTAGCACAAATGAAAAAAGTATCCCTTCATTTATATGACAGTTGCAAATATCTCCATTTTTGAAGTGTTTACCAGATTAGGCTTCATCAGAAGAATATTTTAAGGAGCCGTTATACTGATTCTGGGTCAAATATAAAAAGTTCTTACTATAAATGCATTGCATCCCTAGCAACGTGATTCAACAACCTAGATGTCCCTGACATCACCCTGCAGGACCACATAACACCCAACACAAACAAAAGCTAATGTTTACCAATGGGGAGGACACAGTGTCATCTCTTGCTTGTCTTCCTCCCTCACCTCCTCATAGATCAAACAGGCTACCCAATATTTAATTATTGCTAACTTTTTTCGGGGGGGCTTCCACTAATGAATGCGACTAATGTCTGTATGGGGCTTTGGTTTATCACAGGCCAGTCAAAGTCTTATGTTACTTACATTAACAGCCTGCTTATAGCCAGAACATGCATTCCATCACATGGGTATACATAGAAACCCAAATGCTAAGGGACTCACGTATGATACCATAATAAATACCATAATTATAGCAAATACCAATGGGTTTGCATACCATAATGAAAACACCATTATTTGTCTGCAACATGGATGGAATTCTACATGGATCACAGCTGTAGTGCTTTAATGAATTTTAGTGAACCTTGCATACTGTCCTCACCGCACCATATTTTTCTTCTTAGGTAAATAAAAGTGGAGTTGTCTTATATATGGTTAAAAAGTGCTTTATGATTGCATAAAGAGGAAGCTCATGAACATATAACTAAGCTTAAAATCTGTTAGCTGTACATAATTATTTCACAAAACGCCGTCCATATTTCTGAACAGCTCGTACTCTGATTCCTTTAGACCTTGTAAGGATTCAGCTCCAGCTAGAGCTGCCAATTCCTGGCATCCAGTGTTCTGGAACACTGCACATTTAAAGGTACTTGTGCTATAATAGATGGCTGTGCACAACATGTGGCCCAGCTTGAATGCAAGTGAATGCGTTTATCTATCACTAAAAATACACTCTTTGCCAGAAAGTACAATTGTGTGGAATATACTTGCAAATATAACTTGATGAAAAAGAAAAAAAAAAACGCAGGAAAAAAAAAAGTCTTTTGATTTAATGCAAATCTCAGTTTAAGGAAAACTAGTGCGATCCGCCACACTTTTGTTTCCTTAAATAATCCTTTCAAATGAATGCGCTCGGCTGATCACACAGAGCTACGACGCCCACAATCATACAATTATGTTTAGCAGCTCTGCCAACGGTGATCAGTCAAATCCCCAACAGCGACCAGAAACTGTACATTTTTTGAAGGGGAGGTGGGTTTTTAAAACCCCTAACATTATATTGGGCTTAAAATTATACTATTGCAAATTTTTTACTTAGTGTTTACTTGCAGTTTTTAAAGAAAAATATGTCTGAAAGTAATTTTTAGCATGATGATTCGATTTTACATGTTGGCACCAACGTGTTGTATCATTGTTCACATATGGAATTAAAAGTGCTCCCTCCAGTGGCAGACAGCGAGGGATCGGGGATGGAAAACTTCTTGTAGTTGCAATTTGGACTCCTATTACTTAAAGCAGAACTAAACTCTTAAAAAAATTGCAGCCAGCCAGGTCCTTTTTTGCAGAAAGGACAGGCGATGTTCCTTTCTACAATAAAATAACCTTCCCTGCCTGATCATAATTTTTCAAATACACTCACCTGTCCCTGCTCCATTGTGGGCATCTCCATCTACCTTTGTTCCTTTTTCTGCATCCTCAGCCATCTTTACTGGCAGGACAGGATGACGTGACTCTAGCATATGTGTGTAAGAGCTCATTCCGGGGCTCCTGGGATACCAAGCACATCCCAGTGTCATACGCATGTACAACAGATAGTGATCAGGTAGGTAAGGTAAGCCTGTCTGATCGCAAATGTTCAAAGCAAAAGTTTAGTTCCTCTTTAAAAATGATGACCAGGTAAATGTCCTAATATACAACATTATCAAATATATAGGTGAGGGCTATTCTATCCCTAAAATGGATTTGCATTTCAGTCCATCCATTCCTGATATGGCTAAGGCAGGTTGGTAGTGACCTGACTTTCTCTACTAAAGTTAAGAAGTACAATCTGGTCACCTCCCCATCCCCAACCATTGATTGGACAGTAAAAGCCAAACATGAGTACAGTCCTTCTAATCAAAATGTTCCCTGTTAGCTCATTTATACATTCAGGACACATGGGGTCTCTTTGAGACCATTACCATATTTTCCGGCGTAAAAGGCAACTGGGCGTATAAGATGACCCCCCACTCTAACCAATCAGTTGGGGGTCGTGTTATACGCCCAGTATTGTGCGAGAACTGAGAGGCAGAAGGAACAGTACAAGTACTAGTTCTAAGGAATAAATGAGCGCGTTCCTTCTTAATGAATGGGCGTGTTCTACTGGAGAGCCAATCCAGGCTCTCCACTGGAGAGCCAATCCAGGCTCACGTCCTCCTGTGCAGGCTCGCGTTCTCCTGTGCAGCTTGCACAGGAGGACTCGCGGGGACTCGACTAGCGGGGGACGTGAAGCAAGCTGCAGGTAAGTACCGGTACCCGGCGTATGAGACGACCACGGACTTTGGCACAGATTTTTCGGGGTTAAAAAGTCGTCTTATACGCCAGAAAATACGATATATTGTATTCTCCATTATTCCCTAAAAAGGGTTAGTCCACCCAGAAAAGGAATTTAAGGTGACTCTGCTAACCTGTAAATCTAAATGCTTTTCATGCTGATGCTTTGGCTTTAGTATTTTCAGTTTTTTGCTGCATTGTTGTGTGGAATGTGAATCAAAAATCCTGAAGCCAGGCACACCCAGCCTCTTCGTTTCTGTTCTGTCTACAGGAAGTCAAAGGAAATCTCTCTAATGTAAATAGAACCTGACATTGGTATAAACCACTACCTACTACCTAAAAGTAAAATGCGGGCAGAACCTCTCCTTCTCCCAGATCTATCTCCAAATCACAAGATCCTAAACTCTCCCTCCTTTCTCCCTCCCCAGATGCATCACTTTTGTAGATGTATAAAATGCCTCCCTCTCCTACACAATAGCATATCTTTTGCCATAATACCAGTAATTCTACAATATCAATACTATATACGTCTCACATTGTACCCTTGAGGAAGCCAAACTGGTGAAAGGTGTCGGGTAACAAGACATCATTTTGGTTTAAAAAATGTAGGTATATACAGCATTTAAAGTAGACACTTTATGTATAGTTTAACAGACCCTACCCCAGGAAGTTTAATGGGTAATGCACAAACAAACTTATTGATGTATATCTTACTTATTTTTATCACTTTGATGAAACACATTGAATTGATTATTAGTCTTTAAGTCCCTTCTCTTTCTTTTATTACATCCTATTACATATGTAAAATTTTGGGGGGAATTCAACAAGAAGATATTTTTATATACAATCTTCCAACTAGCAAGTGAGGGGAGGGGGGGGGGCTGCATAATTTTGATGGGGAAGATCAAAGTAAATGATATTTAATGTAGGCTATATGTGACGTGCAGCAGCTTCTAATGCACACTGTGGGAAGCTCATAGTATACAGTTATTTGGAGTACTACAACACAGAAACCTGTTTAACTCTGCAAGACTAAAGTTAGGGCTGGAGTTCAGCTTTAAGGTACTTTTAAGTAAATGCAATATAGGAAATGAATAATGAACTGATAAGCTTTGCCACTGGTGACAGCTATAATTATACAGAGTGCAAATAATGTAGAGGTGTAAGGGAGTTGTTTTAATACTCTTGCTAAACCCTGTGATGAATGACATACAAGCCTTCGTGCAGGGATGAAAGGGCAACGCCTGTGACAAGCAGACAGTGATTAATGGTTGCCGATGAATGGGAGATTCCCTGATACCAGGCTGTGACACCTTTTCCATAATGATATCCAGTGCTGCAAAGTCCCTTATAAAAAGAGCTTATCACTTAATGCCCATTTACACTGTCTCTGCTGATTAAACCGTAATGATAAATGTGATCCCTCTGCAAATGACAAGGAGCTTTGGGAGAATTTGGGTCTGAAAACGTATGAATCTACTACCATGGGAGAAAGAAGAAGGAAGGGACAGTGCACTGGAAAATGGTAGTAAAAGGAAAAGAAATCAGTAGCTGCCTATATTACTTGGGAACTGGGGACCAAACTGGAAGCTGCAGAGCCTGAGCAATGCATCATGAGAGACGGGTACATGTTCTTTCATACCAGTACCTGGCCATTTTACAGCATGGATAGGGTGAGAATCAGGTCAGAGTGGGTCAGAGCCCAGGGGTCCTATTCACTAGAGCAGCCTTTATTGATCTTTTTAACATGGGGGAACCTTTGACATAACTTTCAGGTCTTCAGGGGATCCCTTCTATAATGACTATATCCACAGTATATTAGTGTGGTGGTCAGTAGGAAGAATGCCTCTTATATTGCCGACCATTGGGATAAATGTCACCCATTCAGATGGGTACCAAAAAGATCATTGGTGTCAGTGGTAACTGAACTCTGATTGAGAAACACTTTAATAGAAGAATAGAATGTATCCAGCAGAGCTTAGCAACCCACGCATTGCCTTGCCTTGGTGCATGTTGCAATGCACATTATTAACAACCCTTGAGTGTTTAAACACTCCGCAGTGAATCCTGGGCAGGCTACATTTTTTGCAGCACAAAGCAATACAAAGCACACCATGTACAGTATTGCGTTGCAGCCCATGTGCGTTTCAAATGTGCACTGGGACTCCATTCACAATGAATGTCACCGCCATGAATCACTCCACATTGCTTGCTGTGGATCAGCCCTGCATGGGCACAGGATCAGAGCCTCTTTAACATTTTTAATCAAGGTAATTTTTCTAAAAAGTTCCAGCTACATTATTAATCAAGAAAACAATATTAATTTGTATTTAATGTTTTTGTATCTTCTGTTTGAAGCCTCTTAAAAACAATATATCATTTGGTTTATATTGTCTATGTTGCAAGCAATAATCATGCTGCATATGGCCAATACAAAACTACATCAGAGATACAATTATTACTGAACACTTTATAAAAGCGTTGCAGCCCATTGGTGGATGGAGAAGGTTCTAGGCAGATGAGGGAAACAGGAGCCCGGCCATGTTTCCAAGATTATTCCTTGGGGGTGAAAACAAACACTGAAAATAATTTGCAAGAATAAATGTAATTCTCGTTCTTTCTGCTGCCTTCCCTCTAATCTCACATAATTGTCCACACTTGTGGTCTTCACAAAGGAATTCTGCAATTGCTTTTATCAAAACTCAGCTTTGTGTTTATTAACCTCGCCATTGCCGGTGCGGTAAGGATCTGATGGTGTTCCTTACTACAGTGATAGGAATTGGAAATGGACTATTTCAGCAACAATCTTTTATGAGAATATAGAAGCATTTTATGTATTTTATGAAAGTTTTACCTGTAAAAACCTTCCATAGACATCCAAAAACCCTGAGACTGCTTCTGTGTGCAACCATGTTGGATGAATTGTCAGCAGCCCCAGCAGTGTCAGAGCTGTCAATCAAGTGCTACTACTCTGTATGGAATGTTCCCCATATGCTCTTTACTTGAAAGCATATGTAGGGAGGTACAGAGAAGCTCGGCCAGCACAGACAGGAAATAGACACTCCTAGTAGAAGAAAGGGCTATGATGTGCATGAAAGGAGGTTGGTGTGCCAGGTAACTGACTCTTCCTGAAGAAGTCAAATCTGCTTGGACATCCAAAGGCACATTGCACATCTCTTAGGAAGTACTTAGGGAAAGCGAAAAGTAAGTATTTTAGTGTTCCCTCATCAGACACATGACTTCAAGGCTTTGCTGGGGCCACCCCAACCCTCTGAAATGGTCTTTTTCATCCTATTCTCCTACTTTCCAAACATTTAAAAGAGCCCTTAAAACCTGTCTTTTCAAACTTGCCTACCTGACTTCTTATGTCCCCTAAACCCTCACTACTTCCCCACTACTCCATATCCCCTCCCTATTGTGTGGTACTGGCCTCAACTTTTACATTGTAAGCTCTTTTGGTCCTCTCTTCCTCCTGAGTCACTGTCTGTATGTTCCTGCCATTGGCAACCCCTTTTTAATGTACAGCACTGCATAATATGTTGGCACTATATATGTACATATTAAATATTATATTAATTACTTTATTCCTCTGTGCTTTTACTTGCATTTTTGTTTTGCTGATGGGGTATTTTTAATATCCCTGTAAGTAGAAGGATTCATGTACACAATTTTGTAAGTCTCGATACTCATATCCATGCTGACTGTGAAATGTTTGATTTAGTTATCACTTACCATATTAGCCAACAAGATACCCTTTAAACGTTGGGCTAACATAGTCCAGAATGATTGGAGTAGGAGCACCCCTCCTCCTTCTAAATTAGAGACAAATTAAGGAAAAATGGGGGTCTAGGCAGGGTAACAGCATTGGCCTCATTGTTTCTTTAACTGACAGTGGCAAGGACTGTAATAGGTACATGGATGCTGCTTCTTTTGCCTCTAAAAGACAACCAGACTAATTGCCATATCCACCTGGTTTTTTGCAAGATGATGATAATTCCAAAAATAATTATTCCAAAAGTGATTTATATGTAATATGCGATTTTTCCTGATGCAGAGCACCACATGCCAGTGGGGAATTCATTTAGTGTAGTTTTTCTTGACCTTCCTAACATGGGGGAAGCCTTTAAAAAACTTTTAGATCTTCGGGGTACCCAAAACTACTATCCACAGCTCACAGTATTTTAGCTTGGTGGTCAGTGGGAAGAATTCCTCTTTAGTTGCTGGTCAGTAGGAAGAATGTCATCCTTACAGACAGCCACAAAGATCATTGGTGTCCCTTAATATGGTCTGAGGGGTCAGAATTGCCCATTGCTGTTAGGGTTTCATTAAACCTGAAACTGCTAAAGTGCATTGGGATGTAAAAAATATCAATTGTACTAATGCATGCAAGAAGCCTGATTAGGGGTTGTGTATATTAATGCAATGTATTGGTATAAAGCCAGCCTAACAGTTGAACCTAAAAAGTTCTGAAAGCACAAAATTAACATTTTTAGGTTTAATAGTTCTTTAAAATGAATATAAACTGAAAACCAAGCCCACCTAAATGGTGTGATTGGAAATTCAATATTAGTCTACGTTTGAATTAGTGGAAGTGTTTTACCTTATTTTATAGTTAATATATAATAAAATACCACAAACGGTATTATCTGGATATGGTATACTACAAATGTGACATTTCAACACCCCCTTACTATAGTATACATTGTTATACACACAGAAAAAAGGAGAATTGTCATTTTCAACCATTTATCTTTTCAATGCCCCCTGTGCAAATTACATATCACATTTTCTATAATCTTCTGGCTCTTTATTATTTTAGCTATTTTATCATTTTTTTCATGATGGACATGGGAGGCTTGCAGAATGAGCACACTGTGGAAATTCATATATATTTAAAGTGATTCTGTATGTACAAACATGAGCACATTATTACCCAGACGAGGGTGTAGTTATCATTCCGGTCACATCTATTCCCCCTGGAACCCCTCCCTGTACTGCATGAATATCAATAAGTGGAGAAAGTAAAGGGAAAGGGGACACATACAGAATGGAGTATTAGACATTCAATTACCGACTACAAGATGGAACCCTAAAATTCTAACAATGCAAATTATTCTGTTGTTGTAGTATAAAATGTATATTATTCCAGGCATGCAGGGAAAGGGGTCTTTGGTATGATCCCAACAGAATTTCTGCTTTCCTGTGTATAGTAAAAAGGTATAGAAAAAGAAAAGAAACAAAGAAAGAGAAAGAAAGAATGAAAGAAAGAAAGGAGTCATTTTCCAATCATAAACAGAATAATGCTAAATTCTGTATTCATATTATATGCTATATGTTTTATATTGAGTTATATGTCATTAATTTACCTATTATAATTAACTGGAGTATGCACATGAATAATCTCATTTAATCAGCAATTAATCAGCAATATCCTTTGACATTTACACTCCTGTTTTATCCTATTGGACATCAGTATGTTGGGGGTTGATATTTTATGTTTTACTTACCAGTGTTCATTTTGGTTCTATGGACACCAATGTTCATATTATTGTGGAAAATCTGGAAAATATATTAATGTTAATATCATCCCTATCCCTAGCTGGTAACCAATCATAAATGAATGTTTTGCATTTGAACTGGTTTAGGCATGCAGGAGAGAATCTCTAATTTGCACCTTGGCCTTTCTCTTGTGTAGTTGCTGTCCTGCATTGTGGGTTTGGATTCTTGATGTGTGTGATCTTGTAACATACATGCTTTATGCTCCTTGCTTCCAGCAAGAAATCATATAACAGGTTTTTCTCCCATGTGGAGCCTTGTGAGAAGCATGAACAAACCAATGCAATGGTTTATGATGAGATGATCTGACCTTGGTCCAGCTGCAAAGTCTACCAAGCAATATGATTCTTGATTGAACAACTCAGCAGAGCCAGGTTTACCAGGATGGATTATTTGGGTAGGATTGTGTAATAACCAATTGCCAGAGGTGCAATGATTGTGTTTTCTCCTTCAAAACAGAGATATTATCACATGAGATTCATAAAACTATGCATGGGCATCCCCAGACTTCACTGTACTCAGTGCTGTTGGAGTTCTCTTTTAAGACAAAAAAATAATAATAATATAAGGGTAATTTTTTTAAATCTTCAATATCAAAAAAAGGGGAATTAGATGGGATATAAACCATAACTGGATGACATTTAGTTCTTCTGTCTTTTAAACTAAACACCTTTTTATGTAGCCACTTTGTAGTCCCTTCCATTCATCATTCACCCCAACAATGACTAAATGTTGTCACCCTATAACAGGACATGTTTGAGTAAGAAGCCTATTAGCAAATTAATATTTTAAAATAATTTGCTCTTAAGGATAAGACTGGTGTCCAGCAGATTTACAGCTGGACACCAGTCTTATCCTTAAGAGTTGCACATGCTCCTCTCCTGCGCTGTATTTGTTTCTTTGCACATTGCAAGTTTGCATTTAAAGCTGCAGCAAATCCTATAGCCTTATTTCCTGGCTGCAGGACATCCAGCCTCATCTAATGATTTCCTCTTCAGTAGTACTGCCCTCCTCACTCACTGGATTTCAGTTCTTTAAATGAATACTCAATCCCCCAGACTGACAGTCACCTGGCAATAGATTTTGATATTTTCATTTCTGTATTACATTTTTGGAATGTTATTATAGTGGCCATACCCAACAGCCATAATACACCTTAATTGCATAGAAAAGCACAAAAAAAGCCATCAATGAGCAGCACAGTGGCTCAGTGGTTAGCACTTTGGCCTATGCAGCTCTAGGTCCCAGGTTTGAACCTCAGCCAAGACACTATCTGCATGGAGTTTGCTTGTTATCCCCCTTGTTCCTCAAACATTCAGTTAGGTTAATTGACTCCCCCCAAAAATTGACCTTAGACTGTATTAAAGACATATGACTATGGTAGGGACATTGGATTGTGAGCAACTTTGAGTGACAGTTAGTGACATGATTATGGAGATTGTACAGCCCTGCGTAATATGTTGGCACTATAATGAATAATAAAATGATCATATAATGAAAATGGGAAGTTTAACCCTTAGCTTTACATATACTGAACATAGCTATTGAGATGGTATGTTAAAGCTTATAAGAGATTTAACCGAATGGAGCTACATTTACTTAAAAAAAGAAAATACCTGGGTGGACAAATATAACAAAATCTGAGCGCCAGGGGATTCTTATATGCTTTCTCACTCCAGTGTAGGTCCTTCCTTCAGTCTCTTGCCCTTGACATGGAGCTCAGGGGTGCGTTGTGGGAAGTGGGCATGACAAGGGGAGGTTTTGCCCTTGGAACCTAACCTCATTCCCTTGCTGTTCTTTGTCTTCTTCTCTTACTCTGAGGGTGTTCTCGGCTTTTTTCCCTCCCTCTCAGACACATTGCATCCTCTATGCTGGGTGGCTTGCAGCATATTAAAGTTGAGGTTCCCCACCAGCATCCTAACAGGGAATTTTTGATTTTTTAAGCCCTAATTGTTTTGGAACTTGGTATCTCTGGGCACTTCTTTGTTGGCACTTTATAATAAAGCCTTAACCATTGTAATATTGTTAGCTATAGTGTGTGTGGATGGGGTTTATGGCGCTTGATGACTTTGGTGTATTTATCTTTTCTCTTTGTTAATGAATCTTTTTAATATTTTTTTTATCTAATGTCCTAATATGTTTCTTTTGGCCCCCTTTTTGGCATATTATTTTAAAATTCCTAATAAAAAATACATTTAAATAGAAAAAATATTATTCAAGCTAACAAATGAGCGCAGCCGCTTTAAAGTTGAGCACTTTACACAATGTCTTCATTGTTTTCTTGCATTTTTCAGCAGTTTAGGTTTCACTGAATATAACAAGGGATTCAAACCAATTTAGGTAACAAGCACCAAAATTATGTGCACCAATGTAACATAATCATTACACATTCATCATTTGCAATTGTATTTGAAAATAAGCCTTGCTTTGAGCATACAGAAACACTCCACCAAAGTAATAAGCTGAAATGATACCTGATTATCTTGGTGCATTTGAGTATTCCCTGCTAAGATTCATAATAACACAAGTATTTATTGCTGGGAAGGATTTCCTTTTGCTCCCATATATCTGAGCACCGACTTGATTTCTATATTTTTCTCAGATCCAAGGAGGGATTAACCTAGTGGGTGCATGAGCCATCATTAATCAATATTATTAACTGCTGCTATCTAAGCAAACAATATTTAATACAGTATAATTAGGAAGAGGTGATATACTGTTACTTGTCTGTCCAGTAAATGCCTTAAATGTCTTTTGCAGTAAAGGGCTCCTCCAAGTGGCCAATTTACATATTGCAGCTAAAACCAATTTCACCTTCTAATGCCCACTGGATGCTTGTAGAAAAGATTTACCTTCACAATGGATTAACTAGACAGGAAGTGATGAGACATCTGCAACAACAATAAAAAATATTTGTATTAGTTTTGTAGGAATAAAGACTGGAAGCACACTAGCTTTTTTTGCAAGCAATTTTGACAATAAAATCACTTTCAAAAGAAGTTTAATCTGAGAGAGAATAGGTCTATTTTTTTATCATTTTGTTTGGCAGGTAGTGAGAGGCACTAGCATGCTACCCCTGTTTTTTTAGACACTAAGTTCTACTTCCATAGCATTAGATCAAACCTTTTTATCAACACAGTTTTTAAGCATTTGAAAGTTTTTTTTTTTTGTTCCAATACTAAAAAAATGCACCACTGGGTTTTTGCAGCCATTTGCAAACACCTGCACAAAGACTTGCAAACGGCGTCGTAGGAGTGGCTGCCTGTTTTTGCTCCCAGGTTCCTAGTATGTGATAGTAGGCTGCAGTATATATATATATATATATATATATATATATATGTTGCAGTAACATACGGCTGGTCTGAACTCCCCTCAGTTCTTTATTGCTGCCTGTGGACCTGCTGAAGATTTTCTCACACTTATAGTCTGGTTAAGCCATTGGCACTCTGTAAGTAGGGGAGCCGAAAGGGGGTCCTGGATGGCAATTAAAACCCCACTAGTCATGACCAGTCTTATGTAAAACCAATAGGAACATTTTTGTTGGACGTAGGCTTTAATCATTGTATATAGTAATAGTTTTTGGGCATATACATTGATCAGCCAAAATATTAAAACCAACCTATCTATTATGTAGGTACCCCCTACTTATGATTCAAAAGCAGCTCTGACCAGTCAAGGCATTGATTCCAAAGCTGGCCTATGGTGTCTGATGCCATGATTTTAGCAGCAGATCTCCAGCTCTTCCCTGGATAAAGGATACCCACAACTGGCCATCTGATCTGGAATAAAATAGAATTCTTCAGACTAGACCACTTTCTTCTGTTGTTCTATGGTTCAGTCCTAATGCTCACGTGTCCATTGTTGACCCTTTCAGCAGTTTGATCACCATGGGTACTCTGACTGGTCCACTGGAGGCCCATATACAGCAAGCTGCAAGGCACTCTGTGTTATGATGCCTTTCACTCTTGGTCAGCATAATGTTTTTGTTACAAAAGTTGTTGCATGAGAAATTTTTAAAAATTTATTACCAAGCATTTTTCTTTGCCCAAGGCCTGGACCAACACTTGTCTGGCCTTTTACCTTGAATTCTCCGAACCCTTACCTGGCTGAATGACTCCATGGTGTGACATTTGGCTCTGTGCTCTGATCAGTTCTTGCTCTGTGAATTAAGTGGTTGTTTTCCCATTGACTATGACCCAGTCCTGCCCTTATGGATTATTGATCCTCCTTCAGTCCTTAATTACCCCTTGTGAACCCAAAACCTCCTAAGACTGAGCAGGGTCTGATTGTTTATAGGTGAAAGCATGCTGATAGATTGGGGAATACATGTTGGGGTAAGCACTGACCTTGGAACAGGGCATTACAAGTCTTGCTTGAAATCAGTTGGTACATCTCTATTAGAAAGTGTCCAGACCTGCGCCAATAAAATAAAATCACACATATTTTCCATGCGTAACTTCCTTGATTGATTTCAGGACAGATAACACTAAAAAACAAACATATTTATGGCTGATATGTTAGAGGGAGTGGCAGGCTATTATTAATATTATTATTATTATTATTAATAATAATATTATTATTAATATTAATAAACAGGATTTATATAGCGCCAACATATTACACAACACTTTACATTAAATGGGGGTTGCAAATGACAGACGAGTACAGACAGTGACACAGGAGGAGAGGATTCTGCCCCGAAGAGCTTACAATCTTCACAACTCTCCCCCCTTATGGGTAAAATCCCTGTCATATAATTCATGGTGATGTTTGTGATTAGGATTTCATGTAGAAGTGTATCTTCATTAAAAGGTGAGGAGAATCTGAAATCTTCTTTCAGCCCCATGAGCGTTCTTGTAATTATTTGTACGATCAATATTAAACCAATTTCAGTGACATTTGCATGTGTGTTCAGCAACAAGTTGTGGCATATTCTTTATCTAATGATTCTAATAACATTTGCAGGGAAAAGACCCTGCCTGGATGTTCTATAAACAGAATTGAACTTTGTACTGTTTATTCACACTCTCATATAGAATTTTAGCTTTTCATTAAAAATATACATATGAAGGGTACAGAAAGATCAGAAATGTTTACTGTTCTCTATGAATTCTTACATTTAGCTAACGCTGGGTAAATTAGGAAATCTAATGGAATTATTTGCACAATTTCAGGCAAAAAGATTTAGGGGACTGATTTTAAAATCAATGGTTTTTCCTGAGGCCCTGTCAACCAGAGGTCATGTGACCAGTGCAACAATTGCCCACTCCCCCATAGCAGATCTGAGCCTGGATTCAACCAGCCACCACCCTGAGCCTTTGATACATACAAAGGACATGATCTACATCTCTGGCCAGTTCCCCCCCCCCCCCCCCTCAAACGTGCATGCAAATTTGCTATGCAAATTGTGACTTTCTCTTACTAGCTATTTGCATGGGACTGCCCGCCCCTGCTTAACATGACAGTAGGATTCAATAAATAAGATTTACTTGGCCAACTTACAGTATTGCTTAACATGCATATTAAAAAACAAGGAACTATCTGACAAAAATGTTTCAATGAAAGAAAACAGTGCCATACCATTTTTCAAGGCATCCGCATTCATTGTTTTATTTTCCCAGAACACAAAAGCTCACAGCTTCAATTTTCATACAAAACCCCTATATCTTTTATTTTATCTCTGTCTCTGACTTTTTTGTTGCCATGTCAGAGCTCTCTTTCTTTGTGTTTTTTGGAGGGGAGGAAGACACTTGCTGCTTCTTTTACCGGCTTCTAAAGACAATGTTACCAACATTTTTCTCTGTAATCCAGCCGCATCTTCAGCACAACATATATTGATGTTCTCGCTGCAGACAACAAACCTAAAATCTGCTTTCAGAATATAAATCTTGAACACAATCCTCCATCCAATCACTCCAGAGTCTTTAAAGGTGTTGAGAATATGCTCCATGACTTGATAACTCAATCCTTAGGCTGGAGAGCCCATTTCCAAGCCAGGATGTGACCCAGAGGGATACACTCTCCTAGACAGAAGACGTTTTCTATCTCCTTTATATCGCTTCTCAGCATCTCACTCTGCAGATAATGAGAACACAAAGCTGGGTGACTTCTGAAAGTGAGATCTTCAGCTCAGTCAGTCCTAGTAATGGCTTAAAACAGAATATGTGAATTTCTATGGACACTTGGAGGATGGTCAGGTGGAGTGTACAGGACAGACTCAAATGTATGTAAAATGCAAACATGTCTTTGGACTGCATCATTCAGCGGCAAATAGAAAGTATAATATATTCACAGTGAGAAAATACATTGTGTTTTTTATGCCGAGCTTACCTTATAGCAAACCGCAAATACACCTGCCGAAGGATTTGTATTTCTGTCCATCTGCTCCTGTGATTTACATAGCACTATTACATAGCACAGCCTTGTCTGGCAAGGCAGTAGGCATAACTTTTTATGCTGCAGTTAAGTTACATTTGCAGGTCTTGGTCCTTCCCCGGCCTGTGACAAGGTAGTAAATGTTCAGATTAGTCCTTACAATATATCACTGCAGCCAGACTGCATAAAAAGTAATAAATATGATCTTCATATGCTCTTTAACTGGTTAGTGCTGCAGCAAGGTTTATAATACCGTGTGCTACAGCATTTTTAAAAGTTGGACCGCGGGCCTGCAGCTTTCTCAAACAACCCAGAGAAATGACTGTCCAGTGCTCTGTCAATCACCATCCCCTTCACCAGTTAATAATGTTTTTACTACATGGTTTACTATTATAAGGCAGTCCAAGCTTTTATTTTGAAGACTTTAAGAAATATGGTCCTCATTGGTAATTAAAATGGAACTAAACCTTACAATTAAAAACATTGGAATCAGGTCTTTTTTTTATTGCAGAAGAGACAAGCTAAGTCTCTTCTGCTATAAAACAAACTTACCTGCCTGTTCATAATCTTCTCTTAAATGTACAATAAGCTGTGCATGTGCAGCCCAGCGTGTGATCCTTGCATAGGGAATGAATGAAATTCTGTGCACATGTGCAGTAGTTATGTTATTTTGGCTGAGCCAAATAAAGATGACTGAAAATTCCAAACCTGGAAAAGGACTGGATGAAGATGTGGAATGAGCGAGGAGAGAATAGTTTAATTAAATATTGCGAACAGTCAGATAAGTATGTTTTATTGCAGATAGGACATAGCCTTTCCCTTCAGGAAAAAAGGACCTGACTGCTCACAAGTTTTGAATTGCAAGGTTTAAGGGACGAGCAAGGAAGTGTGCCAAAGATGGAGATTGGTATACTGTCTTTTCTGAAATGCATACTTGTTCATCTCAGTGGCTGATAGCCCCAAATATTCCTTATAACAAGTTTAATGTATGGGATGTTTGTTGAAAAAATATTTGAGCTTCTCTTGCTGAATTATCTGAAAATGCTGGTTCCCTGGCTGTCTTGAGCATCAATACTTTCTTATACCCTGAAGCATGCAACAAATCACTGACTCCTGATCTGCACGCTTATTTGGAGTCTATTGCATGCAGAGACCCAGGCAGCTATCATTTTATTAGAAGATGGTTATCATTGACAAGGCCTGCTTTTCTTTACTCTTGAAAGCTTTTACTTTATTACATTAAACTAAAACTGTTTATTAAAGTTTTGTGAACTATTAAAGCCAATGTGAAACGTAGAGAAGGCTTGGTAATGTTTTGGAGCTGTTTTGGTGCACCGGCCATGGGTTGCTTTGAATGAGATAATATATACAAGGACATTCCAGAGTAAAACCTACGGAGTGAGAAATATCTCAGCTCATGGACCCAAAAACACGGCTGAAAGCAAACAGGAATGGCTCAGAACACCACACTGGACCATCGTGAAATGTTTGCAGTGTATTGAATCTTCTGGAATATCTATGGAAAGAACTGAAAATTGCATGCTGGATGAGGCCCCCTTTAAACCTGACACAGCTGGAGAAGTTTGCTCTGGAAGAGTTGGCCAAATCACTTGGTGACAGGTGCAGGAGTTTTTTTTTTGAGAGCTACAGGAATTGCTTGTTGGCAGTGATTGCCTCTAGAGGTTGGTCATTTTGGGTTAAGGGCCCTATCAATTTTGCCCATGCCAGTTTTAATGTGCTAATATTTGAAACATTCTGCTGAATCTCCTCCTGTATCACTGTCTGTATTAGTCTGTCATTTGCAAGCCCTATTTATTGTACAGCGCTGCGTAATATGTTGGCGCTATATAAATCCTGTTTATTAATAATAATAATAATAATAATTAAAACTCCAATGTAATGTAATGTAATCCTTACTTATGATAGAAAGTAAAAAGAAAATGCAACAAAATTAAAATTTATTATCTTCCCATACAATTATCACTGGAACCCGCATTGGCAAGTTTCTTATTGTTTTTACTGTAAAAGTTTGGATTTTCCTCAACATTCTGGTCAGTTTTGACTTTAGAAATACTTTAGTTTTATACAGTTTAATACCCAAGTCCCCTGGTACAATAAAATTATGATATGCAGTAACCCATTGCAATATATAGTATTTCCTCTTTCAGCAGTATAACTCTGCACTCTTAAAAGCCAATCTCTTATTAGTTGTGACAAATTACAGCACTTCGCTAGTCTTTTTATTAGGTGCAGTACAAGTTGTTCTTGTAAATTTTGTTCAGAACGGCAGACACTGTAAATGTTTTTCAGGGATAAATATAGCAAGCCATGTCTTCATAAAGATGGCACAGAAAAGGGTTGAACATCACATTGCATACCACCTTAGAACATTGCCTAAGGCATTGCTTGTCCCCTCTCTGCACCCTGGTCACTACTGTCCCAAGCAATTACAGTAAATTGAGGACACAGTCCATTACAGCAATTTCTGATATCAGTGTATGAGTGACTGTCAACAGTTCAATGCATTGGGATCTCATATACAAGCTGCAACCAATGAGGCTGAGCACCAAACTTTTGGATCAATCAAAAAAATATGGAGGTATCAATAAAATGTCAAGGTGAATGATGCCCGTGTTGATGTTTCCAAAACAAAGCTTATTAGTCTCTGGATGTGGTGGCTGCATTTATTTTTATGTTTGAGGCTTTTGGTTTTGGTTTCTCATCCTGTAACACCCTAGGATGGAAAGTGTTTTAGGACTACTGAACAAGGATCTGTGCATTTGTTAGGATCAAAGATGGTCATGTGGGTCAGGGGGGCATAACATCAGCCCCTTATGTAGGCACTAATTACAGTCTACAACCTAGACATGCAAGAAAGCTGCAAGTGCAAAGCAGTAATGGAGCATGGCTGGGTAAGTACACATATTCGCATGGTTATGTGCTGAGACTGTCTTTGCCTTTAGGGCTAATTTATACGGATGTATGTTGGTGCATATTAGTGCATGCTTTTACCCTAGCTGGTACTCCCTGCAAGTGCTATCCCAACCCAAGCCTTCCCTTATGAAATTTGGGTTGAGGTTGGGCTTACAAAGTGTGCAACCTAGGGTTAAAATAGACACGTTAACACACCAGAATGCATTGGCGTAAAATATTACTGCAGTGGCCACTCTTGGTATCTTTAAAACAGAACCAGGTAAAAACCTAGGTAATATTTCTGCAATGCATGATATTGGGCTGGATATTGCACATTTTTCAAGTTGAGTGGAGTTTCCCTTTAGGCTGGGAAGAAGAAGAAGAGAAGAAGTGGGTTTCTGGAGCTGTGCAGATGGAAAATGAGCCGTCCACCCTATAATCACACCCACGCAGATCTCACAACCCCTGTACTCCGCTTCAGAGGCACTGGAGCATTCGTCTGCAGGTGTACAAATGACAAACTGCGCAAGTTGTTTTTAGTCTGAATCTTTATTATAATTAGGAGGCATTAGTCACACTGAATCATAAATGAAAGTTCTCTAGCCTAGAACAGCGTGCGCAGCGTTCTTAGAAATACAAAGAACAGTGTTTTTAAATAGAAAATACACAATTGACAACCCAAAAGGCAATAATGAAACGTTTTGTCAGTACTTCTAAAACCTCACAGTAAATTCATCTCACAGGTTATTATCTGGAATAAAAGAAAGCAACATCGGAGATGCTTTATAAAGGCATGAGTGCAACCTCCTCTTCTGCAAATGTCAGTCCCCAAGCTGTTATGGTGGCTTTCTTAGAGTTATCAGCCAGGAATAGAAAAGGACTTCTGACTTTTCTCCAACTTTACTGATCTCCATACATGTATATAAAAGTAATAAAGAGTTGTTATGATTGCCAGGTAATAGCATTTTCAGCAGGAGATAATTAATGGCAATGCCATATTTATTTCACTAGAGTGCATAAACAACTAGAATTGATAGGCACGGGCAACCTGGATACTAAATGTGTTCCTCAGCTTTTTTGTACCATAAATCCAAGTTTCTGGGGGCCAACCCAGTCAGGACATGGCAATAAAAATTTCACTCATCCAATATAACAAAAATGTATGAGTAGTTGTCTCTTTCACAGACATGTTCATAAAATAGCTTTGCTGCTTTGTAAGTCACTAACCCAGGTATACAAATTACAAGTTCCAATGTAACTGGCTGCATGGAGTACTTCCAAAAAATATTCACACTCTCTGAATGTTTAATATTTGATCATGATAAAACATTTAATCACAACATACATTATTGTTTCACTTATTAAAAGAAATTGAGTTTTCAATGACAACAAATCATCGTAAAATGATTTAAATTGCAGTGAAATACATATTTTGTCCTGTTAAAAAAGCAGGTCTTCTCTCGATGTTCATTATTTCCTACAAAATGTCCTTGCATTTTAACTGTATCCATTGGATTTCAATCTCTTAGAGTGTAAGATCTTCTGGGCAGGGTCCTCTCCTCCTCCTGTGTCACTGTCTGTATCTGTCTCTCATTTGCAACCTCTATTTAATGTACAGCGCTGCGTAATATGTTGGCGCTTTATAAATACTGATTAATAATAGTAATACATTATCCCCTTCCCCTCACTTGCCTTCTTGGGGCTTCTGCATCTCTATAATCAGCTACCACCACCACACCTCACACTGAGGATGGTACATTTTACAATGATCTTGCAGCTGACTGAATTTTCACACAGATTCTTTCAAACTTTAAGAAAATACGAGTATAATTTGAAAAGTTGGTTTACGCACATTCTCTCCAGGCTATGTGATTTCTGAATCTGAAAATTTTTTATAGGTTTCTGGACTGTTTTTGTTGCATGGTCACTTACCTTTGATGGTACACTAGTTCTCTACAGATTTATAGCTGTGCCAATTTCTTCCATGTTGTTATATTTAACTGTACTCCGTGGGATTTTTACTGATTTCAAAATGATCTTCTTTCCATACACAGAATTAGGCTTTTCAACAACCTTTTTATGGATTGTTCATTGTTTGTCTTGATGGCATAGATTAAGCCATGATGCTGACTCACCAGAACAAGGACCTTTCATATACACGTGTATTTATACTTCAATCACCTAAAACCCCTTGATCTCTCCTTCTCTAACTATGTGACTCTGGAAAAGATTTTGCTGCATCAGTGATGGTTTAGGTGTATTATATCAAAGGCAGTATTTACTTATGTAATTATTTTGCGTTTTTTCATTGCAATTAATTTAATTTACTTTACTTTTCAGAGGTGTATTTTCACTTTACCATAAAAGAGTTTATGCCTGATGACTCACATCAAACAACACACTTTCAAGTTATTTAATGGTCTGAAAAAAAAAAAAAAAACGAAGACTTCCAAGGGTGGAAATCATTTTTCAGGCACCATATATGTTCCATGTAAGTAGTAAAGATGGAGGAGAACCATAATCACCAGGTAACTAAAAAACTTAAGTTAGTATAAAGGACTAAGTTGCTCTTTGATATGTGCAGACTGGGCATATCATAGCTCGCCAAATATGTGCAGGTAGATTTGGTCCACCTGCTGAGAAGCCTGCAGTTTGTGAATAACACAAATCTATATTTATGGAGTGAGCCATTATTGTCATTCAGGGGGACAACCTGCTATCTTAGTATTATAGGGGCATTCTGCACAAAATACAAACTCTTAGGTTTTATGCACATTTACTTGGATTTTCCACCACACCTAATAACTTATTTTCATTTATTATATTTTCCGGAACAATTTAACACAATGCATTTGATACAAATCCTTCCTAGAAACAGATGTTGTAGCAGGTATTGTTTTCTATGTCTACAGTCAACATAACGGCAGCCATACAATAGTGTAATAAGTCTAATGAACATGAAATAAAAAACAGGGCATTCTTGTTAGGATTTGATTCAATGATCGAATATTGGTTGGGAATTCTCATTCTTTGGTAAATCAAGACCACTTCAGTTCTAATGTAATTCAGATCGCTGATCAGCTGGTGGTTGTTAGAGAATGCTCCCCATGGAATTACATTAGAACCTCTTGACCAGTGCATGACAAGTTAAGATCAGACAGAGCATTTCCTTGCTCAATAGTTTAAGGCATAGACAGAGCATTTCCAATACCACAATAGAACAATATTACCAACAGCAAGTAAGGCAGACCATGTAATCTGATGGCCAATATGTAAGCACGTAAAACACAGAATCATTTGTTCTACAAAGTGCAATACAATCAGCAAGAGGAAAAAAAAAATAACTATTCTGCTTAAGTGTAACCTTGTGCCACTGTGTATACTTTAACATTCACCATCTTAGGCTCAAAGTAAGAACAAAAAGCCAACACCCAGAAGTTATAAAAAAAAAAAATAAAAAAAAAAGGAAACAAAACCTTTATCAAGGATACCAGTGAGACAAATGTGCTATATGTGCTGTATCTACCCATACATACCTATAATAAAGTATGTCAGTTCTGCGGTCAACTTGTATTATAATATATCTTGATCCTTCTGCAATATATGCTGGGGAAATGGTTTTGCGGTTCATGTGCTTACATACTGTACATACCAAGAACCTAGGAATTGCCTCTGTAAGTTTAACTATTTTAAAGTTTTTTCTATTACTGATTGTGCAGCTCTGCATTTTCTAACAGGTAGACCAGGTAAACTGACCTTTTATAAAAGATACTCCTAAAATATTTTGAGTGTTGTCTGGAAATAAATTTGAAATGTTTTCAGTGACATGTGATGACCTAACCCAGCAGACCAAGGAGACCTAGTAAACATAGCGCAGTAGCTCATTGGAAGTAAAAAAAATTGCAAACACTTTAAACATTATCAAATTGCATGTTTAAAGAAAGTGGCCTGAATTGTTTAAAGGCTACCATTACATCTCCTAAAATGTTTTAAAATACTTAAAATACATCTCTTAAAATACTGAAAATACTAGTTTTGTCTATCCATCAGTGTCACAGAACAAGTCTGCAGTTTAGAAAAGTAAAAAAAAAAAGGTTTTTGTAGCAGGTTTTAAAGGAATTCAAGAGCACTAATGAGATAGCATAAACATACCACTATACAGGATAGACATAGCGACTTTAAACTACTATTTAAAAATGGTTTCTTCCTTTCTAAATCAGAAGTACACATATCACATTATGGATGTTCACCTCTAGTCACCAAGGTTCAAGATCTACACATATTTTTAGTATTTCTCTAACAGACAGCAACAGACCTGTATGTGACCATTGAGGACTGGTATTGGACACTCCTGTATTAGATCTACATTTCAGGTTTGCCATGTGGCATTATTTCGTTTTAATAAGGACATACAATGGTACAATCTGTAAGATAAACCATTGTTTTAGAAGTTCCAAATCATCATTTTCTTAAAAAACAAAAAAACATACAACCTTTGTATATTTCTCAGATTGAATTACCCCTTAAGCTGCGTACACACTGCCAATTTTTGTGAAAGATCCTTTCCAACGACAAGGGAGTGCACGATGCATGAATGGTGCTGTACATACAGCACCGTTCATGCTCTATGGAGAGGGGAGGGGAAGAGCGACGGAGCGGCACCCTGCTGCGCGCTCTCCCCTTCCCTTTCATTAGGATCGGCTGTCGTCCATCGTCCGTGGATCCGACAGGTCGGTCGTCCGGACGATGGACGACACCGACTGTACACACGGCCGATGCCGAGTATCGGGCGATAAAAATCTGACGTGTGTATGTAGCTTTAGTCTGAAAGCATTTGAACAGGGAAGAGAATGGAGTCAGCCGAAATTAGATCTGGCATGCAGGCATAATTAATATATTAGTTGGAATTAAGGAGCGGTTATATACCAGCCTCTGGCGATAGGTACCCTAGACTGGACAGTTAGGTAATTTTATGCCATGCCATCATGCACCAAATTTATGGAGCAGACACAACCCGTTGATCGATATATACCTGTCCAGGATGAAAATTTAGACTACAAAAAATGGCTTTTCTGACATTCACAGATTTGCTTTTACTATTTTGTAATTAAATTTAAAATGACCCAGAATATTATCTGTGGGACTAATTGGCTGGATCTGTCTGTGTACATAGAATAAAAGCAGCATAGCAGTGCACATCATAGAGATGTATGTATAAATTGTTATGCTTTTTCTTTACAAACTTCTTGCATTGGTACAGGCTGCAAAAGTTTTTTTTTTTTTTTTCATACCTCCTCCTAGAGGTCTAATCTGCTGTTAACACAGAAGACTGAAAACACACGTAAAGGGAGAACTTATTTATTATTAAAGCGTAAATGTCTTATACAAAAAAAAAATGAAAGCGCAGGATCCCTCTGAAGGTTACATATGTCTGCTTGCTCTAACAAAGATTTGTCATTTATTCTAGTCAAAATGTACATAAGTTTACTGTGAACAGAATACGGCAGTACAATCCTGCCTTATAAACACACATAGGAAAACAGGTCTTTAAATAAATACAACAGCAAAAAATTTAAGAGAAAGAAAACACATTTCTGTTACACTCAGATAGGAGACCGATATAAAGTGTGCTGTATTTTGTCTGATTAGGTTATTAAACATTATATTTTGCCTGTTGGCCAAACTCAAATATCAAGCAGCTATTATAGACTTAAAATACTAAATTCATACTTAAAGGGCCACACAACTGCGTGGCATGGCACCATGTGTGCACTGTAGTGCTATTTTATTGCACAAGGTACATGGGCAGCACATTAACAAAAAGGAGGAAAATTATCGCCCTTATGGTAATGTGCATTATTGCCCATTGCATGGATACAACACAAATGGGCCCTATGCCAGCTCTAGCTTGGGCACTAGACCACTTTTTTCTTTTTAATAAAAATACGTACCTTTTTGCAGTTGCCTTTGATCCATTCATGTGATGCAGAGTCCTTTTTCCTCATTTAGATAGTGGACAAGTCCTGAATCGGAAATAGGACGGAGTCATTCACTGCACCTTTTGCCTGTGTTGGGACTGGTAGCACTGAGCACAGCAATGCATCTGTAGTGGATAGTAAGCATTTCTTTTTTTAGGACCACTGGACAATATTTTAATTTTTTCTAGAAGCTGGAGTTCAGGTTTAAGCTAGCCTATGTTTTTTTTCCATAGGGGCCCTTATATTCAGCAAGGACTGCCATGGAGGTTTCAATGCAACAGACACATGGCTGAAAATAAGTCATCAGTAAATATAATACACACACGTAGCTTAGTGAATTTGGTCATTTAAACTAAAATTTGGCCAATTTATTAGGAACTAATGGCATTGTTTAGGCTTGTAGGATTGCAGGTGTAAATTGTCAAATTGTGTGAATATTAGTAACCAGCTTTGCAGATTGGAGTATGAGAACTAAAATCTAATTTGTTACAACAGAGATTGCAGGCATCATCTGTTGTTTTCATGCAAAGTCCTCCTTCACCTATATATTTACACTGGTTTCTATTAATGTAATCTGGGGCTACATCACCATCAAAAAATAGCAAAGGACATTTTGTCAGTGATGGGTACACACTTTAACTCAGCAGCAGTGAATGTGGGTGACGATAGTCTGAACAACTTTTCACTTATTTTCATCTTGCTGCATTTAAAGTTTGTACTTGCTATTATTAGACATTTTTCCCCAATATAGAAGAACTAATGACCTGAGTAGGGAAGTGATGTCACTAAAAAATGGATAAATTAATGGCAACTTCAGCTCAAAGAATGGCTGCTTCTCCTAAGTATAGGTAACAGATAAAGAGGCAATTCTACTAAATGTTTGCTAGATTCTGCCATGGAAAACAGAGAATACAGCTAAGGCCAAAAGATGGCAACACTAACTAAATCATGCAGAGAATATGGGTGTATAGCCCAACTCTAATGGGTCAGTCCATTCAAAAATATTCCAGTTTTGTGCATATACTGGCAGTTATCATTCACCAAATTCATTTACCTCTTAGGGATCCCAGGGAAGAGATCTCTGTAGATAAGTTCCCAATTAATTCAACCTTGAATGGAGAATGAATATTCCTGTGACTTTCCAGTAATTTACTATTCAGGGCAAAGTGGCAGCGCATCCTGATAGCTTACTCATGGAAAGTATACTTACTCAACTGTTCTCTCTGCTGCATTAGGAGCATTACATCATAGGGGTCCAAAAATGTCAGACCAGTATACTGTATTGTAAGGGGATTGCTGTCATCCATCCACGTAACCTCCAATACCAGTTCATCAATATAAACACAGATGGCAGAAAGGTGGTAAGCAAGTATTACAGGCAGGAAGGCTATCAGAAGGCATGGTCACTTTGCAATGAATGGGCAAGTGACAGTGTTTTTTTATGTTTTTTTTTTTTTAACCCCAACACAAGTGATAAGGTGCACATATTACCAAAACTAAGATGTATATGTGCATTTCCATTCATTCATAAATGCACCCTACACACATATACAGTGCACTGCAACACAGATGTCAATGTGGAATGCAAGGAAGATTTTTCACATATTAAGAGCCTAAACTTTAATGGGCAGATCAAACCAAAAAGTCCATAATACCCAAAAATAATACATTAATCCACCTGTGTCATGGTGAATAATTCCTTTAAAAGGAGATCACACTGCTACACACCCGAGGCATTTATATTGGTCCTAAGATTTGCTGTGTCAAAGGAACATTTGGAAATGTTATTTGTGCCGGAACAGTACCCTGAAAAATGCTCCCTATTTGGATTTTTCCTAAAAAAAAAAAAAAAAAAAAAAAGGCGGAGCCCTCCCTGGTATATGAGTGTGTATAGATACTCCTGTGCTTACAACCTCAGAGCTGAAAATCTGCAGTGTGGGATCATAAAGGACACTGCTGCCTTTCTTGCTAGTCATAGTAGATTTGAAGTGAGATTTGATGGTTTTAGGAGGCTTTTACATAAGGGAGCAAAACCCTGCCTTTAAAGGTTAGCAACCTCCACGCATAAAAACCCAGGTATGGTTATCTAGAAATAGGGTAAAGATCAGCTATAGGGAAACCACAGGCAATACTGGTGACTAGTCCTGCCTTTTTTTGGGCACAGCTTCCAAAGTTTAGTATTCATGCATACCAGAACTGTCAACCTTGAATGGACTGAGCATTAAACCGTGCGTTGGCCAGCTGAAAATGAAATATATTCAATACAGTAGCCTTCACACTATCACATATTTTGTATTATCACCTAACTTACCATACCATAGACACCAATTTCAATCTTACCAACCTTTTTTTAATCATCCTTACACCATAAAACGTTGCACATAGCAGCCTGCTACAAAGATCAATTCACTGCAAATTTTGAACAAACATTTTTTCATGAGTAGAAATAACAAAATCACTCAAGTTCTTGAAAACAGTTCAGGTAAATTGTAGGATTCACAGCTAGTGAAAAACAAAGACAATATAAACAGCATTTTAGGAGAAGCAACTGTAACAGCTGTACTTCCAGGGTAGAACCAACACATTTGTTTTCCAGGAAAGATTAGCAAATCTTATCTACTGCCAAAAAATAAACAAAAAAGGAGATTTGGCTTTACTTTAATATAATGACTGCTTTAACCACTGTGAGATGGAGTTAGATATTGCTAAAGCAATGAGAAATCAAATATAAATCCATTTCAAAAGCTGGGAAGAAAACACATGGGAAAACACATTTGTGTTGGAATCTGTTGAGAATAACCTTCCCTGTGCTTGACAATGCTGCTGTTTATTGGCTGAGCACAGGGCATTGTAACAGCAGAGGGAAACTAATTCACAATAAGCAAATAACTAGGGGTCATTAAAGCCAGCAGCCATCTATTTAGATTTCAGTTTAGAACGGTGACAAAGCTTCAAAATGATCAAGGTGTTAATGCTGCGGCCACGCAGCGGCGGTGCATTCTAGCGTGGGTAAATTGAGCTGGCGAGTCCAGGTTAGTGGTATAGTCTGGAAGGCTTCAGTTTCTTCTGCTCTTCTCGGTGCTTCTGTCTCTTTCTCTTGCTGCTGTCTTTGTGTCCTGGGAAAAAATGGTCAATAAACAACTGTTGCAGGTCACATGGTTTGTGTTATACATAAAACATTATGGAACTGTGCTTTTGTTGCTTACCATCATAATCTATATACACTATATGCCCATTTATTGGGCAAAGCATTTCAGTCCTAAAGGGACTGATTTAAAAAAACTTTCGAAGACTGCAGAAGATACACTATTATGGGGGGACCTGGGTTATCCAGCAAACCTGGAAAGGATTACTTCTAACTCATTTGCTAATAGTTTGCAAATGTTTTTAATCTTGGATGAAATCCTCTCCAAATTTGCTGGATCCCCCGTTATAGTCTATACTCTTCAGTCTTGGGGAGCTTTAATAAATCAGGCCCAATGTGTCAATAACTGCATAACTGTTTAAAATCCCCCACCCATTGAAACCCCGGTGATTTATTTTAAAGCTGAACTCCAAGAAGTTAGCAGTGCAACACTGCACTTAGACTGTGCAGAAAGCAGAGGTATAGGAGGTATCCAATAGGTTCACCCACTATAGGAAAAAAAACAAACAGAGGAAAATACTAGACCAGTCACTAGTGTACAAGAAGAGTGAGCAGGAGTGATTGGTCTTTTTAGAAGAAGCTCCAGAAGTTTTACTCTTGATTACTGCACAGATCTGAAAGAAATACACAAAGTACATCATGATCTAAGTAAGCATACACACGGCTGCTGCATTTAGACAATAATGTGTATCCTGGAGTTAAGCTTTAAAGTCAATTTTGTTTCTTCAGGTAAAGTAAATATATTCTTTTATATGTGTAAGGAGCAGATTCGTGATACAGCTTTCCCATAATGTTGGGATTCATATTTGAGGAGCAAAACAGGAGAGCTGTGGGGACTTGCATAGTCAGTAATTTTGCTTATTCTGTGGCTTCATCTAATGTTCTGCTTAAATTGCTAAATATCCAGATCCTACAGACATCATCACAATTTTCTAAAGCCAACATACTAGCAGGGTGGGTCTAACCAAACATAGATTCCAGGTTTATCAATGCTGAACAGGTAGAATTCTCCACCAAATTCTTTCAGGTGCAGCAAAAACTCTAAATAAAAATATGACACCCAATGTTACATGTCAGTAGGGAGATCTCAATCAGGGGGTATCAGAAAGATAAAAAGGCTTTGTATAAACCAGGCCTCTAAAGAATCCCAATATAGAAATATTGGGGCTGGGAAGGCAGCATCTTTTTCCACAGTAGAGGCTGCCTTTTAAGACATCCGGTGGAGTTCATGTGCAATTTGGGTTTTTTTTTTCTTAGCCTGTCAAGTAGAGTACTACAAATACGTACTGAGCTCGCCATTAAGGTTCACCTAATGCAGCAGTGTTCTCATGGTGTAGCAACTATACTGCATTGCTCCTGAATTCAGGGATAAGTTGGCACTCTCCTTGTGCTCCTCTCCTTGAACTATAGTGGGATAAAAAGGATTTTGCAGGGGGCATGGATATCAGCATCACCACTGTAATTCTAAAGCCTTTAGCATGACAACCAGCACATGGCCACACCTAGTCCTGTGTAAGCTACTCAGAAATGACAGCAGTGCCACTAAATCACTACTTCTGTTAGCTGCAGTGTCTGGGCATATAAAGGAGGATTTGGCTCTCATCAGACTCTCATATGGGTACTTTGCGATATACCCTAGGGACTAAAGCTGCGTACACACTTGCAATTTTTGTCGTTGGAAAGGATCTTTCACGATCCTTTCCAACGACAAGGGGCTGCAAGATGCATGAACGATGCTGTACATACAGCACCGTTCATGCTCTAAGGAGAGGGGAGGTGGAGAGGGACGGAGCGGCTCCCTGCTGCGCGCTCTCCCCTTCCCTTTCATTACGATCGGCTGTCGTCCATGGATCCGGCAGGTCGGTCGTCCGGACGATGGACGACACCGACTGTACACACGGAAGAAAAAATCTGCCGTGTGTACGTAGCTTAACTCAAAACACAAATGCAGATAAGAGCCTGACTTCAGGCAATCAGCAGTTTTAAAATGAAGTCAGCAATGGTAGTCTTTGTATCTTTCTCATTCTTAGGTCCGCACTGACAATTTGTGGCATTGACTTTTTAGAAAATGAATGTATGTGAAATATGCCTGATGTTTACCACCATAGCTGAAATAAACAGTGGAAAAGAGTAAAGGTGGCATGTCAGGGCAGATAAAAGACAAATGCAGAACACATACAGCACAGAAAGTCCGCTTCAACCTGCCTACAGAGCCCAAACAACATTCATATTCAAAGAGGGGGGATTAAATACATCTCTTGGGGCAAATTATTTTTGTTGAAATGGCAGTGATGTGTAGAATCCTTTAGGATCATCTATAGTTATCATGAAGACAATGACCAATAGCTGTAAAATCATTCTGGTTACTGTCCATCTTCCAGCACCTTGAGCTTATTTATCAAATAATTACCATTTTTAAGGCTTACTTTGTTGTTGCTACAAAGCATTAATGTGCAGCAGCTGATATCACTTAGATATAAGCTCTTTGATTATACTAGCAGGGGTTGTACAGACTGCTTCACATCAGAATTTTACTTGCTTAATTCTTTTCAAAGTAATGGCCTTATTTTGGTTGGGAATTTTATAGAAATTTGAACATATATCAGTTAGCTTTTAATATCAAGCAGTAAAAATCTACTCCACTTTCATATTACACTAAAAAAAAGGAAAAAAAGCCATGCAGAGAAAATTACTGATATAGGAAAAAAGAAAAAGCAGTATGGTGATGTCAGGAATTATGGTAGTTAGTGCTGGAGTTACAGATAAAAAGGAAACATCTTCATGCAGTTCTTTGTAAATGGTAGTTGTACCTGTTGTACCAAAACTTAGGCTAAGTTCATATGGATGTCTGAGGAACATCTTAAAAAACACATTGTGGATGTTAATCCTGCATTTGATTGCAATGGTTGTTTGACATTCAACGTCAATACATTAATGCAACATTCACATGATGACTGCATTGCTGAATGTCATTCTGAATGCTTTACTGCAAACCCATTATATGATGACTGATTGACACCATCTAGGGTTTTTCACACATAAACACCAGGAAATTATAATTTTTACCATCCATGTGAACCTATACTAAAGCATCCACAATTCTTCATAAATTTTATTTATTCAGATGTTTTTACTAATTCCAGGGAGGATTATTTGCACATCAAAATAACCCCTCAAGCTACATAATACCTGCCCAGATCACATTATAGGGGGGCTGCATCAAGATGGAACCGGGGGTAATGTGTAAGAAGCATAGACTCATACTCAAGGTTCTGACTAAAAACATGATATGTCGTTGCCACCGTAAACCTACATTACAGCACCCATCTCCAAAGTCCAGTTTGACTTCGTATGACACTTGAATTGCTGCCTAGGTTTCCCAGTTTTGTTACTACTAAGACATGCTTTCTGCTTTCCGTACAAAATATGTGTTTTGGCTGGTAGCAGTACAGCCTGTTTAGACATTTTATGGACACCAGTTCATATATGTTCCAACCAAATCTGTACCTTTCTTTTGTAAAGTGTGCTGTAGGTCACTCCTGAGACCTGTCTCCCTACTCCTACCTCTGGCCAGGCATCAAACATTCCCCACTTATATGGGACCAACAGATGGAGAAAATAATGTTTTTAAAAACCAAGACTTAAAAGTACACCGGTTGTGAAATCAAATGGTTTCCACTGCTGACCTCTCTTAAAAAAAAGACTAGCTGGCTCTCCTGCTGGTCCCCTGGTTTCCGAGCCTATTGAGTTACTAAAATTTTAATAGAGCCAAGTGGGCATGTTGGAGAAAAGACAATAGCCAGTAGCTGCCAAATTGCTCTGGGTGAGTGATTGACAGTACTGAAACCAAAAAGATGACTGGATGTCAGACAACCAGCATATTGGGAAGTAGTAATTAGCACTGTCAGCTTTTATGTATCTTGTAAGTGACTGTATTGGCTCATACTTAACGGAATGACCAAAGATTTTAGTAATAGAGCTTTTAATATTGCAAATTTTGCTTTAAGAGTATCATATTTACACCTTTCTTATTTCACATTAATGCATAATACATGCATTCAGTTTTATCAATTGACTTTTTTCTCCTCCAAGAATGTCCACATACCGAATACAACTTACATATTCCATACTCCTTCAATGGCTATTTCAAGCACAATATGCGTAACATTTTGTGCTGGGAGCTACACAGTAAAGACTTCACCAATCCATCAAGCTTGTGATGTTCTACTACAACTGGGAACATCACCTGCCTCTGAACAAGAACACCATTTCTTTATGATTTATATTTAATTCCTCTAATAGAAAATTAGTTGGCCTCAAAGCTACATTAGGAAATGCAAAAATCAGGTTTGATTCTACTACTCTTTGCAGAAGTGAGCCAGAAACTTGTGATATATAAATATTAAGGTAGATTATACATTATATTATACGTCACACCCTGTTTACTGTGCAAATGTCAGCATGGAGTGATGGACAGCTCAGCAGGGCATGACATTCAACAAGCAATCTACACTATTTCCAGGCAGAACTTCAGCAGTGGAACGCAGCTGGTGTATACAATTATTTTGCTGCAACAAGCAGTAATAAAACTGAATGTCGTTTTATTATCATTAAATATCTTGTAAACTCAATGAAAGGAAATTTCCAATTAAAATAAACTTCTGTTTTACAAAGCAGAGGATATAAGTTTAAATGTAAATCATAAAACTGCTGAGGTAGGATCAAACCACAGACATTGTAGCATGGTGGTCTATAACATAAAATGTCCCAGTTTATGAGGTTTCAGTAGGAGAAAGAGTGGAATAAAGCAGTACAAGGATTTCATTTTAACATGCTAATCCCTTTAAAGGACCAATAACCCTTAAAGGCAAGATAATCTGCATACAAAAACTGCTTAAGTTTGCTTAAAGATGCATTATTAATAATTTAGGGCAAACTGATAGAGCCTCATGCATACTCACTTTTGCCACTCTCAGAGAAATGGCTTCCTTGAGCAATGAGCAATTTGTGACTCTCAGGTGAGTTTAATGGACACTAATGATAAGAGTGTTATCTGTAAGAGTGCCATTCTAAAGCTACATACACACTTCCAATTATTATCGTTGGAAAACGAACGACGAACGTTCATGCACGATATATATGAACGATCGTATAGCACCGATCCTGCACATAGAGTTAACGACACGATCGTTCGTAGATATTGTACACACAATAGATACGATCGTTTGAGCGATAGAGGAACTATGTGCACGACAGGAAAGTGAACGGACGTTCGTTCATCACGCATGCTCTGAACATGGACGATCAACGAACGACCGTACACACGAACGATGTTCAACGATCGTCGCCCAATCCGATCCGTCGGTCCGGTCGTTCGTTTCCAGCGACTTTCCTCGTTCGTCGGCGTCGTTGGTTACTTTTTTACGAACGATTTTTTGCCCAATCGATCGTTCGTCGTTCGATTGGAACGATAAAAATTGGAAGTGTGTACGCACCTTTACCTTACACCAGCAATGTAAGAGGCATACTTCCAATTGATAACACTAATGTAGTGTAAACTGTGGATATAATAATTATGGTAGAGGTCCCCTTAAAGACCTGAAAGCTGTTCCCCCCCTGTTAAAAAGGTCCATAAACATTGCCCTATACCAATGTTGCTTGAACATATGTCCAAACAAACTAAAAGCTGGTAGGAAACCTCAACATTTTGGTGATGGAATATGGGTGGGAACTATGCAGGGGTAAAATAGGGGGGTTTGTAACCCAAGCTTCCAGCACATAATTCTAGTCACCCAAATTGCAGGCCTAGATAAGATAGATAAGGGCCTGAATAGAATAATACAGGGAAATCCATGGTTGTTTTTTAAATGTTAAATTATTGCATAACCCCCACAACTCTACAGAGATGTGTTGTTTTGGTAAAAAAAATAAATCATTGTTGAATTATAAAACAGCCCTTTACTGTATTGTAAGGAAACTATAAAGACTCTGACTTCAAGCAGCTGCATGCATATTATTACTAATATGTGCATATAATTATGAGTTCTGCACAGCTTTTAGAACGTTTCTTGTGCTGAATTTAGAGCATTCAAAAATTGTAAAACAATTGTAAAAGAACATTGCAAAAGCTTTTCAAAATGTAATCTGTGGTAAATGGCTTTGATGAAGGGAGAGCATGATAAAAGGTAATATGAGTGGGTGGAGGTGGACTAGCAAAAACTCTCTTTAAGGAAACTTGTGCTGAATAAAATATGTCTATGTTCATTGCTGACCTTCTGAAAATGTCTGGCCATGAACTTACTGATTTTTACCTTACCGATTTAAAACAAGCAGGGCAAAATCAAAGCTAGGATACTTATTCTGAATGCTTGATGGTGATTCAGAAAATATTAACATTACAGGACCAGCATATGAGCCATGAACTATTATTATTTGTAAAAGCATAGGTATGCAATGGCAGCTTACATTATCCAAGTAAAGATTTACTTTCTACTTGTCACCTATACAGCATGGTTTGTCCAAGCACAGTGTGTTGAAGGAATATTTAGAATACTGAATCTCCAAACCATTAGGTACAATGTCTTAGAAGTCTATTATTAGCTTTCACTGCAAAGATATGATCCACATTGTTGTTAACACTATGTAATATCTAAAGTATATATAAGCTTGAGAAGCAATTTTCAGGACTAACTAAACTCATTTTTACTTTTTACATTAGCCTTTTGATGGCCCGGACTATTTTAGCATGTTGATTACAACTTGATCTAAACAGGGCTTGGTTTCTGCATAGGATAGCAGGGCTGACAGTTGGGGCACACATCAACTGCAGATCATGTTGAGATCTGCTAAAAATACTTTTTTGTATGTAGGTAAAGTTTCAGATAGGAACTGGAAATGTTGTTGTTTTAGCAAGGTTTATGTTTTTGTTGTTGAAATATTGTACCTACAGCTCACCCCATCTACAGAAAGAAATGAACTATTAGCAAAGGACTGGCCAGTACACTGGAAGGGGGCAGCACAAAACAGTTGGTCTACGGAGGCACAAAAAATATATCCAGCCCTCATTTTAAAGTATACACTTGTCAGACTGAACATGAAAACCCCCTTGTATTTTACCATCTAAAATGCAAGGACTTCAGTAAAGTACAGCCTTATTTACATGTACATTGCTCTGCAATATGTTGGCGCTAAAGAAATACTGTTTAATAATATTAATATCTTACAAAGTTACCAGTGCTCTCACATAGAAAGCTGCTACTTTGTACATTGGTTTACTGTGATGTAACAATTAACTTGGCTAACCCTCATACATGGACCGTTGGTTATATTCTTGGTAACCTTCACGCAGAGAACCAAACATCTGTGTATGGGTAGCAGGTTCGATCAAAGCATGTGAGTTGTTCATTAAAAAATTATGTTTTCAGATTGTCTAAAATAAGAATGTATGTCTCTATATTGACACGGCACTAGAAAAGGACACCACTCTTTATAAAGCAGTGAATTTACCATTTACTATTCCTCCATGTGACAATGGCAGTAGGTAAAACTCCATCATAATAGCATCACATGCTTCGGCTATTTTTGCTAAGGTGTGTATGCTTGTTTATGAATAATAAGTGGTGTGAGTTGTACAAGTGTATTACATCAGTGAACAGCAGCATTTTCGTGTTTTTTCTGAAAGTGTTGTGCACTTGCTGGATTGGCTAATGTACACATTACTAAACTCCTCTTTATGCTGTTTTTGCACACCTGCTGAGTAAAGGTGAGATTCCCCAAAAGAGCCCGTACCCCTCTGTCTATCCTGCCCCTCTTCTTCGTCACTTATATAACTGTGACTGTGCCTGGACATAACAGGAGGGCGGTGGGTCCTGGAACTTCTGCTGCTTGATGATGGCAGAGCATTCTGTCCCCGACGTCTGCATTCCTCTGCAAGGGCCAACTCATCAGGTACACCTGGGAATATGGACAGATAAAAGGAAAGACTATATAAATACTAGACACTTAAATGGAATTCAAATGTAGTCAGATATAAACTGAGTAAATACAATGTGGATGACAGTCACAATAACTGTTTGAACAGGTGTTTGAAATGGTCAGATACAAAGCAAAATAATACTCAACCTTAAAAGTTCTAATTGCAAAGATGTCTTGATATTATTGCAGATAATTAGAAATTTAATTTTAACTAGACCTCTATGATTTACAAGCTCTTTACACCAGCATGATTAAAAAGGTGCTACAAAAGTCAAAAGCTTTGACTGTCCTATGAGAGCAATCCTGCACTGTAAAGTATGGGGATGGGGAGCATAAATAAATTAGTTTAAACAGAACAACAGGCTTCCAATTAAAAAAGTCAAACACAAGCCAGTAAAAAAAATCACAACCAGGGTAAAGTTATAAAGCTGTAAACACATCCAAACAAGAAGGGAGCAGATTGCGGTGTTGGCTTACTATGGGAGGTAAAATAGTGAATGGTGAGAGTTTTGCTACAGGATCCAGCAAAACAGCCTTAAAATAAAACTTCTTCTTTGTTACTTTCAAAACCTAACGACGTCAATGGCTATGTTAAAAAAAGACATTTCTAAAACTCTTCTGCTTTGAGAAAACTTTTGTTCCAAATTACCAGACATCATAAATTTAACGGCATTAAAATAAAAATAGTCAGGTTGTCAGCTGTTTTCAGGAGGAGTAAAGTTACAGACAAAACATAAACACAAGGTTCTTTATTTAGAATACTGATATCATAGTACAGCCTATTTCTTATCAGAGTGACTACATTTTAGCTTTTGACGTCCCTTGCCTGGTTTAAAGTTCTGCTCTTAAATTACATCTATTCCCATCACTTCATTAGACGTGCTGCTAATGAAAGGGTAATGGCTTATGAGAGACTGACTGGCTTATGAGAGTCTTCCTTACGGTGGCTGTAATGGGCCCTATAATAAGAGGCAATGCTAACAAATTTCCTGTGGTAATAAGTCATTTTCAAATATCTCTTGGGGACGATGGACAGACATGTGTTATACAATTACTAATGCAGCAAGGCACAGACTTTCACTTTAAAACAAAAAAAGCTCAAAGTACGTGTGTGCTATTGTTATAATCGCTGAGTACCACGTGGGATGTGGTGCTCCATGGACAAGTTCAAGCATGGATTTATATTCCCCTACATAGAATTCCCAGGATTCAAATCTTTAGATACAACCAAAACTGTCTCTTTGATATCTCCCACCTACCTCTTTCTAGACCCCTAAACTAATCTAACAAAGTATCATCCCACTCCATTGTATTGTAAGCTGTCTCTGCATTATTATCCTGGGTGCAGAAATCTCTTCTGGATCTTGCACAGTAAAATACACATATATATATATTGTGACATGGCAAAAGGGGTCATCTTGTAGGGAAGATATATTTCTCCTTGTTTCCTCACCAATGGGAGAGCTTAACCAGCAACGGGTCTGCTGGGATTCCAGACCTGGGTTTTGCATGTCACTCAGAAGTGTTCTGATCCAGGCCAGAGTTTGGTTTTGTCTGGCCATTAATTACTGCACAGCTGTGAGCAGCAGGTAAAAAGGAAAGGAGGGGATGGAAGCTCTCTCTGACCTGGGGCATAGGGAAGCGGCCTGTAAGAGCCAGTGTTGTACTACATGTGAGTAAAGGTTGCTGGAACGTTTGTGTTGAGTTGGCTGGGTTAGCCACCAACTGGTAGAGAGGCATCTGCCAGCTGTTTAGTTAGTGCCTGACTGGCTAGGATTTATTTTTGTTTTGTTTTATCTTATACAACCTTTTTGGGTCAGTTTCAACCCTATCTACTGTCTCCAGTGTGCTTCATACATCTCTCCTGCAGTCCGAGAGTACCTTTTAGCCCAGAAAAGGTAAGAGTGATCCCACAAGGGTGGTATAACATAAGCGAAGAATGCACGAGGGTGAGGGAAGGTTCTAGGTTAGATTAGTTTAGGGTGCTTGGGGTGGTTGGGTATAGAAAAGGCATAGTTGTCCTTTAAATACAAAAAGATCAAAAGTTTGACTAGAATTCCAAACATTCCTTCTTATACTAAATTTCATCTTCACATTTTCAAAGATTTTTTTATTGGTGTGGAGGGCTGAATCCCTATATGTATTCTGCATTATCATGGATTTTCTATTGAAGTATTTGGTAGTTCTCTTTATCCCAGGATTCTGTTTTTAGGTAAACTGTCCTACAGAAACATTCTAAGACAGGACAGAGAACAGAAGCATCACTCCATATAAAAAAAAAAATTGAGAAGCATTGTGGTTGCCTTGAGCATAGTTTCCAATTTGCTGCACCCATTTTTCTGAGACATAAGTGATGCAAATTTGCTGTGCTTAATAGCTGGGTGTTGTAATCCTTTTGATGCTTGATAATGATTTTGTGAGGCTTCCTCCTAACGGCTTTTTCAGTCATCTGAACACTAGAAGACTTTCTCTGTAGACTGAAAATGGTCATGTATAGAGATAGGGGATCACCTCTGTGGGCTGTTAGGTTGACAGAGTATCTAAATCTCCTGCAAGTATTATGTAAATGCACATATGTGCTGGAGAAAAGAAAGCAAAAAAGTCCTCAAAGCATACTAACAGTATATACACCAGGGTAAACATGGGTTGATTTAATTGTATTTCCAGAAAGAAGTTCCATTAACCTGCAGCCCTCTCATACAAACAAAGAAACAGTTGTGTTTTTACCTGTCTCTGAACATGCAATATTCCCAGGACAGGTTATGTGAATTTACACAAACCTGACAGTTTATAACTTGTCCTACATTTTAATTCAGTCATGATTCACAACCAACACTCAGACTTTACCTGTGACGGACAGTCTCAAATTTTATTATTCAGAGAGGCTGTGGTGTGGTACCAGATACTGAAAACGTCTAATTCCTAAGTCAGGAGTGTTTGTAAGTATAAGAATGAAAATGCAACAATCAATTGCAAAATTTTTCACAATTATTGCTCATAAAAAACATTTTACCTTTCAGTTTGCAATCAATAAAGATAAATCCCACATAAAAGGAAAAAAGAAATCGGATTGTCCATGTATAGGGAGAAAACTTGACCATGCATTAAACACTCAAATTGCCGTCTCCCTTATACTAGGAATATACCACAAAATTTTCTTTCTACCCCACTATCAATATCACAACTGACTATTTGTATTTATTGCACCACCTGCTTGTTTGATTTCTGATCTGAACTATACACGGTTATATCTTATCAAAATAGCAATTGGAACACTAAAAGTTATTTTAATTTTAATACAGCAGTGAACTTATCGAAAAAACTCCTTGCTTAATAAATTTTAAATTGACAACCTGCCAACATATTGGAGTTTAAAAATTAAATTAAATGTTTTCATCTATATCGTCAAAAATATTGCGTAAAGTAGTTTTAGGTTTACCAACCTGTAGTGCAAGGACTTTCTGATTTGATATACAATCGATTGTTTAGGTTTGCCCCTAAAATACATTTATTTGTATATCTAAAGGATATGCTACATGGATTAAACAGTGTATGGGTAAGGTTACAGTTCAAGCACTTCTGCACAAGACTTGTTTACTGATTGGCTTCCACTTTTTTCTTCCAACCTTTATTCTAATGAAAAACCTTCATCAATATAACAAACTAAAAAAAGCAGATATGCTATGTATAGGTATTGTCACACACCATACAAACGAAACAGCAGCTACCAAATTATCTCCCTTCCTTTCCACCATAATATACTCGCCTGTCCATGGTATCTGTTAAATATCTGTGTAATTTTCATTCTACACAATTGTAGATTAGCAAAATTGATTTTCTATTTGACTAGTGTTTAAAAAAAAATGTACATAATAGGTAATACAATTTGCAATATAGTACAACTGATGGCTTTAAATTTATATGGCTTTTATAAAGTAATCACAAAAACAAAAAAATTCACTTTACCATCCCTGACGAATTTAAGTTTTCCTATCTGTCTCATGCACTCCACCTTCCAGACACTGCAGATCACAGTGGGAGGGTGTCAGTGACAGTACTGTCTATCGAGAAAGCAATCTACAGGCTTTTGAATCAGCAGTGGCAATACCCCCTACAGAAATTTTTTCACCAACTGTAGGGTAAGCAGACAGAGTTTACATAAGAGTGGCAACTCTGCAGCTGTGTAGTATTGTTGCAACACCATTACACAGGTGGGTTAGGGGTACTTTAATTGCAACAGCAGCAGGTATTTGTAGGACTTTGCAGGGAACTAAGAATTACCTGTAAGTGCAGATGTACTTACAATTAGGTTCTGCAGTACATATTCTTTTGGATGGAAGCCCTATTTGTTTTTTAATTATATACCACAACTGTGGTATATTGTGTGTATTCTGTTTAGACACCTGAAATCTGTTAAGGAAGTCTATACCATCTAACTAGAAACAAAAAACAAGATCTAACATGTTAAATGTTCTTACATACAAAGTCAGCGTTTTCATGTAACATAACAAAAACAGCTTCAGGTGTAAGTAGAATTGTAGTATTGTAACAAATAATGCTCGGGGACATCAAGGAAATATCATGCTCAATAGTCCGCTGACATTGTGCAGGATTTTTTTTCATTAAACTAATATTTGGAAAACCTTGATATCTGATGACCACTTATTACATGGTACAGCTGTGGGATTGCTAAAACAGGAAGTTAAAGAATCTACAATCATGTTTCACAATTAAAGTAAAAGTAACCAGATTACTTGTTGTACATTATTGTATCGAACAATGTTTATACATAAAAAATGTTTTGCATTTCAGTGTTGCTAAACTACTGGAGCTCTCATTTACATGCTCATGCTTCAATGTCTGGTGTATGTGCAGTGAGGCAAATAAGTATTTGATCCCCTGCTGATTTTGTACGTTTGCCCTCTGACAAACAAATGACCAGTCTAAATTTGTAATGGTCGGTTTATTGTAGCTGTGAGAGACAGAATAACAACAAAAGAACCCTTAAAAAGCCAGTGCTCAAAAGTCTAACCCTTCCCAAAAAATGAAGGTTGGATTTTAAAGGAGTAAGTTCATTGTAAAAGCCGTCTAAACTCAGGAAATAATTCTTAATAAATAAGAGTTTCAGGACAGATATAAATGTATTCCACATACAATACCATATGACAATGTCTTGCAACCCTTTGTCTATATTAGTAACAGGTAAGGTCCTTATCCAATAATGGACATCAAGCATGTTTAACTAGAGTAATGCTATTTATTAGCATCCAGTGTTTTCTTTCAATGATGCAGTTCTGACATTTAATATGGGTATGCCCCCAAAATAGTTAACCTTTGTACACATTCCCTCAGCAATCCCCACCATACTACAAAATAGGCTGCAGTCAGAGGTGGAGGTTATGTTTGCTCCAGCAAGTAAACTAGATCCACTGTAAAAGCATTTTTTCCAAAACTAAAACTGTTTTATTCTGGTAAGGCAATAGCTATTTAATGGAACGTAACCATAAATTCTGTAGTTTCACTATGAACATTATTAGTGAGTTGCTTTCCTATCAGGGATGTTCTCATAAATCTGATGGCTCTCCAGATGCAAATACCTTGATACAACTAAGCTCAGAGTAACCAAATATTACCAAAATATTACACTTCAAACCAATTTATAAATATAAGATATAAAACTTAGATAATTACAATGTTTTATTTGAGATAATTTCTTGCAGAATTCTTGTTAGTCTTTGCTCCTGCTACTCAAGAGTTATGATCAAACTACTGTGCAAGTTCCAGAAATGTCAGATAAAAGGTATTTGTGTTAGTTTTAGTTGACTAATAATTGCATTTAAGGAGAGAGACCCTTGCAAAATACCTATTGCACCTGGGTGGGGAGCTTAGGACTTCCCCTGAGGACATGAGGAATACCTTTACGTAGAGAGGAGGGGGGTTGTCAGCCTGTACTTGACCCTCCTGATCGCCTCTATCAGATAAACAAAGCAGGGGGAGTGTTCTTTTTAAAATTTGACACTTTCCCCTGAAAAAGAAATCTCACAAATTTTTTTTCAGTTTAAAAATTCAAAAGGCTCCAAGTCCAACCCTAAGGCAATTGATCCTTAAATACAATTTTTTTTTTTTTTTACTGAAAGTGCATTTTTATTTACATACAAAAGCTAAACAGACACATTGCAAAAATCTGCCACTTCCTGCTTTCATTGGAAAAAGAAAAAGACATGTACGATCTATGTGTAAGATGACCTTGGCAGTTTCACTCAAATTCACTGACTGACATGGCTCAGAGCTGGCCATTCTTGGCAACACGCCTTCACATAAGTAGCCACCTGATGAGAAAAAGTATTTATATACATGCAAGTGAAACCTGATTACACATTTAATTATTGTCTGAAATTTTTGATCTCCATGAGAAATAGCTGTAGGTTGAGGCCTGCAGAATTCTGATTCACAGTTACCATAGCAACTGCCAGGTAGACTCTAAAATTACAGCTAACACCAGCAGGGAGGATATGAGCAGAAAGATACACCCACACTGGCGTTAACTCCTCAGTCATCCCCAGTAAAGAAAACCTTCAGTGAGCCATTGCTACCAATCCCTTAAGATCTCTTAAGGAAGCTTAATGCTCCTGCAGCTTACAAAGGCTTATGAATAGGGCAGTGGTGAAACCTAGCAATTAGCAGCAATTCAATGCTAAGAAAATATAGTACAACTTTCCTTGTTTGCCCTACAGGTATCCCAACCAACACGTAAAGCATCCTGCCGGTATGATCTAGATTATGACCGAAACAAAAGCAATGAGATATACAGAGAATCTGCAACTTTCAACAATAGGTAAAATGGCAAATCACCTGAAAGCTTATCCCTGACCCACTTTCGTCCGCTTCACTGAACTCTACACCGCTCCATTGATCAACTGCAGACAGAACACAATCCCTATGTAAGCTCCATATATAATTGTCAGAGCTTTTACACTGCCTAGGGAAGGTTGCTTTCAATGACCCAATACTCATATGTTCTAGTCAACTTTTTTTTTTTTTTTTTTTTATACATACAGGGGGTTAAAAACTGTACCACTGGACACTACCACTGGGTCTTGGGCATTAATCTTACCTTTTCTGAACCCAATGTCCTCTTAAAAGCAAGGACCTGTATTGCAACCCCTTCCGATTCCACTAATTCTGCTACTACTGTAGCTTTCATGCACCCAGGAACCTATAGCCAGGGGCTATAGGTGTGTTTTGTCAACAGGCAGGATGACAACATGGGGAAAACACCATGGGAGCAGCCTGAAATTACAGCACTTGCTGTAACACTCTTGTGGTAACAGGATTATTAGGTTTTGAGAACTGTATTACAAGACCTTGCATTTAAGTAAGGTGAATTGTAAATGCTATTAAAAAAAGAAGGTAAGTTTGTTGTGCCGAGAGTCCAGCTTTATTAAACCATGCATCAATGACTAATACTAAGACGGAGCAGAGGAATGCTCTGTAAACTAAAAATAGATAAGGGCTGGAGCGTATGTCAGGTTATTTTGTGCTTGTTTATTGAGGTAATACACCATGCTCACGTTGAGTTATGATTTACTTTTCATTGGAACCCAACGCACTACCATGAATAAATTCCAGGAGGGTACTACTTTTATAGGAGGCTTAGAATTGGAATATAAGGAAATCACTATACACTAGCAGAAGGGGAGTAATACGAAAAGTAATATTTTTACACAAAAAAGCTGATACACGAACAGACTTTCAACAGAGGTCCACATCAAGTGTCTGTGAGAAACGGATCTATACTATATAAAAGGTATATATAATAAGGCTATATAAATCACCCAACAAAACCCCCAGTCACTGTTCCATGTTTTTTCCTGAAATAGAAAAAAAAAATCTGTTGCTAGATATAGATTAGTAATCTGAAACCACTGTTTCCAATAAAAAGGGGAAAAAAACACGGATTTGGAGTTGATAAAAATGTGCCTACTCCAACTCCTGATAAATTTAAATTATAATAAAAAAAAAATACAGCAAATGTCCTATTTCACAAACAATAGTCATAATTAGGTACTTCTCTGATGTAGGAATAAAGCCCAGTGCATAGTTGTATTTCTACTAGTGTGAAGTCCAGCTGTGCTGTTATACAACCTGGCATTCACATTATTGTAATCTGGATTATGTACATTACAAAAAGTGTTTTAATTTTATTTCAGATATGTGTTTAACAAGTTGATTTGAGTGTAAACAAGTGTAATGCTATAGGTGTAGGTGAGTGCTATGGCCTGATGTGTGTTCAGGTGTCCTGTCTGCGCTCTCCATATATGCTCCCATCCAGGGCTAAACTTTAACATCATTTTGCACATCACCTAATACTAGGAAGTTAGTTAAGTGGCTCCCCTGGCCCTGGAGCCTCCCACTGCCCTGTCTTCAGCAGACAATCGGCAAACAGAGATAAAGACAGCAGCGTCTGCTCAACTTCCTCTCTCTGCTAAATGAATTTAGGAGAACTTGGCAGGAACAGCTTTTTGTATTCAACTGTAAGTGTTCATGTTTATTTTAAAACTCCATGGCTGCTTGTGTGTACTATGATGGAAGGTTGTGTGCATGTTTCTGGATAAAACTGCAGGGCTATGTGTATGTTTGTGTGTATGGTGCAGGAATGTATGAATGTTTGTATAGTGCATATTGTGTGTATGTTTCTGAGTAAAATGTAGGGCTCTGTGTTGTGTGTGTATAGTATAAATGTTTGTGCATGTTTTTCTGTATATGTTTGTATTTAAATCAAAGTATATGCTAGTTAGTATAACATTTTATATATTTATATTTTAGTGAAAGCCGCACCCCATTCACAATGGCAAAAAGTCTGTAAACAAGCACGATGAAGTCTGCTGTTAATGAGCACTTTACATTATCCAGTGATGGGAAACATTACGTTTGTCAATTTATTCTTGAAGATGATGGTGAAAAACAATGTGATGCAAAAATTAGCAGTTTCAGTGGGTCTAACAAAAATGCACCTACAAGAGCATCAAATTTGAAAAGACACTTGCAGCATTTTCATCCTAAAGTGTTAGAAATTGTGAATGAGAAAGATATCAATCAAAATATCCCATCTACTTCTGGGATAAAAATGTTCAGAAATCTACTGGAGACCAAACACAACTAAGAAGATTCTTTATATCTGACAAAGTTACCATAACAATGGCACCAGAAAAATTCAAAAAACACATTATTGAATTGGTAGTAAAAAATAGTGTACCACTATCCTTTTCACAGCCAGCCTTTTTAGGCCTAAATGGATAAATGGATAAAAAACCTGATGTTTCTCTGGAAAGAGAAAGTATAAGGAAACTTATAACTGAAGAGGCCAAATGTAAAAAGGAAGAACTACGAAAAGGTCTGAAGGGACATTTTGTCTTCATAAAAATAAATGCATGACCTTGTCACAGAGTCAATTATTTTGCTATCAATGTTAGATTTGTTGATGAAAATAATAAAACAATAACGCGAACCTTGGGAGTAAAGGACACGTAGGCTCATCACACAAGTGTCTATCTTCAGAAGTTAGTGGAGGATGTTCTAGAACAGGGGTGTCAAACTCAAATGCACAGTGGGCCAAGATTAAAAAGTTAAGGCAAAGTCGCGGGCCAACCTTGCAATTTATTTAAATACATTTATTTATTTAAATGTATTGAAATAATTGAGGAAGTTTTTCCTACTCATTAGATATAAAAACTTTTCATATGGAACAAGGAGGTTTTGCTTCATATTAAATCTGGAACAAGCCTATAATAAGTTTCAATAGTAACCTTTTTACACAGGCTAACAATACTAACAACAACTTTCTTCAATGAAAATCCAACCATTCAAGTCAATGCTTTGGAGTAGCAAGGAAAAGTACAGCTGAGGGGGGATTGCTGGAAATGCCAGACCCGGCTAATTTTGGATAACATTGTTGAAGAAGCACCTACGCGTACTACTATTCAACATACGCGTTGTGTTGTTCATACTCTGCAACGTGCAAGAAGAGATGGGTTGAAAGATCATCATGCAGCTACTCTAATTGGCAAATTGAGGCAAGTAACTGTTGCAGCCAGGGCCTCTGACGTGCAGGAAAAGGAGCAATTTTGATCAAACAACACGACACAAGTAAAACCACTGGAAAATGTCTTTTCTAACCCCTTTACTGTCACCAAGAGTTTGCAATCTGAAGATTTAACACCTGACAAATTCTTCTTGAAATGGAAGAGCTTGATATATTGCCTGAACAAAAGTGGAGGGTTAAAAGCTGATGGCATTGCATCTTTAATGAAGAAAAGAGAGAATCTCTTACTGGATACTCAAATCTTGTTATCTGCTATTTATGTTGATCCAATGAGTCGAATTTTGTTGAGCGATGACCAGACCGATACTGCAAAAAAGGCCTTCTATGATGTAGCAGTTTGCATGAAGGGATTACTACCTGAAACACCACCACTGGATGAAGCTGAAAGCACTGGTAACTCAGGATCATCCTCTTCAAATGAAGATTTAGACTTTGATTCCTACTTGGACAAAATGTAACTTTCAACAGTAAGGCGAAGTCGCATCTGGGTGAAAGATAAACGATCAGAAAATGTCCAAATAAAGAGATTCCAGCAACAGTTTTTTTAATTAAAAGAACTAGAAAAGAATGATCGCTCATTAAACTGGCTGTAGAAGAAGCCATCCCTGTTTTATCCCGAGAATATTAGTGATGTGGCTAGAATCGTAACAGCAATGCCACCCACCCAAATCAGTGTTGAAAGAACTATTTTCAGTTTTAAAAATAATCAAGTCAGATTCAAGAGGGCAGAAGCAATTGTTTTTTAGAACAACACTACATTGAGTTAGTTTTGGATTGCATTCAACAGCTATTGTACAACTATATTCCAAGTTTAATATATACAATGTTTTAGGTTTTCCAGCTTATGTTTTTGTTCATAAAGTTAAGCTTCGTTTTTGTTTTAAAACTACCAAAGAATGTGGTATATATTTTTAAACTGGTAAAGTTCCTGTTTTTTATGCATACTATGCTACTACTTTATAGGCGCTTGATAAAAACAATAAAAAACCTTATTGTTTTCACTGGCCAATATAGTAGATGTTCTCAACAGGATTAAGAAATAGAGTATGGTGGTAAAAAAAAAAAAAAGGAGTTGGTGTCCCCTACTTTCAACCAAGCTCTTTACCTGGCTAGTTTTATGAAAGGGGACATTATCTATAATTAGGATGGCATGCTGAACACTCTTCACTAAAAACATTCAAAACCTCGTTAATAAAATTGCGTAATGCTTCTTGATTAAATTCTTGTTCTTGTGACTTAAAGTGGAGGGTCCCATTTTTATTCCTCACACAACAAATTGAATAATTAATGGAATGCACTCCAGCCACAACATGCACCGCCCTTTGCCCAATAGGAGATCTTCCCCTCTTGGTTCTCATTGAGATGGTAAAACCTACTTCATCAAGAAAGTAGATGTTTTTTCCATCTTCCCTAGCAATGAGATCAAGGATTTTGTTAGCATAGCTAAGCCTTTCTTGACAGAGTGGGAATCATTACGCCTTGCAGGAATTAAAGAAGTTCTTTTTAATGACCATTAGAATTTATCAATGCATCTATCGTTGAAAAAGATACATTAATTCCAAATTTTGCAAATATTTGATCCTTCATTTCCCTGAAGCTTATTCCACAATCTTCAGACATTAACTTGCCTAACTCCTCCTTATGGGCTTCATCCAACTTTGAATTTCTCAGACCTCCTCTTGGTAATTTTTCCACTCTACCGGAAGATTCATAGGTCTTATTAATTTTGGTTAGGGTTGTACGATTACAACCCAAAACCATTGCTATCTGGGAGGCATCACTTCCATTCAGATAAACTGCTCTGACATTCTGCATTACCTAATTCTCTGGCCATAAGGTTAAGTGCAATAAAAAATATAAAGCTAATAACTTTGAAGATAAAAAGATGAATAATATTGTTATCCTAAAACTTAGTATAAATCCCTGAAATAGAGATATTTAATTTTAAAATTATATAAAGTAAAAAAATATAACTGACAAATCGTCAATTTATTTTCATAAATTTTTAATTCTTGAGAAAAACTTTTATGGTAAAAATATTGTGTTATATTTTATAAATTGTAGTTGGAGAGTCGGGGGTACCAGAAACTGAGGAGCCAGAGTCAAAGGATTTATCTACTGACTCCAAAGCCCTGGTTCCTGGAGTAAGACAACTAGGGCAATGGTTAAATTATATACATATTTGAGTAGGATAACAGTGGTCCATGTTTCACTAGAGCAAGGAATGATGTGAATGGTTAAATGTTCTTTAAAGTAAAACAGTCAAAGGGGGAAAAGGAATTCTAGTCATTGGCACTTTAAACTCTTTGTCCACTGGGGAGATTTCCTTTTCTGCCCACATGAAAGAAGTAAGGGGATGTCTTTTCAAAAAGAAAAGATATGCCAGGACTGCTGATAAAGAACTATGGTAGTAATCTAAAGCTGTACACGGATATTACATTTCTGACACAGAAAATGGTCTTTCTTGATAATTTCCAGCTAAAGTAAAATAGGCATGTGCCGGGCACCCTGTTGTGCTCTCCTCCATATGATGTGACAAAGGTCATCCCCACTCAGGCTTTTAGTAATCTGCCATGGTGGATCCTTGTGTGCTGCAGTTCCACTGTAAACGCACTAGATTTTCACAGAGAACATCATGATGTCGGATGACAAGTATCTAGCATATGAACATTATTTAAGGTAGAGAAGTATTTGCTGTTATGAGCTGCATTGACCCTGTCATCTTAGCACAGCATGTAAGGATATATTCTTTTTAGGACATACATGGATCTATACTATATAAAAAAAAAAAATAAAATGCCTAACAAAACCCAAAAAAAATGGCAAACTATTTTTGGTGTCACTCTACTGCCATCTGTATCTTGTACTGCTTCCTGAATTTGCAGAGATCTCTGGGCTAGATACTAGTACTCGGTTATCTGAAACTGCTATTTCCATTACAAAAAAAAAAAAATCTGTTAGAAATAGGTTTTGCTTGTTTTTATGTTTGTCTTCATTTCTCAGAAATCAGCTCTAAGTCACAACTTCCGAACTGGGTTTGCTCCAAGGGCTTCATCTAGATTTTCGCCCGAGACAATCACGATCATTCGTCTTGGATGACAATTATCTAGTGTGTGTACATAGCTTAAGGCAAAGAAGTGTTTGCAGTAATGGGAAACATTGTCTCTAGACATCTTAGCACAGTAGGTAAGGAGATATTCTCCCGTAACCCACATTACAGTGGCAGGAAATGTCAGCTATGTGTTTGTTCATGGCTGAGAATGTCATGTTATGTTGCTGCAGCCAAAGCAGCACAGTAACAGTGTAGGTGGGCGATACACACAGCAATAACATTAAGGTAAGACATACAAGTGATACTCTAAAAAGCAGATGCATGTGATTCTTCAAAGTAATTAAAAAGTGCATTCTTTCCTTTACCCATAATCATAACTGAAATATCACTATTTTTTTTCTTTTCAGTGATGTGTAAGCAGCTTTACTCTCTCCACAGACCCACGCACCTGCTATTATCGCTGCCTCTGTTCACTCAATTAACCTGGCTGAGACTACTTTTGCAATAAACGGCAATGTCAGCTAATTAGGTACCTATTATTATCTTACAGCACCATATAAAGATCACTGACACAGTAAGGAAACCTTTGGAGGGTAAACATAAGTGCACAGGCAATTACAGGAAGGGTTGTAAAAGAATAGCTACAATTTTCAGAAATCATTACTAGGTCATATTTTACTTTTTTTTTGTTTCCTGTACACTGTAATTGCAATCAGAAGGCCTTCAGCACAATCCCTTACAAAGCTCATTATAGACAAAGGAAGCTGATCCTAACAAATTCAGCATTTATGCACCTTAAAGTCTCATTCTCAGCAGGCTTTTTGAGGCTTTGAGATTTGTTTCAGGTAATAGTCTATTGTTCTATGTAGACAAAGGTGGTTATGAGGAAATATACTGTATATTGGTTCAGTTATTTTAAAACAAAGGTATACCGGTCAATAACTTTATGAAGTCAGTATCCAGTAAAACCAAAGCTGGCCAGGCATTTTCCAGTGCTCATATGAAAATGGAAGACTGGACATTTCAATTTACTTCAATGATGCAGCATAAAAGTTCATTCTGAGGCTTTTCTTTTCACCTCTTTTCACCTGCTTTGTGTTTCTTTGGATGCAGTTGGTTCTAATGAGAAGTGTTTGAGCAGCACTTTCAAATACAAAAAGCCGTATTTAACCACAATGCCCATCTACCCTTGGGAACTCCAACAATCAGAATTCTGTACAAGAGCTCCCAGATGTGCCCATTTGTTGCACCTATCTCAATCTCAAAGGAGTCCACATCATTTTGATGGAATTCATATTTATATACATTACAAGGAATGTTATTGTAGGAGCAGAGATATTGTCCTAGAGGGCTTGAACTGGCTGAGTCATTCGGCCAAACAGTATTCACTCATAACTAAAATCAGTTTTCAGTTGACTGACATTATAAACTCTTGTCACATTTGACCTTTAGTACTAGGCTGCTACACTAGATAAGTTATAATTTCATTGCTTTGTATGTTCTGCAGACTGAACTTGCATACACTAAATAAGTGATCCTTAGTTCCAGGCACAGTCTAACTTTATATCTCTAAAGATTAAAATGAATCAGACAACAGTGAGCTTGTGCAAGAATAAGAATTTTTTTAGTTACAACCATGAACAAATTTGTTGGTACCCCTTCAGGAAAATATAGAAAAAACGATGCACAATTGTTACTGAAATTACAAATCTATAATTTGCATATCCATTCCATATTTAACAAAAAATAAACTTTGCTTTACACTTTTGATGCAAGGAGTATATTTCAAATAATAACAAAAATGAAAATAGAGTGGCCAAAATCAAACAAGTGATTTCTGTAGCTTGCAATAAAATTTCAGGACCATCAACAGGTAGCCTGACTACCTGCCTCCTCCTCTAGCCAGTCAGGTTTTTTAAGCAGCTATTTACAGACTGCAATGTTTGTTAGTTCCAGAGATGTTAAATACAGAATAAAGCTGGGCTCATAGAAAGCCACTTTAAGTGTCCAGTGTGTTGTTCTTAGCCATTCTTGGGTGCTTTTAGCAGTGTTGAGGCAACATTATCCGGTTGAAAGATCCCTTACCTTGTAGATTACTTTAGCTCTCAATAAGACTTCTGGTCCTGTCAATAGCTAGTTGCCCAGGCATGAACAAACTGTTCCAGCTGTGTCTCGGATGTCTTTTCCAGGCTGGATTATATAACTATATTAATGAATATTCTATAGTATTTAAATCTGGGCTCGAAGAAAGCAGTTACTAAATAGTGCAATTTATTGCTCAAAGCTGTTTTTAGGTGCTTTGAATGCTATGTTTGGGTCATTATTCCATTGGAGGATCAATGACCTTCACCTGAGAGTTTTCTGACTCTTGGCAGTAAGTGTCACTTAAGATTAAGTTTTGAAATTTCATAGTTCCCCACACATACTCAAGATAACCCATTCCAGATAGAATAAAGCAGGCCCCAAAATATAACAAGACCTACTTTATGCTTTACAGAAGTTTGGTCTTTGTTTATTTTTTGACTGAGGACATAGAGCTTATGGGACTTGCTAAAAAGCTCCAGTTCTGTCCCATTAGTCCCATAAGCATTATGGTATGACATTATGCATTTTAGTAAACTACAGTCATGACAATGACAGTGGAGTCGTCCTAGGTCTTCGCTCATTGATTTTGGGATTTAAAAAATGATGGCTGGTGCAAGCAGACACTGGGAAACTTGATCTTGGAGTTCAGGTTGGGTCTCCTAAGAAATATCCTTGGCTTTTTGTCTGAAATTCTCACCATCTTCTGCCCATTCCAAGATGAATTGTAATTTTAAAAATCAAACCTAAAATTATAGCCTTTGCCTTTAATTTGCGTGTCCTTTATGTTTTTTATAGGATGATGCCAAACAGCATAGTGCCTACTCCCCCATGCATAGTTATAGAAATATGTGATACCAATTAAAAAATAACTAGTTTGAAAAGGTACTCTTATCTATGATCTTTTTTAAAGGGTACCAACAAATGTCTCCAGGCATTTTAGAATATATTTGTAAAATAAGCATAACTTTATGTATTTTAGCACTTGTTTTCCTATACTTGACCAACAATACCAAAGGCATGCAGGTATACATGGTATAGTCTTTAATCTTCAGTCAGGTAATTATGCCCAGGCTAAGATGTCATCAGTTTGCTGCAGACAGGAGGAAGTATTTCCTCAGTCTCCTCTTTACAGGTGATAAGACTCCAAGAATGTAACAAGTCACAAGGTAGAAAGCTGTACAGATTGGTCTGTGATCTGTGTCAGACTTTTTGTAATCAGAGCCAATCTCTGCCCATCACCAGGATTTATAAGTCAACATCTCTGTCCAGAAAGCAGATGCTGACCCTGGATGATGACATTCTTTTTTATTAATATTATTATTATTATTATAATAAACAGGATTTTTATAAGGCCAACATATTATGCAGCGCTGTACATTAAATAGGGGTTGCAAATGACAGACGAGTACAGACCATGACACAAGAGCTTAAAATCTAGGAGGTGGGGGAATTTACACACAATAGAAGGGGAGATATGTAGTGGTGGGAGGAAGTGGTGGTTTCAAAAGACAGAAGATGGGTAGGCAAATTTGAAAAATTGTGTTTTGTGTGGTCTTTTAAATGAGCAAAAAGTAAGAGCAAGCTGAATAGGACAAGGAAGACCATTCCAGAGAGTTGGGGCAGCTCTAGAAAAGCCTTGGGTGCCGTGCGTGTGATGAGGTTATGAGTGAGGAAGTCAATTGTAGGTCATCGGAGGAGCAGTAAGAGCAGCTGTGGGAGTATTTTTTAACCAGGTCATTAAGTTAAGTGGGACAAGAACTGTGGAGGGATTTGAAGGCAAAGCACAGGAGCTTGAATTTGAGTATAAGGTGAAGAAAAGCGGTGGCAAGGATTGATGGGCCCCGCTGCAGCGTTCATAATAGATCGTGAAACTCGGGTTAGTGGAATACCCGAGAGGAGGATGTTACAGTAGTCCAGACAAGAGATAAGAGCATGTACAAGGAGTTTGGTGGTCTCAGGGGACAGGTAGGGGCAGATTTTGGAGATGATGCGTAGGTGATAGTGACAGGACCTGGAAATGTTGAATATGGGGTTAAATGAGAGAGCAGAATCAAAGTTGACACCAAGACAATGTGCCTGAAGGGAGGGACAAATACCAGTGTTGTTAACAGTTAGGAATATGTCAGGGGGAGATTTGTAATATGGGTGGGGGGGGGGAAATGATGAGTTCTGTTTTATCCAGGTTGAGTTTCAGGAATCGGTTAGATATCCATGATGAGATGGCTGACAGGCAGCATAGGACAGTATCCAGGACTGGGGGGGACAGATACATTGAGTGTCATCAGCATACAGATGGTACTGTAAGCCAAAGGAGGTTATATGACTCTACCGAGAGAGGAGGTGTACAAAGAAAGGAGAACTGGTCCAAGGCTTGACCCTTGGAGAACATCAACAGGGAGGAATTATCATTAAAAGAAACTTGAAAGGAGCGGTCAGACTGATAGGAAGCAAACCAAGAGAAAGCAGTGTCACCGATACCAATGGAGCCCATGATTTGTATTAGAAGGGGGTGATCAACAGTGTCAAAAGCAGAGAAAAGATCAAGGAGAAGGAAGAGGGAAAAGTTAGCTCTGGTGAGGTCATTGGCCACTTTAGTAAGGGCTGTTTCAGTGGAAGGGGCAACTGGAAAACTAGACTAGAGGGTCAAGGAGAGAGTTGGAGCTCAGGTAATCAGTGAGTTATTTGTAGACAAGGTGCTCAAGAAGTTTGGAAACATATAGGAGAAGGGAGATAGGATGGTAGCTAGAAGTCTAGTCTAGTGAGGTTTTCTTAATAGGGAGAATTATGGCATGTTTGAAAGCGGAGGGGTGGATAGGGGAGAGGTTGAATAGTTCAGTTAGGGCAGGGCCAGGGTGGAGGAATGGGCACGGAGTAGATCAGAGGGAACTGGGTCAAGCAAACAGGTAAGTAGATGGAAATGAGAGAAGAGAGGAGACTTCATTCACAGTCACAGGGCTGAGGGAGGCCAGTGATGATTTACAGGTGGAAGGGGTGGGTATGGTTGGAGTGGCCCGGTTAGCAGAGACATCATATGTCTGATTGTGTCAATAATATGTCTAAAGTAGGTGGCAATGTCTTGTCAGAGACAGTTGTTGTGGGGGGAGCAGGTGTGGGGTTTAGGAGGGAGACAATTGTTGAGAAGAGGCTGCGTGGGTTGGAAGCTTGAGAGGAAATGAGAGCAGAGAAATCATTTTGCTTGGTGACAGTGAGCTCAGTGTTAAAGCTTTGTAGCTTGGCTTTGTAGTCCGTGAAGTCAGCGCTGAGGCCAGATCTTCACTTGCGCTCAGCTGCATGTGAAGCTGTTTGGTGTGATTGTTGTGCCATGGACAGGGGTAGCAGAAGGTCGCAGGGGCAACTTTATCCGGAGCCAGGGAAAGCGTGGTTGAACCAAGTGGCAGCTTTATCTGGCGATGTGATTTTAGAAAAGGGTGGGGGTTAGGGACATAAGGCAGTTTGAGAATAGTCTGTGGTGAAGGTTATGGATAAAGAGCCTATAAAATTACAATATGGTAAGCCTAAATGTTCAGATTTTTAAACTAGCCCAATTATGGCAGAATATGAACAGCTAAAAGAGAACTAAGGCTAACAAACACAAAATTGCCATTTCTCACCTAGGTGCATTCTTTTTTGTCTTTAAATTCTTCCTGGAGTTCATCTTTAAGCAGGCCAAGTCTGGGACAGATGCACTAGAAGTGCGATATTTACTGGATAACTTTTGCAGTTCATTCACTGACTTTTTTTTATTGCCTAGAGCTGCTCTTTTAGACATCACTTTATAAAATGATAATGTAGCTTCAAAATAATAAATATGCCCAATACCGATCAAAAGACTTGTTATCTCCTGCTAAGTTTCTATTCCCGGTATACATTCAATCTTCCTTTAAATGGAACAGATTTGGATGCAGCATGCAGAACGCGATGTTCCAGTGATTAGGAGCTTACACAGCCAGATCAGTATTCAAACAGCGTGTACTCACTTGCTAACTGCATTATACGGATACACTGACACTAGAACAAGCCAGGTGTCCAAGGACATCCCCAGGCTCCAGCCTCACATTCAGACATCACGCAGAGTTTAAACTGAAGTCAACCAAGGTAATCAATGTATGCCTGCATAAAAGGAGGCAGAGAGAATGAACCAATTCATATAGCCAGCTGGAAAATAAGATGCAATGAACATTTCCTGCAGCTATGATGAGAAGGGGTATTTTTACAATGTATAAAGTATAACAATAACAGGATGGAAGTAAATTACCAACATGACATGGTAATAATTTAAAATATGCCTGTCACACATACAGAATGGCAGTGTTATCTTAGGTTAATCTGGTATTTTAGAGGAAGTGACTTCTGTGTCACATTGTTGCTTTTGGTTGCCAATGATCTGAACAGCTGAACATAAGTGCTGCCAAAAGAGGTGGCATCCACTGTGCATGTCAGAAAAAAAAAAGCTTGAAGGGGAAACCCTATTGTAAATTTAAAAACAGACTCAGGAGAAGCCACTAAAAAGTACATAAAAAAAGCCAAATTACATATACCTAATAAATATTCAATCCGGGAGGTTATTACTGCAGAAAGAGCAGGCCATGTCCCTTATGCAATGTTCCTTCTTACCAGCCGGATTGCTCCATGGAACTGTCAAAAAAGGCTGAGCTGCACACGCTTTGGGTGCCAGGACACCTGGCAAACTCGGCTTCTCCTGCTCTTGCCGGGACTGAATGAAATCAGTTATATCTTCCTGTGCTGGCCAATCAAGATGGCAAGATAAAAGGAAAGGGGAAAAAAAGACGGCAGCTGTCATGCAACGAGAACAGGTGAGTATAGCGGCGTTTAGTTTTACTTTTATTAGCTAAATTAGGTCTAAACCAGGGGTGTCAAACTGTCCCGAAGGGCAAAATTTGGACCTCAAGGTCCTTTTTTTGGCCCCCCAAAGAATTCCAAAAATGAACTATATCTGGCACACCCGCCCACGTTACCACCTCACATCATCATTTTCAATACATAGACATTATTCCTGTATACCCATCACGTGACAAAGCCTAGGCAATGATCACATGGTGCCCAACTACCAGGTGCATCGGGTTTGTTTCAATCCATTAGAGACTACATTGTGTATTATTTAGTGTCAGGCAAACTTGTGATGTGAGAGGATGAACACCACACAGCCTGCATAGACAGATAGAAATTTCAAGTGTGTGTAGAGGGGTTTGTTTTTGCTAGTTATGGATGAAGTTGTAAATTTCCTCAATTTTTTCAATAAATTTCAAGTTTAAAACTTGGCCTAAGTTTTAAATTTCGGCCCTCTGTGTATTTGATTTTGACACCCCTGGTCTAAACCAACTCAGACAAATCCCACCTAAATTCTTTATATTATTGAAATTTTAAAAGTCATTTTCAATCTTTAACAATATACATCCTTTACTTAAAAAAACAAAAACTTGGCAATTCAGGCACTAACTTTAATTGGGTGAACATGATCTCCAAATTGTGCTCCTAAGTTACCACCGTGCCAACACACTATGCAGGCACGGTCTACCATTGTCACTGTCGGAACAATGCAAATGATTTAGCAATGATGTGGCTGTGCAATTAGACAGAAAGTAGGGGAAAGGATGAGCAGCAACGAAATGCAAAAAGAAAGGAAAAAAGAATCTCCTATGGATCTAAATTAATAGACCAGTTTATGACACACTAGGGAGTTAGGGAGCAATTTATGAGGGTAAACATCACAGGAAACTGTGCAAAGTATTTTCCTTGGAAGATAATAAAAGGCAAACAAATGCACATTGTAATTTAAGCAAAGTAGAGAAAACGTTATGCAATAAACAATACCTGCTGGATTTATAGGCTGTGCAAGACTTATTACAAGAATTGCATTATAAACGACTTCCCAGCTTTCTATATTTATTGACAGTCTGTTCTCTGTGCAGAAACATGTAAAATTATAGCAATCTGTTGTCATTCATTGTTACTAGCACCCCAAATGCACTTTACCATTGAACTACAACTGTTGTGTTTTAAAAGTTCAGCATACATGTTTTTTTTGTGTGCGATGGCCTGAACTAATGCAATGCACACCAACCTGAAAAGCAAGTAGTGCTTTGCTACAGTGGGAACAAACCTTAAATAATGCATTACAGACTTGCATAAAGTCAAAATCCATTTTCCCACGTTTTAGGTCTCTAACCTAGAATTTAAAAACCGAAGGATCAGCAAGACACCCAGCCAAGTAGCATTTTCATGGGAACGTTATCCAATGCAGTCTCTATGTTTCTGTCATGTAGGTTTACCGTGGTCCATGGTTTTAAAACATTTGCGATCAGACCAAATATTAAAATGTTGGTATGCACCAGTTTACTCAAAAATAACTTTAACCGCTTTGTATTCCAAAATGATTTTCAGTTTTATTTCAGCACATTTCTTTTGTACAATAATTATAAAAAAATATTTTATATTGTTTATCCCAAGCACAAGAGACAAAGATGAAGACTGTATCAGCCTAATAAATAACAAATATTTCTAAAAGTTGCATGAAAGGTCAGTTAGTATTCAGGAATCCGGCATATGTGCCATCGTAGAATATGATTGTAGAAAAAGACACCCACTAATTGTGAGACATTCATATGTTATTATGGGTTTTTGTCTGTTATTACCAAGCTGATCAGATGCCAGCTATTCAAATTATTAGGAATGAATTTAAATTGTTTTGTTAAAGTTTTTTCCCCCCTTCCTATTTTCTAATTGTATTTTCTATTCTGTTATAAATTTCTATGTATGTAATAAGTATTTCAGTTTTTATTTTTATAATAAAATGTGTGTGTAAAGAAAGGCACAATTGTAAATGAGCATTGCTATACATTACAGCTTATCAATTCCAAGTTAAAATAAACTATCAGCCCTAAAATTATCCTTCCCATGGCATGTTTGAAATATTTAAAGCAAAATGCACACATGAGCATCCCAACTTTGCACAAGTTTGAGTTAAGGTAAAGGGATGGGGGGGGGGGCTTTTTAACTAAAAAAATTTATAGTTTTTTTTATTTTACTTATTTATCCATTATAGCAAATGTCTACTAGAGTTTTGTTCTTTGTAGGTGTGGAGTGCCATACTAGACTTTAAACTGTTACCACTTTGATCTACATGAATGGATTTTAATTAAATTAATGGTTTAGAAATACACATAGGGTGGTTGTTGTTAAATCTTACAGATTGAAAGTAGATTAATGTATAACCACCTAAGGATAGCATAAATGTTAAACAACAGTTTTGCCTGTGTGAGGACAAAGGCCATAATAAAGTATATCTAAACAAACTATTTTTTTCCCCACTTTGGAAGAGGGTAGAGTAGGGAAGGGTAAAAAACTCTAACAGGACATAAGTGCCTGATCCCTAAGGAATTATATTATCTTTGGGTGTTCAGATAAATTATAAATTGTCATCAAAGCAATTATAGAAATAAAACAATTCAACAGGGAATCATTTTCTGCTGACAACTAAGTGGAGATTTCAATTTTATTTCCTGCTGTAGCTCAGACAGGAATTGAAAGAAAATCTCCAAAAGAATATAATTCTCTGTTAAAGGGATTATGTATTAAGCTCAATAGGTATTAATAATAAATGTTGTCCTGTTATTTACCTCTATACTTTAGCTTCTCTAATGCCTATCACTATAATAGATAGGGAGGTGGTTAACAAGATCCTAAAAGCTCTTGCAATGCAAAGGAAAGTGCAAGGAACTGGGTGCTTACAATTGTACATGCCATCTTGGAAGTGCACTAACAGCAACAATACTGACAGTGCAGATAGTTTTAACATAAAGTCTGGAAAATCTCAGTGGCGGCTTATTGTTCTTGCTAGAGACCCCTGCTGGGTGCTGACTCTTCTGCTATGCAGGCTGTAACCCTTTTAGTAATAATTACATTCGGCATTAGGGTTAGGTTCATATCTATGTTAATGATAGTGCAGCTAAATTAATGTGCATTGTTCTCTGGGCACATGAAGAAATACTTTTTTGCTTATATTTGCACTGCAACAGAACATGTGACCATGTTTATGCTTTATCTCCCGGGTCTAAAAATGACTGCCATTTTCATGGCTTCTAGTCTGAATGCACAGCATATGTCACTTGTACAGTTAATATAAAACAGGCCTTTTTATCTATTACTCGGTATGGAAATGGGTTGGTCGATGCCGGGGAGACTGGTAAACAAAATAGATAGGTTGTAAAGTAAAAGCTGCAGTTAAAATGACGTGTCACTTGATTTACTGGGGGAAGTTAAAAGGTGCCTTTAACATTAAATATGTTACTTCTGCAGTCCCTACAAAAAATGTTTTTCCCTGTGACTTCCTTATCTTAAAGTATAGCTTTACTTTGTTGTAAATGCATATATGCATCATATTTACAAATGCTTTCACTAGCACAATAATAGTTTGCCTTTTTTGTCCCTTATCTTCTATATGATAAGAGTCCCCCAGGTCATTTTCTTTTTCCTGCATAAGACATTCACTATCAGTGGGATTTGGTGTTTGGTTTATGACAGATGGGTTACTTGGAACAATGTGTTTCCATTCCTCTGTGGTCTAGAAGGAAATAGAATAACAAAACCAGCCTCCGTTACCGGGTGTTCAAAAAAATGACAGATACTAAATTTGGTAGCAAGCTGAAAATTTCAAGCTTTATCATCACTTATTAAAATGTGTTATCTGGGTATCTCTGTGTCATTACAAATTACTGCAGATTAGATCATCCTACTAAAAATAAAAAACCTTGGTCTGTTTGACATTTTTTGTGTGGAACAAAATCTCAATTTTACAATGAATTTGCCCTCCTTTGCTTATAATATTTAAAAGCACCTTTGGTATATACCCCTGGTGCCCTGTAAGTGACCCTGGGGTTGCCTGCAGGCCTTTGTCACCTGTTGTGCTGCCCTCAGGGCCCCTAGTAGTATGTTTTAGTGCAAATTTGTGCCAGTTAAAAAAATAAAAAATAAATAAAAAATCACTTTTTGAACTGGCTTCCAGCAGTTAATGCATACCTATAGTTCCGCAATTAAAAAATGTAAGCAGGCAGAATTTTATTGCAGAAGGCAGGGGCAATGTCCCTTCTACAACAAAACTTATTTCCTGCTTGATGATTTTCATAGTATGGTACAAGGATTTGCAGGGTATCCCAGAAGCCCTTGGCTGCCGGAAAAGAATGAACCCTACACACAGAGATTTGTTACATCATCCTGACCCAGCCAGTCAAAATAGCTATAGATCCAACATCTAGAAGAGGAATGAATGAAGATGGGAGCATAGACAGACAGCAGAAGCAAGGACAGGCAATGGTATAAAAAAAAAAAAAATTGTGATTAGGCAGTATTGCAATTGTATTGCAATTGTATTGCAGAAGAGACATTGCCTGTCTCCTCTGCAAAAAAAGACCTGCCTGATCACATTTTCTTTTTTAATTTCACTTTAAATGTTCGTTTTGTTTTTTACTGAATGGGGTGTAGTAGCAGTGATCTCTAGCAGTCTCATCAACCATGCCTCCAGTCTTTGACAGTCTCTTGTAGCATGTTCCCAGTATTCAGTTCTAAAAAATATCTAGCCTTTGACCATCTCTTGCTCCAGCTGCAAGCCTACACTCACTTGACCATCTCTTGTTTTATTACACAGCCTTTCGGTGAAGTCAAAGGTCACCAAAAAGTTGACCTGTTATAAATGTTTAAATTATTTTGTTACTTGCAAAAATCATTGTAGCCAAACAAGGCTACACTACTAGGTGGTTTAATGGCTATATATTTTTTCAATCACCCCTGTGGGTTACTGAACCTACAAATGATTACAATCCTTTGCTCGGACGTAAAAAATGACTCAGAGAGAGAGATAGATACATTTGTCAGAAACACAGCTATTCCCATGACAAACCTGAAATGGTATTGCTATAATATAATAATTCCAGACCAATTCAGTCACAGGCAACACATTTTTCTGAACATCTTGTACCAAAGCAAAGCTAAACAGCATTTCCTTTCGCTTTGTGCTAAATATTTCACTATATTTGATCAAATCTTTTTTAGCCAAAAGCAGCTGTTCTCAGGAAAAAGATATGTTTGGAATGCAGAGAGGCTGTGCTACAACATGTAGTTTACAGAATTCCAGTTTTAATGACAAATTACTTAAAGGTCATATATATCTAGAACCCTCACTTGGTCTGGTGACGTGTCATCACTTGTGCAATCAAGGCTTTCATTAGTTTCCAGTATATTTAAAAGAAAATACCATTTTATATCCATTTATATCCCTAACAGTACTATGACACAACAATGGATACAATATATTTTGCACATTATTCTCAGATCTTAGATGTCCTTTAGTGCTTTGAATATTTCTGCATTTCTGATAACCTTGGAATGTTAGCTGTCCCATGAGATACTGAGAGCCCTATTACTCCTTCTCTATTTTACAATATATAATAGGAGATTCCATAGTTCTCCCCAGAGGTTTTTAGCCGGTTGCTCCGCCCGGCTGATTTGAATACCCCGCCCAGCTCTCGGCAGCTCTCATCCTCAGATGCACGGATCTCAGGCTGCTCTGTGTCATCCGTTCAGAGGATTGCTGCTGGAGAGGTGAGCACTCACCTCCTGTTTCAGGGGAAAGTAGAACTAGGAGTCCTAAATTGAAAGTGGGGACCCCAAGTGCAAATTGGGGACCCCAGAGCCACAAACATAGCAAGGAACATTGGGGAGGGGCCCCTTAATATATACCTGTCACAAATCTATACCTATGAAACTACTGTCTGCTCCTCTTCTTTGTACACCAATTTCTCTGAGGGTGGGGGTACACAACTGAAAATATAGGTGCAAATGTCGGGCACATTCTCCCCTTACAATCTCATTACTACAGCATCATTAGAACATAAAACACTCTGCCCAATAAAATGAGCCTCCCTGTCCTGTTACACATTCCTGTCTTCTTATGTAACATTCTGAACTTCAATTGGGGAATGGGGAGGTGTAAGAAACCAAAAATATAGGTACAAGTGGGGAACATCTGACTAACATCCCCTAAAACTTCATCACTATGGCATCATACAACAACTAAACATCTTTGTTATAGTTGCCCGACTCTTATGTTTATTAGTCGAACACCACATTTTCTAGATTTCTAAATTAGAACCAAAAGTCAGATCACACAGATAAATCATTTGTTTTAGGTAAACACTTCAAAGGTTTAAAGCAAGATATTCAACATAGCAGCCAAGTACCTGGAATTTCCAGGCAAAGCCAACCGGGTGAAAAAAAAGGTCAGAAAGTAAATCTATATATTTTTTTTAATTGGCAAGGTCAACTGGCAGGAACAAAAATGTATTTTTATAACTGAAAAAAGATTAGATTTAGTTATGCTTTAACCTACATTTGGGTTCAGAGATCAAAGTTATAAAGAAAGGCTAATAGCTCAAAACTAACAAACTACCTGATGGCAGATTTCATTTTCTAGAAATGACAAATTAACTGGTGGCTGTAAACTCTGAATCCGGATACATGTGCCCACTATGCCATGGTTCCAACTGTTTCACTAGAAAGCAAAAAACAATTATGCAAGCAGCTGTAATTCAGTTAGGAATGTGCTGCATCATTAGCACATGTTGGACTAACTAATTCAGAAACATTTAAGCGTGATAAGAAACAGAAAAAAAATTAGGTAACCCACAATAACCAATATAAAATCCCAACGCAAATTGATAGGAGATTGGAAAGGTTTTCTACTTATATAGTACTATTTCTGAACTACCTATGGGCACACAGGTATACTATATTCCATATACATTATTAGCAGGATAACAGGCGTTTCCTTGAGCAGCAAGTAGCGTTTTAAACTTCTGTCCGATACTAGGCACAAAGTTCCAGCACCAATGTCCACAGTATAGAACCTGTAATACCTCTCCTCTAAGTCAGCAACCACTGATCCAATTATTTATAGTCTTCTGTAAATCAGTGGGTGTTCTGTTTTACTGCAGGTTAGGAAAATATAATTTACATAGACTGTGTACAGGTGAACGCTAAAGAACAATGGGCAAAGTACAAAATTAAATTAATATTGCAGTCAGGCTGTCAATACATCTCCTTAGTAACAGTTTTATTAACTATTGAATTTGGCAGTTGTTCCACATTTGTTCCACATTGCAAATACACAGCAGCATTGTCACACTGTAGACAAGGTGGTTATACATGGATTTTAGCAAGTTTTTCAGCAGGTAAAGAAACATGCTGTCTTTTGCGAAAAACAAAAATTAAAAGTACAGTTAACGTGCATAGGATATTCCCATACACATTACACCCAAACCTAAGGAAACCTATACTATTTTCATATTTACACTTGGGGATCCTAGCAGGAACAACTCTGTTTACCTCCAGCAGAGCCCGAACAGTAAAGGACATGAGACATCTTTGGGGTAGTATGATACTAGACAATTGTTCTACCCTCTACATAGAAATTACCAAAAATGTTCTGTGCCGACTCTACTCTGCTAGAGTTTTAGCCAAATAAATAGTAGCAGACTGTTGTAAGCAGTAGTACAATGACGATTTGTTCCAGTTCCTCTGGTTTTGCCACTTTTGCTGAACAGGAAAAATCTACAAAACCTACTGATAGGATCGATACATATAAGACTATTACAAGGGGGGCTCAAAGGAAAAACAACTGTAGTAATGCTAGGCACTGAATGCATTACATATTACATTTTGGTTCAGTTCATAGTTGTTTAGAACAGTGGTGCCCAACCCCCTGAACCAGTGCTGGTCCGTGGCTGGTGGGTTGGAGTCCACGGGCGACGGGAGGCAGAGGCAGCCATCCTTGCACTGCTTGCATGATGCTTGTGATGTATGTGGGGCTTGACAGCACGCCATCTTTCTGACCCTGCTCTGCTGTTCAGCTGATGTGCTGGTGGGAGCTGATGGGAGCTGATGGGGGTGGCAGAGTGGTGTATGCTGTACATGCATCAGTCAGTGGCAAAATTTTGTGCTGCCAGGGGCCACTGTTGGAAAGGTTGGGGACCACTGCTCTAGAATACATAAAGTATTTTGTTGGAG